>NC_138778.1:51209106-51296606 GCF_965119305.1 Pelophylax lessonae | reverse complement strand
GCTGAATTTCAGCTCCATGTCTAAATGGGTGCCCCCATAGAAAGCTGCTTGCTGTGGAGGCACTCGTCAGGAGGGAGGGGCCAGGAGCAGAGAAGAGGGACCTAAGAAAAGGAGGATCCAGGCTGCCCTGTGCAAATCCACTGCAACAGAGCAGGTAAGTACAACATTATGTTTTTTTTTTATTTTCTAAAAACGAGACTTTACAATAACTAACTTTACTTGGCTGACCACTATGTTTACTGTCCTCAATGTTTTCTGTTTCTTTGTTCTTTTTCAAAAGAGCTTGAGCAGCACAGCTTGAACCCCAGTCTGATTTTAACCACTTAAGCCCCGGAGGATTTTCCTGCTAAAAGACCAGGGGGTATTTTGCGATTCGGCACTGCGTGACTTTAACGGACAATTGCGCGGTCGTGCGATGCTGTACCTAAACGAATTTGACGTCCTTTTTTTCCCACAAACAGAGCTTTCTTTTGGTGGTATTTGATCACCTGTGCGATTTTTTGATCACGCGCTATAAACAAAAAAAGAGCGACAATTTTGCAAAAATAGCAATATTTTTCACATTTTTTTATATGAAATTCCCCCAAAAAAAAATGTAAAAATCAAAATTTTTTAACATTTTTGGCCAATTTGTTTTATCCTACCTATGTTTGGTAAAAAAAATCGCAAAAAGCGTATTTTGATTGGTTTGCGCAAAAGTTATCGCGTTTACTAACAAAGGGAAAGATTTTTGTCATTTTTGTTGTTTTTTTTTTAACGCGTAATAGCGGCGATCTGCGATTTTTTTTTTTGCGGTACTGCGACATTGCGGCGGACAGATCGGACCCTTGACTGACATTTTTGACACTTTTGGGGTTACCAGTGACATTTCTACAGTAATCAGTGCTATACATATGCACTGTTACTGTAAAAATACACTGGCAGTGAAGGGGTTAACTTTATTTGGGAGGGAGGGGCTGTGTGTTTCCCTAGGGGCGTGATTCTTACTGTGATTGGCTGTGGCTCTAGCTGTAAGGACACTGATCAACGGATCTACATACTAGATCCGTGTAATCAGTGTCTTTACAGCGATGAGAATGACAGGCAGCTTGTTTACACAAGCTGCCTGACATTCTCCCTCTTCCCCCGACGATCGCCGAGTGGCCTGCGGACATCGGGTCCGCTGGTCACACGCGCGGGGGGGTGCGTGACCGCGCGGGCGCGCGCTCGCTCCCCAGACCCTCCCAGGCTAGTGACGTTAATTAACGTCACTCTGCCTGGCAGGGGCTGACCACCGCAGTAAATCTACTTGCGGCGGTCGGCAAGGAGTTAAAATCTTTGCCTAGGAAAAGACCTTGCTTCGTAACAGATGTTGGTGGTTCCTCACCCAGTTTTAAGCCTCCTGCGCAGCTGTTTCTGTGTTAATTAATTACTTTTGTTTCAGCCTTAAATTGATGATTATTAGCACCTTCTTGGTATAATTAGTTAATCATACACTTGTCCTACGATCCTCTAAAATCCCTGACTTTGTGCAAGTGAGAGAATGAATGCCGGTTTGAAGCCAAAGCGTGGTCACACCAAATATTAATTTGATTTAGATGCTTCTTGTGTTGGTTCACTTTGCATTTTTTAAATTGATAAAAAATAAACAAATATATTTTTGAAAACATTTTTACTTTACATCATTTTTTTTCACACCTGCCTAAAACTTTTGCACAGTACTGTACCGTCACCTAACTCACTGTATATATACCGTACGCCTAAATGACACACTGTATATATTGTCTCCCTGACAGACTGTATATACCAGACACCTAACTTCTTACCCATACACCACACATTCCTCTGGACCAGCTTGGTGGGTATAGGGTTCTGTATATAGAGGTTTTCTATTTAGTTATACATTTTTCTTCTGGTTGAACTAGATGGACTTGGGTCTTTTTTCAACCTATGTGGCTAACATTTTGTATTAACAACACCAAGTATTTCCAACAGGCACACCATATACTACACCTCTGGTATTTAAAAGTGTACTACAGCCCCATGAGACCAACTGACATACTGCACCTCTGTCACCTTTTCTGACTTACAGTTGAGATCTAAGATCCAAGGGGATCCACTGAAATACAGGGATAGGCCGGTAGATTTGAAGACTAATGCCTCGTACACACGCAACGATTATCGGACTTTTGTCCAGAGTTGTGTTTTTTGTTGGTTGGAATGTACCTAGACTGCACATGAATTTTCTCGGCCAGCAAAAATCTACTTCTGAAGTGATGTCATGTGCTGGTTTACTTTCTGTGTTTTTTTTCTTCTCTGAGCATGCCCAGTCTTGCCCATCAGATTTTTGTCTGCCGAAATCTGTACTGACTGACAGAAAATCGGCCGTTGTGGTGACGGCCAACAAAAATTTTATAGTCTGCACACCAGATTTTTTTCGGCCGAAAAGTCGGAGTCGGTTGTCGGAAGCATCATACTAACAAGCCGACAATCGGCAGATCGGACGTTGGCCGAAAATTCCCGGCCAATAATCGATGCGTGTGTACGAGGCATTAGACAGGCACATACAGGTAACCACAGACTGTTGTTGTTTTTCTCAGGTTCACTTGAAAGAATCAAAACTCCCCCCTACACTACAAAAGGGTTAAATGCTTGTCTTTAGGTTATCTTTAAATGCAGTATTTACTAACCCTATTCTTCCCTCCCCCTGGTAGCCGCCGCTCACCTATTCCCTCTGATGCTGTGTTGTGCGCGAGCCTTTGGCGTCCTCACTTACAATGTAGGGCTGCTGGTCCAGCATTGTACATATTGATTTCATAGTGTGACTGACAGATGGAGCACCAAAAAAAGTCAGTAAAACAGTAGAAGAGAATAGCGATAAAAGTTATGTGTCATAAAATTTTTATTTGAGGGATCTGTTGCATAGACAGAAGAGGTTGCATTCTGTGCTCTGTCATCCAGATCCAGTTTCACTTAATTGATGCATCAAAATTGTGAAGCAAAACTGTAGTGAGGTACCAAAGGTACCCTTCTGGTGGGAGAGGCACCGGAGTCGAGGGAAAAGACCAATCTCAAGGGGACATTGATTTTAGTACGAGGATGTTTCCTAAACACCAAAAATCTGTTTCCTGATTGGACGTCACATCTCCTCAAAATTGTGGTTCTCCTTTTTTCTTTTCCTTTCCTTTTGTTTTATTTCTATTTACTTTAGAGTCTGTGTTATACCAAAGTTTTGAAAAAGTGACATTGTTTGATACATCAGTTCAGTGCACAGGAAGTGACAAGGACAGTGCAATTCCAGCAAGATAAAGGGGTATTTTCTGTATTTGCAGAAACTTTTCTTAGCCTGAAAACAATGAGTTCAGCCACCACATGTAAGGACTAGTAATT
This sequence comes from Pelophylax lessonae, assembly GCF_965119305.1. Lineage (NCBI taxonomy): Eukaryota > Metazoa > Chordata > Amphibia > Anura > Ranidae > Pelophylax > Pelophylax lessonae. The sequence goes on along the minus strand of NC_138778.1, from coordinate 51,293,237 downwards.
TGCATTTTTTTTTTTTTTTTTTGTTTTTGGGCTTGGATGTCCCTTTAAAAGTCTTTTACAGGGGTCAATTTTAGGGTCCACAGGCAGGCACTTTTGCCCATAAAAATGGCGGTGGGTTCTGATGCCTGTGTGGCACAATGCAGTGTACAGCCCCATGCCAGTAACCCTGTCATAATCAATGACAGGATGAAATACTCAGCCGCTGTATGTTGTCATGGGCATTCCCTGTATTCAGGGGCACGTGTCCTGAATGCAGAAACATTACATTCTGGGCATACGTCTCTGAACACACATGGGCCTGAACATGAGTGCAGCTCATAACAGTGTACAGTAGCTGTATATTTCAGCCTATCATTGATTTGTACAGGGCTGTATGCTGTATGTGTGCCTCCTGGCTGCCAGAATATGCCTGGTTTATACACTATATGGGCAACAGTGCCCATGTGCATAGGCCCTTAGAGAGATTTTTCTTTTTCTGCCGGCAACGGAGTCTCTTTAATTGTTTTCAGCCTTTCCATAGCAGTCATATCAATAGCTATATCTGCTCTTACCCATTGTCCCTGCACACAAAGCGCTCCCTGTCTTTAGCTGGTTATGGCAGTGAGGATTATCAACTATACTTTTTCCAGAGCTGCTTTAGGACATCAAAAGGTGAGATGACAAGGCTCTGTAACACAAACAGAAGTTGGTGAACCGTAAAAATCTTTAAACAATGATGGGACTGTGTAGGTGGAAGTTAACCTTTTACTGTCCATAAGCCATAAGAGTCAGACATCTTGAGCAGAAAAGGAACTGGGTTTAAAGGGAAATTATTATTATTTTTTTCTTGAAGCCTGCACAGCATTTGTTAGGCTCCTGTACACACTGCTGACAGCTCTCTGCCCCTATCTCTGTACAGGCAGACAGTTATCCAGCTGCAGGAGGTGTCAGTGAACTTTTGAGGGCACTGATTAGCGTCCTGGTAGTTAATTGAGAATTACAAGCCATCTGCTGCGGTGGGTCTTTTAGTTTATTCATTCAGAGATCTCTGTGAATAAATGATTCGGCTGTGAGGGGGAAGCCCCTGCACAGCCGCACTGTTTTTAAAATGTTAGAGCGGGAAGAAGATCCCACGTGATGTCACAAGGGGAGTGAACGGTGTACTGCATTGTTACATCCTACATATGGGTGTAACATTTATCATGTTACCAGGGCTTCATTTAGAATTGCGGTTGGGGGGGGCATAAAAAATGTGTGGTTGAGACACATTTCTGCTGCCCACCAACTGCCCCCCCCCTTTAAGTTGCAATAAACAGTCGATGGGGATGTTTACATGTTGTGATGCTTCAATTTGCACCAACTGCAAAGTTCGCCCAACATGTAGCGATCAGTGGGTGGCAAGCCCTCTGAAAACTTCACATTCAAGTAGATGGGGAAGCTCCCTGTAACTGTGATTAATGCATGCAGTTGTGGCACGATTGTTGGCAAAAATAGGATTAGAACAGGTGGTTAGGAGGTGTTGCATTGCTCCTCACCCGCCTGTCAGTAGCCTCTGGAGTACGATCGGAACGCGGATTCGGCTTCAGAGGCATGGGAAATTAAGACTCCTATCTAAATCTACTTCAAAGTGAACTTATCCTTTAAAGGTGCAAGCTCTTAAGCCTCGTACACACGCACCGATTGTTGGCCGACTGATCGGCCGTCTTTTGTCCAGAGTTGTTGTGTTGGTTGAAATGTGCTCAAGACTGCACACAAATTTTGTCGGCCAACAGCCAACTGCAGAAGTGATGTCATGTTCTGGTCTACTTTTCGTGTGTTTTTTCTTCTCTGAACATGCCCAGTCTTGATCATCACATTTTTGTCTGCCGAAATCTGTACTGACTGAGGAACAATCGGCCGTTCTGCTGAAGGCCAACAAAAATTTTATAGCATGCACACCAGATTTTGTTCGGCCGAAAAGTCGCAGTCGGTTGTCGGAAGCATCATACTAACAAGCTGACAATCGGCCGATCGGACGTTGGCCGAAAATTTACTGCCAACAATCAATGCGTGTGTACGAGGCTTTAGACCGTCATCCTCATCCTTGTTTCACTTCTTGGTTCTTCACCTGGAACAGGCATGCAGGTTGGCAGCTCTGACTTCATCTGCTGTCTTCCACTGCAGTGACTCAAGTTTTCGAAGCTGAACTCGGGGCACAAAGTTGATATAAATTCACTTTGTGTGCACCAGATGCCCTTGCAAACTCCAATATTTCCATGTAAATGTAGCAGTAAAATAATCACCTGAGCAGAGGTGTGGGAGTGACCCAGCAGGCATCATCCACTACAGGCTAACTGCAATAACCTACAGGGGGATGGGTAGAAAATCCTTCACCCTGCTCAAGGAGGAAAAAGAAAAAATGACCAGTCCGTATTACAACCCCAATTCCAAAAAAGTTGGGATACTGTGTAAAATCTACATAAAAACAGAATGCAATGATTTACAAATCTCAAACGCTTATTTTATTCACAATAGAAACCCTATAAAATGTTTTTTTATTTTTTTATTTTTTTTATTTTTTTTAAAAAGGTCATTTTGAAATCGATGGCAGCAACATGTCTCTAACAAAGGGTATAAATGTTAGATGACTACAAAATTTGTGGTCTGTTTTTAACAAGGCTTTGTATTGTTTTTGATATATCCTTGTTTTTACTGTTTTGTGATAATAAAGCGAAAACCTTTTATATAAATTGTTTTTGGTGCCAAAAAAATCCCATACAGATTGCTTTCAAATCTATTACAACATGTCTCAAAGTTGAAACAGGGCAACAAAAATCTTGCAAAGTAATTGGTACGAATAAGGAGGAGCTGGAAGAACATTTTGTAACTAAAGGCCCGTACACACGCACCGATTGTCGGCCGAACGATCGGCCGTCTTTTGTCCGGTGCTGTCGTGTAGGTTGAAAAGTGCTAAAGACTGCACACGAATTTTGTCGGCCAACAACAACCGACTGCAGAAGTGATGTCATGTGATGGTTAACTTTCCGTGTGTTTTTTTTTTTTCTTCTCTGAGCATGCCCAGTCTTGCTCATCTGCGGTTTGTCGGCTGAATTCTGTACTGACTGAGGAACAATCGGCCGTTCTGGTGTTGGCCAACAAAAATTTTAAAGCCTGCACATCAGATTCCTTTCGGCCGAAAAGTCGCAGTCGGTTGTTGGAAGCATCATACTAACAAGCCGACAATCGGCCGATCGGACGGTGGCCGAATATTTACGTCCGACAATCGCTACGTGTGTACAGGCCTTAAGTAGGTTAGGTTATTTGGCAACAGATCAGTAATCTGATTGGGTATCAAAAGAGCATCTTCGAGAGTCAGAGTATCTGACATAAAGATGGGCAGAGGTTCACCAGTCTGTAAAAAGCTGCATCTAAAAATTGTCAAACCATTTTAGAATAATGTTCCTCAATGAAAAATTGCAAAGAATATAAAATAAATAGATAGGTACGTCTCTATCTTCAACAATAGGTAATATCAAAAGATTCAGAGAATCTGGAGAAATCTCTGTGCGCAATAGACAAGGCCAAAATGCAATATTGGATGCCGGTTATCTTCGGGCACTGCATTAAAAACAGGCATGATTCTGCAATGGACATCATTGCATGGGCTCAGAAATAATTCCAAAAGTCACTGTCTGTGAACACAGCTCGTCATGCCATCCAAAAATGTAAAGGAGAAGCTATATCTTATCATGATATAGAAACTCCTCTGTCTTCTCTGGGCCAAAGCTCAAAAAGCTCTAAAATGGTCTGTTGCAAAGTGGACAACTGTTCTGTGGTCAGACAAATTGAAATTAATTGGACATTCTTTTTGGTATCTATGGGTGCCGAATCCTCTGGACTAAAGAGGAGAGGGAACTTCTAGCTTATCAGCACTCAGTTCAAAAGCTTGGATCTCTTAAGGTTTGGGGTACATTAGTGTGTATGGAATGGACAGCTTGCACATCTGGAAAGGCACCATCAGTGCTGAATAATATATCCAGGTTTTAGAGCCGCATATGCTCAGGCAAGAATGGAACAACTTTTTTTTTTTTTTTTTTTTTTTTTTTTTTTTTGTGAATTGGGGTGCGCTAAACAAAATTGAAGTTCCTAGCATAAATACACTGAAACTATAAATGCAAATACACATGTGACCATCTCCATAAATTCAAATCAATAGTCCCAACAAGTGCAATGGTTAAACTGTCAATATTCAAGTGATGAAAAATGAATAAGTCCACAATAGGTCCAATGTATTGAACACTCTTCACCCTGTGACGGTGACCAAAATTCTTGATGAAAATCAACTCTGGTGATAAAACAGCTGTGTGAGTGAGTGATTCCCACCACCTTCAGGCTTATCGCCTTACCAGAAATTGACAGCTAATGGGCAAGATAGATACATGTGGCCAGCTGCTAAAGAGAGATCCTTCACCACACTCCCACTCTGTGTGCACACACTGACGGGCCTCTTACCAAAAGGTGCAGGTAAAGCGCGGTACAATCATCCTAAATGAAGGTTCTCTCAGATGGCCAGATGACCTGGGCAGACTTCCCACCTTATCGATCCGCTCTCCTAATGAACTCCACCAAGTGCCATGGGAGAGATATAAAGAAGCGGACAATGGTGCATTACCCCAGATACATTTATTGAATAAAAGGTGATGGAACTTACAAACATCGGTTGTTGAAACACATAGGTGAGAGAGTCCGCTGTACTTCCTATGTCCGGCTGCAGTACGGTGGATATAATAAAAAGTCTACATACCCCTGGTAAAATGTCAGGTTTCTTCTGCTGTCTCAGCCTGGGAACACAGACAACGTTTGTCTAAGAATGGAACAACGTTCCTCTCTCAAAACTCCAGTATCCGGTCTCTTTAGTTCCCAGACGGTTACAGAAAAGGGGACGCTTCACCATGGTAACCACAATAATTTTTTGGAGTTGTACTTTGCCAGCTTTTTTGCTCTGTCCCAACTTTTTTGGGTTGTTGCAGAGAGACGAGGACAGCTTGTGTGTAGCAGACCTGTAGGTCTCCTGCCGGAGCGCTTGATGTATAACAAAAGCTATAGTTTTGGCCTTCAATAGTAGTGTAAATAATAAAGAAAACAGTGATCCAGGGGTGGCCACCACCTTTTTACACCCAACGATTTGTAACCCAGCATATTTTAAATATTTTTTTTTTTTTTTTTTTTTGCTGGCAGTCTAAAGAATATTGGTGAAGCACAAGCTTTAGGCTACATTCACACCTGAGCGTAACGTTTTCATGTTTTTTTTACTGCGATTTACAGGCGTTTTTACAGGCATTTTTTGTGCAGGCGCTTTTAGATTGAATAGAGATCAATGGAAAACGCCTGTAATCTGCCCAAAAAGAAGCTCATGTACTTTTTTGAGCGTGGGCGTTTTGCTCACAGCATCAAAATGCTCAGATGTGAACAGGGGCCATTGAAATGAATAGGATTTGTCTTGTTGGGCGTTTTGAGAGCTGATCCTAGAGCAGAAAAACTCCCCAAAGTGGAGCCTTAGAAATCTTGTCATTTACTTGAAGTTTGCGTGTATATAAACAAAAAGAATGCCGCACACGAACATGCAAAATTTATATTTTTACTTTATTTAAAATAGGAGGAACAGATTCTCTTCTGACATGTTTCATGCTGGACACAGCAACTCACAGAGAAAGTACTATGGCTAGGGTGCCACATGTCAGAAGAGAACCTGTTCCCTCTGGCAGGTATTATTTTGCATCTCAATATGAGGAATTCATGTTGCTGGTACAATTGGCTGATTTAGTAGAAACGAGTCAGCACCTGAGATGTAATTGTGGAGTGTGGGGACTTCTGGAGCAGCATGTGATTATATTTGAGTGTGTGTATGTGTGTATATATATATATATATATATATATATATATATATATATATATATATATTAATTAATAATAATAATTTTAGTCTGATATATATATATATATATATATTAATTAATAATAATAATTTTAGTCTGAACTAAGGGAAAGCCAAGTGATTTCATCAGGCAGAAGTGAAGAGCGAACTCACCGATGGGGACACAGGCAGGATCGGTTTTGGCAATGGACATAATTTGTGTGGTTTGGGAATGATGCCAATTGGATAGAATACCAAAGAGTTTCAGTCTTGTAGTTTTTATTTACAAGTTCAATTGCGTTGCCCAAGTCATAACTTTCCATAAGCCTTGAGTCTGAATGTTGGTGTTGCATCATACATGTGCACTGATTTGTCATTCTTAACCAAGTTTTCTTTTTTCTTTTCAGTTACTGTGACTAGTGGTCTTATAATGCTGATTTTGTTTTTCTCTGAGCTTCAGTATTTTCTCACAAAAGAGGTAAGTCCTATTTTTTCATTTTTCATTTTGCTGTTTAATTTGATTTTTATTTCTGTTGACTTAACCAATTAAGGACTGCCCCGTGTACATTTACTGCGCAAGGGCAGCCCTTAAGCACAAAATCGTGTACCTGTGATTGTTTCCATGGACTCTAGGGGGCGCACGCACCGCTAGAGCCAGTGGGAGCCAATCAGCGCGGCCGCTGGTCGCGATAGTTGGAGGAATGACAGGACAGCAGTCTGCCTATGTAAACAAAGCAGATTGTCGTTCTGTGAGATCTTGTGTTCCTACTAATCAAGAACACAGATCTCTCTCTTCCTGCAGTCAGTCCATCCCCCACACAGTTAAAAAAGCACTCCCTAGGAGCACACTTAACCCTTTGATCACCCCTGATGTTAACCCCTTCCCTGCCAGTGTAATTTATACAGTGACAGTGCTTTTTTTGTTTTTTAAGCACTGATCACAGTATTAGTCAATGTTCCTCAAAAAGTGTCACTTAGTGTCAGATTTGTCCGCCGAAAGGCCACTAAAAATCACTGATTGCTGCCATTGCTAATAAAAACAATTAAAATAAACAAAAAGTTCATAAATCTATCTCATAGCTTGTAGACGCTATAACTTTTGCGCAAACCATTATGCACTTTTTTTTTTTTTTTTTACCAAAAATATGTACCAGAATACAAGTTGGCTTAAAATGATGAAGAAATTTGATTTATTATTTATTTATTTTTGATTAGATATGTTTTATAGCATAAAGTAAATATATATATTTTTTTCAAAATTGTGTTGTTTTTTTATTTTGTTTAAGGCTCGGGTCACACTATTGCGATGCGGGAAGGCTGCGAATTCGCAGCCTTTTCCCGCATCGCACACGCACCCCCGGCAGTTCACACTGCCATATGCGATACGCTGGGGGTGTCAATGTAATCTTAACGACACCCCCAGTTTGATCGCATATCGCAGTGCGATCGTGCAGTTCGCACAGGATGGGATCGCACAAGTGTGAACCGCTGTGCGATCCGATCCTGATGCGGCTGCAAAAATGCCTCCTGTGCGTGTTTGCACCGGGTGCGATGCGAATTTAGCCATACAAACTGTATGGCTAAACTCGCACCGCACAGCTGATCGCATGTAATGTCGGAGCAGTGCGCTCCGACATTACATGCGAACCCGGCACTCGCATGAGTGTGAACCGGGTCTTAAGCACAAAAAATAAAAATCATAGAGGTGATTAAATACCACCAAAAAAAAGCCCTATTTGTGGGGAAAAAAAGGACCTACATTTTACTTGGGTGCAGCGTTGTACAACCGCGCAAATGTCAGTTAAAACAACGCAGTGCCGTATCGCAAAAAATGAGCTAGTCAGGAAGGGGGTAAAACATTCCGGGGCTGAAGTGGTTTAAATTATGTAACCTTTCTCCAGAATAAACATAAAGTAACCCTAGAGGAGCATATTCTGTGTACTTTCCATTGTAGGCAGCAGGATGTGTTTGTTGTTCAAAAGCAGTGACCTTTCGATTTAAAGGGCATATAAACCCAGAAAGAAAATGTAATATATTGCACCTTACTGGTTCTTGGATATTGTGGCTATATTCGTTTTCTTTTTCAGACCTTTTTTCCTTTATTACCTGATGATCCTGCTAATAGTTGATAAGGACTACTCGCTATGCTGTGTCTATGAAGAAGCAAGTTGTCACCTTGTGTTAGGACTACAGAACACCCCTCCTTACCCCTGTAACATGAGAAAGGGGGGTGCTTTGTAGTTCACAATAAAACTGAGAAGTTGATCATTGTTCACTCTAAAGGAAATGCAAAAGGATGCTGGATTTCTGACAGGATCAACAATTATTTTTCTTCCATATGTCTAAGGACTGGTAATCTGCAATTAAATGTTTGCTTTTGGGTTTAGATACCATTTAAAGTGATTTTGGAGCATGGTGTGGAAGGTGACAGTGCTGATGTGGTACCTGCAAGTAGCTTTTATTTTTCAGATCTATCCCTGTGACACTTTCGAGCTTCTAGTCACTCAGGCTATACACCAAGCCCACACCTCTTCAGGTTCAGATTAAACCCCCAAACTAAGCTATCCCTAAGCCCACCCACACCCTGTTTTATAATGTATTTTTTTTTAAGCCCCATCTAACCTTGCCGGTGGCTCCCTGTGTTGCAAATTCTCATTATATCTGAGGGTGTTGGAATAAGGAGAAATATCTTATTCCGAAATCCAACTGGGGCCCTCCAGCAGTGAGACTAGTTCCACACAGCTTTCCGTGTAAGCTGCTCATGGCCACATTTACAGTCCTGCCTCCTCAACTTACAAAACAGGGTTAAAAGAGAAGTATGGTAAAAATAAAAAATCATACTCGCCTAGATGGGTGCAGCACTGTTTCACCGCCACCTCCAAGACTAAGAACTGAGCGATTAAACACTGCTGATCGCTGACATCGGCAGGGGAAGCGAAGAAAGAAGACATCAGTGAATGAAGCGGAGAAAGAAGACATTGTGGTTGACGTTGGAGTTATGACGGGGACATTCTTCATTTTTAATAAAGAACTGTCTCATTTTTTTTGTTTTTAAACACTACACTGTTTTTTTTTTGTGAATTGGTAGGGGTTTAACGTGCCCCATTTACAAGGGAGGGGGGTTGGTTTGGGGGGGCCCCCTTTCTTAAGGGGTGCTTTCGGTGGGACTACACACCTTTTTTTTTTTTTTGCAAATCTATACCAGTATGCATCGGTGGGGGGGGGGGGGGGGCAAACAACGATTTTTTTCTCAAATTCTTTTAGCCGACAATTCTTCCTTTTTTTTTTTTTCAGCTGTCAGCGGGGAATCCTATTGACAGCTGATGACTCCTCAGTTGTTAAGGATGTGGCAGCCCTGCTTCAGCTCCTTAACAACCAGCTATATACAGTGCTTTTAAAGGGGAGATCAAAAAGAAAAAAACCCCATCTGCTGCAGGAAAAAAAAGTCCCTGACCCTTTCCAAAAACGCACCGGCTGAAAAACGCATAGATGTGAACATGTACCACAGGAAACACTGTTGAATGGACTGTAGTGCGTTTCTGCAAAAACTGAAAACGCACAAAAAATAGATGGGAGTGTAGGGTTAAGGAAAACCAGTCTTTTTTTTTTTTTTTCTTAACTTTTGGATAGGGTGAAAGATAATCTGCCTAGTCATTATTGCTGTCTGCTTCCCTCTGCTCTGCTTTGGTGATCTTTCCTCCTTGCTTCCTACCTGGTGACACAACAGGAAGTGTGAGGAAATCTCTGAAAAGGTTGGATAAGCCAACCTTTGACATTTGTTACTAAAACAAGTGTCCTCCTTGGGAGAATTCTAGAGCCCTACCTCAATGAGGCCACACACCAATAAAAACGCAAGGATTTAAACATAGTTTATGTCTAAAATTAAAAGTGAATCAAAAATGGGCAGAATAAAAACAAATGACATATGATGGAGTCTGTCACTCGCTTTAACAGCAGTTTTTATTTTTCCCTCCTGTTGTAGTTGTATTACCTGTTTGTCTTGCTCCTAGATCAAGTATTTTTCTACTTACCTTAACATGCCATGAAATGTGTCTTTATAGTGTATGAAATTGTTTGGCTGAAGTTTTGATAGCAGAAATGCATTTGTGACATTACTGAATCTTGTTTTTTTTTTTTTTTTTTTTAATTCTTAGGTATATCCTGAACTATTTGTCGATAAAACTAGAGGAGACAAGTTAAAGATCAATATTGATATTGTATTTCCACATATGCCTTGTGCTTGTGAGTAAACCTTATTCAGTTGTGAAATTTTTGCTGAAATGAAAAGATTTGTGCTGCTGATCCATATATTGTTATTGGTGGGAGCTGGCTGAATAAATTACTTGCTGACCTCTTATTGGGAGTCCTGAAGCAAAATCTCCCCACCAGAGTTCATGACAAAATGAAAATCTAAGATTGGTACTGAAAGTCAGTGCATGACGAATCATGACAGGAGTTCAAAATAGTGTTAAACCCAAAAACCAAAACCAATTCTTAAATGTGGTGGCTGCATTCAAAATTTTTTTTTTTTTATTTTTGTAGGCTTTTTTTCCCCCATTATTTTAACCTGGTGACATGGCCAGTAAGGCTGGCCATACATTATCTAACGTTCTTCTACAACTTTCCTTTAGAGTTACCAATACCATATGAGGTCAAACCTAAAACCTTTCAATTTGTATGCAGTCAGATACAGTGCTTTGCAAAAGTATTCGGCCCCCTTGAACTTTTCGACCTTTTGCCACATTTCAGGCTTCAAACATAAAGATGTAAAACTGTAATTTTTTGTGAAGAATCAACAAGTGGGACACAATCATGAAGTGGAACGAAATTTATTGGATATTTCAAACTTTTTTAACAAATAAAAAAGTGAAAAATTGGGCGTGCAAAATTATTCAGCCCCCTTAAGTTAATAATTTGTAGCGCCACCTTTTGCTGCGATTACAGCTGTAAGTCGCTTGGGGTATGACTCTATCAGTTTTGCACATCGAGAGACTGAAATTTTTGCCCATTCCTCCTTGCAAAACAGCTCGAGCTCAGTTAGGTTGGATGGAGAGCGTTTGTGAAAAGCAGTTTTCAGTTCTCTCCACAGATTCTCGATTGGATTCAGGTCTGAACTTTGACTTGGCCATTCTAACACCTGGATATTTTTTTTTGTGAACCATTCCATTGTATATTTTGCTTTTATGTTTTGGATCATTGTCTTGTTGGAAGCCAAATCTCCATCCCAGTCTCAGGTCTTTTGCAGACTCCATCAGGTTTTCTTCCAGAATGGTCCTGTATTTGGCTCCATCCATCTTCCCATCAATTTTAACCATCTTCCCTGTCCCTGCTGAAGAAAAGCAGGCCCAAACCATGATGCTGCCACCACCATGTTTGACAGTGGGGATGGTGTGTTCAGGGTGATGAGCTGTGTTGCTTTTACGCCAAACATAACATTTTGCATTATTGCCAAAAAGTTCGATTTTGGTTTCATCTGACCAGAGCACCTTTTTCCACATGTTTGGTGTGTCTCCCAGGTGGCTTGTGGCAAACTTTAAATGACACTTTTTATGGATATCTTTAAGAAATGGCTTTCTTCTTTCCACTCTTCCATAAAGGCCACATTTGTGCAGTATACGACTGATTGTTGTCCTATGGTCAGAGTCTCCCACCTCAGCTGTAGATCTCTGCAGTTCATCCAGAGTGATCATGGGACTCTTGGCTGCGTCTCTGATCAGTCTTCTCCTTGTATGAGCTGAAAGTTTAGAGGGACGGCCAGGCCTTCGTGGATTTGCAGTGGTCTGATACTCCCATTTCCGCTTGCACAGTGCTCCTTGGGATGGTTAAAGCTTGGGAAATCTTTTTGTATTCAAATCCGGCTTTAAACTTCTCCACAACAGTATCTCGGACCTGCCTGGTGTGTTCCTTGTTCTTCATGATGCTCTCTGCGCTTTAAACGGACCTCTGAGACTATCACAGTGCAGGTGCATTTATACGGAGACTTGATTACACACAGGTGGATTCTATTTATCATCATTAGTCATTTAGGTCAACATTGGATCATTCAGAGATCCTCACTGAACTTCTGGAGAGAGTTTGCTGCACTGAAAGTAAAGTAGCTGAATAATTTTGCACGCCCAATTTTTCAGTTTTTTATTTAACCACTTTACGTCTGCTCGCGGTAATACTACTGCGGCAGAGTGGTTCGTTATCGTCTGACGACGTAGTATTAACGTCGTCAGACACTCCCCCTTCTGGGCGGCGCTTGCGCGCCGCCGGAGGCTCGCTCCCGCTGTTTTCATTCACAGCGGGAGTCGGGCCAGGGGAGGAGCAGCGGCGATCGCCGCTGCTCTGCCCCGATCGCCGCTGCTCTGCCCCGATCGCCGGGGATCTAGTGTGGAGATCCGCCCGCCTGTGTAAACACAAGCGGACGGATCTCCATAGTGACAGGGAGTGACAGATCGGACTGTTCAGCATAGCTGGACATCCGATTTGTCCATGACTCACTGTCACCTCCCCCCCTACACGTCAGTAAGCACCAGGCATACATTAACCCCTCCCTCTCCAATAAAATTAACCCCTTCCCTGCCAGTGTCATTTTTACAGTAACAGTGCATATATATAGCACTGATTACTGCAGTAATGTCACTGGTACCCCCAAAAGTGTCAAAAATGTCAGTCAAGGGTCTGATCTGTCCGCCGCAATGTCGCAGTCCCACAAAAAAATCGCAGATCGCCGCCATTACGCGTTAAAAAAAAAAAAAACACCAAAAATGACAGAAATCTTTCCCTTTGTTAGTAAACGCAATAACTTTTGCGCAAACCAATCAAAATACGCTTATTGCGATTTTTTTTTTTTTTTTTTTTTTTTTTTTTTTTTTAACCAAACATAGGTAGCAGAAAACAAATTGGCCAAAAATTTTTAAAAAAAATTGGTTTTTACATCTTTTTTGGGGGGAATTTCATATAAAAAAATGTGAAAAATATTGTTATTTTTTCCAAATTTACGCTCTTTTTTTGTTTATAGCGCAAAAAGTACAAATCGCACAGGTGATCAAATACCACCAAAAGAAAGCTCTGTTTGTGGGAAAAAAAGGACGTAAATTTAGTTTGGGTACGGCGTTGCACGACCGCGCAATTGTCAGTTGAAGTCGCACAGCGCCAAATCGCAAAAAGTGGCCTGGGCGGAAGACAGCAAAATCCTCCGGTGGTAAAGTGGTTAACAAAGTTTAAAATATCCAATAAATTTCGTTCCACTTCATGATTGTGTCCCACCTGTTGTTGATTCTTCACCAAAAATTACAGTTTTATATCTTTGTTTGAAGCCTGAAAATGTGGCAAAAGGTTGCAAAGTTCAAGGGGGGCCCGAATACTTTCGCAAGGCACTGTAGGCCCTTGCACTATATAGTTGAAGGTAAGTCTAAGGCCCCTTTCACATTTGTGCGACTTGTCCTGCCACTTGGGACTGCAAAGTCGCATGACAAGTCGTACTCCATGATTTCCAATGAGTACCGTTCATATCTGTGCAACTTCAAGTCGCAAAGACTTCAAAGTAGTAGATTTTAATGTTTTGAGGTCCATAGACATAGGCATTGCTTTAAGTCCGGTCAAAATTGCAAAAAAATCATGGCAAAATTGAGCGACTTTTAGGTCCCATAAGTGTGAAAGGGGCCTAAAGAAAATTGCATAAGAAATTGTATAATGTATGACCAGCTTTAGTCTCATATTTTCCCCAGTCATCTTTCAGGACAGCATCTGGAGAGAACCCAGCTCCACCAACTTCCCAAGAAACATTGCAGTTTAGATCTTCAAAAGCATCACACTGCGGATGCACCACATATATATGAACAGCTTCAATGGAAATCAATGTTGTTTCACATGCCATGCGAATTGGATACGGTTCAAAAATCGAATTTGCATATATGTGAACTGAGCCTAAATCTGCGAGGTGTGGAATACTGTTTTTAGTCAAGAAAATTGCAATACTAAGGTTGTAATTTTACCACAATAGTGACCAATGTTTGGGAAACAGATTTTGGTTAGACAATAGGTTAATAAAAATAAATATATACACACAGTGCTCAAAAAAAATTAAAGACACACTTTAAAAACACATCAGATCTCGATGAGGAAAAATATCATGCTGGATATCTATACTGATATGAACTGGGTAATGTGTTGGAAACAAAAGGATGCCACATCGTTTGATGGAAATAAAAATCAAAGTGAAAAAATGGTGCAACAGGCTAGTCCATTTTGCTGAAATTTCATTGCAGTAACTAACACTCAGTAGTTTGTATGGCCCCCACATGCTTGTATTTATGCCTGACAACGTAGGGGCATGCTCCTAATTAGAGGACGGATGATGTCCTGAGGGTATTTCCTCCCAGATCTGGACCAGGGCATCACTGAGCTCCTGAACAGACTGAGGTGCAACCTGGCGGCATTGGATAGACCAACACATAGTGACCCAGAGGTGTTCTATTGGATTTAGGTCAGGCGAGTGTGGGAGCCATTCATTGGTATCGATTCCTTCATCCTCCAGGAACTGTCTGCATACTCTCCCCATAAGAGGCCAGGCATTGTCGTGCACCAGGAGGAACCCAGGACCCACTGCACCAGCATAGGGTCTGACAATGGGTCCAAGGATTTCACCCCGATACCCAGTGGCAGTCAGGGTGCCATTGTCTAGCCTGTAGAGGTCTGTGTGGTCCTCCATGGATATGCCTCCCCAGACCATCACTGACCCACCACCAAACCATGCTGAACAATGTCACAGGCAGCATAATGTTCTCCATGGCTTCTCCAGACCCTTTCACGTTTGTCACATGCTCAGGGTGAACCTGCACTCATTTGTGAAAAGCACAGGGTGCCAGTGGTGGACTTGCTAATTCTGGTGTTCAATAACAAATGCCAGTCGAGCTCCATGGTGCCGGGCAGTGAGCACAGCACAGCACCCACTAGAGGACGTCGGGCCCTCAGGCTACACTCATGAAGTCTGTTTCTGATTGGTCAGAGACATTTACACCAGTGGCCTGCTGGAGGTCATTTTGTAGGGCTCTGGCAGTGCTCATCCTGTTCCTATTTGCACAAAGGAGCAAATACTGGTCCTGCTGATGGCTTAAGGACCTTCTATGGCCCCGTCCAGCTCTCCTAGAGTAACTGCCTGTCTCGTGGAATCTCCTCCATGCTCTTGAGACTGTGCTGGGAGACGCAGCAAACCTTCTGGCAATGGCACTTATTGCTGTGCCATCCTGGCGGTTGCCGGTGCAACCTCTATAGCAGGGTTTCTCAACCAGGGTTCCTCCTGAGGTTGCTAGGGGTTCCTTGAGCAATGGGCAGTTTCTGCCTCTCAGATAAGTTTCCAATGACACCATTGTTCCTTTTAGCTATCTGTAAGAGGGTAATTCTTCCCAATGATGACCAGAGTAAGGAGCATTCTTCCCACTGACTGTGTAATGAGTTGTAGATTTGTAATTTTTAGCAGGGGTTCCCGAGACCTGAAATTTATTTCAAGGGTTCCTCTGTGTTGAAAAGGTTGAGAAAGGTTGCTCTATAGGGTCCAGGTATCGCCCCATGCTACCAGTAGTGACACTGACCCTAGCCAAATGCAAAACTAGTAAAAAACAGTCAGTAAGATGAGTAGGGAAAAAAAAATTCAGTGGCCTCTACCTGAAACCATTCCTGTTTTGGAGGTCATCTCATTGTTGCCCATCTAGTGCACCTATTAATTTAACACCAAAGCAGCTAAAACTGATTAAACAACCCCCCTCTGCTACTTAACTGACCAAATCAATATCCCAGGAGTTTAATTGACTTGATGCTATAACCGATTAAAAAGTGTTCCTTTTCATTTTTTTTTGAGCAGTGTATATAGAAAAAGGGTCAGGTGTTATAGTCTGCTTTGTATTTTCTGTCTTTATTTTTCTATGTGTCTATGTAATATTAATCTGTGCTTTTTGTTTCACAAAATAATTATTTGCCCTGTAGATTTAAGCATAGATGCCATGGATGTAGCTGGGGAGCAGCAACTGGATGTTGAGCACAATCTGTTCAAACGGCGACTGGGAAAAGATGGGAAAGTAGTATCGTCAGAAGCCGAAAGGCATGGTATGTGTTTACTGGGAATTTTATGCTTCATTCTTTAAAGCGGTAATAAAGTCAAAGTTTGAAAAACTGCTGAACGGCAGAGTTTTTATAGCAGAAGAGACCCTAGTGATCTCTTATATCATAAATTCCTTTCAGCTTTTGCGTAATCTGAGCTGTGCACGCCCAGCTCAGAGCACATTTATGGCACCCACTCTGGAGGGCTTAGTTTGACAAGTAACTAAGTCTACCATAATAGGTTAGTGCGTGGTGCATACTAGCACATTATGGCATAAAACCACCTGGGGGCATGTTTAATAAAAAAATAAATAAATAAATTCTACTTTGCCAAGGTAAATCAAAACCATTCCAAGAGAACTAGTTATGTGAAAAAAGTATCCATTCTATTGATCTTCCTAAAGAGCATGTACTCCTCAAAATCAGTCATTTTTAGCTAGTCCCTGGAGCATTCTCCGCAGAGAAATAATCTATGAGGCATGAAAAGTATTTGTCCCCTTTTGGCAGTACAATTTTTTTCAGGGCTGCCATTAACGTTGATTTCGTAAAGGAGTTGCGAACCTTACAGTAGTATGTGGCTGTTTACTTTGAATACCCAATCATGTGCGCAGATTAAATAAACAGAAATTTGCTTTGCATATATTTTAATAATTGAAGTGAACACAGCTTAAAGCGGAGCTCCACCCAAAAGGAGAAGCTCCGCTTGTCTGCCTTATATTGTGTATGGGGCTGTGTAGTCGTAGACTGGTCAGGATTCCATATCAACCAAAAACACCTACAATGGGCATGTGAGTATCAATACTGGACCATGGAGCAAAGGGAGAAGGTGATCTGGTCTGATGAATCACGTTTTCTTTCACATCATGTGGATGACGGGGTGCGTGTGCATCACTTACCCTGGGGAAGAAATGGCACCATGATACTGTATAGGGGGAAGGCAAACCTTGGGTCCGGCCATTCATGTGAATGTTACTTGACATGTACCACCTACCTAAACATTGTTGCTGACCAAGTACACCCATTCATTAAAACTGGATTCCCTGATAACAGTGGCCTCTTCCAGCAGAATAATGCACCCTGCTACAATGCAAAAATGGTTTAAGGTTTTGACTTGGCCTCCAAATTCTACAGATCTTAATTCAATCGAGCATCTGTGGAATGTACTGGAAGAAAAGGTCTGCTCTGTGCAGACCCCAGCTTGTAATTTACAAGACTTATAGGATCTGCTACTGACTAGAGTTGCACAATTAATCGTTAAAAAAATCACGATTACGATTCAACCCCCCTTAACGACCTTAGTCCAGCATTTCCACGATTTATACAGTGCAGAATCATTCTCTGCTCACTCACAGCTGTCAAAAAAAAAAAAAGCCTCCAAAAATTTTTATCAACCTTGCTCAGACTTGGAGATAAACATGTTTTACAATTTATCATTTATTTCTTTTAGATCAGAGGGTTGAACTTCGGTCTGTAACTGAGGTCAGTTTAACCATTCAAAGACTAAAGTGGGGTACACACTATAAGCAAATCGGGCGAACGATTGTACGATTTTTCTCGTTGTTTCACAGCAAATCGGAACCGATGAATTTTCTTACGAACATTCTCATACAACCAAACCTTTTTTTTGTTGTTTATTGTTTCTGATCATGTGCAGTCTTTCTTTTCTGACTTTCCTCATACAAAAATCGTACGAAAACAGTACGCATTAAACGAAAATCATTTGTTTTTTCCTGTACGTGAAAAATTTCGGAGTTTGTCCATCCGAGAATTTTCATAAGAAAATTCTGTCTGTAGAAAGTTCTGTACACACTATACGAAAATTGTACGAAAATTCTTTGGACAAAAATGCTCGCCCTTTTTTCTTATAGTGTGTACGAGCCTTAAGCCTTTTTCTGACCCTTGTTGCTTACAAGTTAAAATCAGTATTTTTTTTGATAGAAAATGACTTGGAACCCCCAAACAATTAATTAATATATTTTTTTAGCCGAGACCCTGGGAGAATAAAATGGTGGTTTTTGCAATATTTAAGTCATACTGTATTTGCGAAGCGGTCTTGCAGCGAAGTTAGCCCCATCTTTTCACCATGTGAACCATTATCGGCCATGAGAAATGGACTCTTCCCAGAACACATAACTACTCCAATACAGAGTCAAATCAGCCTGTATAGTACAATCCCATCAAACCAATATCCATCTCGTATTGCTTGGCTGGAATTCCACAGTGTATCTCATCTTCCAGTAAGTGGTAACCTCAATGGCAACCATAGTGCACGAAATTCCATATGAAATCAAGATGGAAGAATCCACATAGTGTAAATCCAACTAAAAACCTTTATTGCAGTTCAGTGTGCATACTACTCACATAGATAACACAGATATGCGCTTTGTCTATAAATCTTTCCCGGGAATGCGTGGTAGAGAATTTCAGACACTGCTTCACAAAATTACCAGTCCAGATAGGCGTTGTGACATTGCATGTGTTAGCTCCGCCCAACGCGTTTCATCATGTGACATTGGGGGCATAAACTAAAATCTAGCCAAACCTGACCATCACAACAATAGGACAGGCAGTTTCAAAGTCGGGGACATTATTATGGAGCTTCCCCCATCCCTTCTCTGTGGCTTTAACAGCCTTAACTTTTCTGCAAGATTTTGTAGTGTTGCTGTGGGAATTTGGCCAAAAAGAACATTTGTAAGGTCTACTAATTTTACTAATACTAACAATTTTGGACAAAAAAACCTGGTTCGCTAAGCGGAAATTACCCCAAGTCAGAATAAATGGGCTATTTGGGTACCAACTGATAACACATTTGAAGTGACATAAAAGTTAACACGTTTACTGATACAAAAAGGAAAATGTTTTTTTTCTATGTACATGAATACATTATTAAAATTACACAAGTTGACAATATTATTTTAGAACACACAAGTTTCAGATGATGGCATTTTTTGAGTGAAGAGTTGCTATTTATTTGAGGCACTTATCCAATTTTCAGACGTTCACTAAGGTTGAGGCCAAGGCTCTGTGCTGGGCACTCAAATTCCTCTGACCCCCATACGCCTCAATCCATGCCTTTTATGGAAATGGCTTTGTACACAGGGACAGTCTTGCTAGAACACAAAAGGGCATTTTCCAAACTCTTACCATGTTTTTACAAGGCTGTAAGTGCGCAATTGTGTAAATCTCTTTGTATGCCATAGTGTTAACAGTACCTTTCACTGAAAATGCCTGGCTAATGATTTGAGAGTTGTGTGCAAATATTTTGGCTATATAGTGTATATATTACAGTATCTCCCCTCAAATTTTTGTAAATATTTTATTATCTTTTCATGTGACAACACTGAAGAAATAACACTTTGCTACAATGTAAAGTAGTGAGTGTACAGCTTGTATAACAGTGTAAATTTGCTGTCCCCTCAAAATAACTCAACACACAGCCATTAATGTCTAAACTGCTGGCAAAAAAAAGTGAGTACACCCCTGAATAAAAATGTTCAAATTGGGCCCAAAAGTGTCAATATTTTGTGTGGCCACCATTATTTTCCAGCACTGTCTTAACACTCTTGGCCATGGAGTTCACAAGAGCTTCAAAGTTTGCCACTGGAGTCCTCTTCTACTCCTCCATGATGACATCACGGAGCTGGTGGATGTTAGAGACCTTGCGCTCCTCCACCTTCTGTTTGAGGATGCCCCACAGATGCTCAATAGCATTTAGGTCTGGAGACATGCTTGGCCAGTCCATCACCTTTACCCTCAGCTTCTTTAGCAAGGCAGTGGTCATCTTGGAGGTGTGTTTGGGGTCGTTATCCTGTTGAAATACTGCCCTGCAGCCCAGTCTCTGAAGGGAGGGGATCCTGCTTTGCTTCAGTATGTAACAGTACATGTTGGTATTCATGGTTCCCTCAATGATCTGTAGCTCCCCAGTGCTGGCAGCATTTATGCAGCCCCAGACAATGACACTCCCACCCCTATGCTTAACTGCAGGCAAGACACACTTGTCTTTGTACTCCTCACTTGGTTGCGGCCACACACACTTGACACCATCTGAACCAAATAAGTTTATCTTATTTGTATTATCAGACCACAGGACATTGTTCCAGTAATCCAGGTCCTTAGTCTGCTTGTCTTCAGCAAACTGTTTGTGGGCTTTCTTGTGCATCATCTTTAGAAGAGGCTTCCTTCTGGGATGACAGCCATGCAGACCAATTTGATGCAGTGTGCGGCATATGGTCTGAGCACTGACAGGCTGACCCCCCCCACCCCTTCAACCTCTGCAGCAATGCTGGCAGCACTCATACATCTATTTCCCAAAGACATATGTGGATATGACACTGAGCACATGCACTCAACTTCTTTGGTCGACCATGGTGAGGCCTGTTCTGACTGGAACCTGTCCTGGTAAACTGCTGTGTGGTCTTGGCCAGCATGCTGCAGCTCATTTTTAGGGACTTGGCAATCTTCTTATAGCCTAGGCCAGTGATGGCGAACCTTGGCACCCCAGATGTTTTGGAACTACATTTCCGATGATGCTCATGCATTCTGCAGTGTAGTTGAGCATCATGGGAAATATAGTTCAAAAACATCTGGGGTGCCAAGGTTCGCCATCACTGGCCTAGGCCATCTTTATGTAGAGCAACAATTCTTTTTTTCAGATCCTCAGAGAGTTCTTTGCCATGAGGTGCCATGTTGAACTTCCAGTGACCAGTATGAGAAATTGAGAGTGATAACACCAAATTTAACACACCTGCTCCCCATTCACACCTGAGACCTTGTAACACTGACGAGTCACATGACACTAGGGAGGAAAAATGGCTAATTGGCCCAGTTTGGACATTTTTACTTAGGGGTGTACTCACTTTTGTTGCCAGTGGTTTAGACATTAATGGATGTGTGTTGAGTTATTTTGAGTGGCCAGCAAATTCGCACTGTTATACAAGCTGGACACTCACTACTTTACATTGTAGCAAAGTGTCATTTCGTGTTGTCACATGAAAAGATATAATAAAAAAATTACAAAAATGTGAAGGGTGTACTCACTTTTGTGAGATACTGTATGTGAGTGAATACAATCAGTGCAACCACAATTTCTTATAAATGTGATAAAAAAAATTGATACCCAAAACTCCACTATAAATAGACCAATACCCTGTTGCTGGCTGGTCACTCCCAGTGAATGTGGACTTTAATTAACTTTTTTTTTCTATTTTATCATTTACTTTTGATTATCATAAATTTACTTAGAGGAGAGGAGATCAAGGAACTTTTGTGACGTATTGAATCAGTTGCGCTCCACTATATTGATTATAATTAGTGTATATAATCACATGTTCATTTTTGGTCACATGAGGTGTGCTGTTGTAGTTGCAGATAAACAGAATCTGATTGTTAATTGAACTGTCCTTTTTTTTGCATTCTATTCTGCAGATCTAGGAAAATCGGAGGAGCATGTCGTTTTTGATCCCAAAACTTTAGATCCTAATCGTTGTGAAAGCTGCTATGGTGCAGAGACTGATGATATCAGGTAATTACTTCAGAGATTAAAGGTTCTTTGGTTGATGTTGTGTTTTTTTTTTTTTTTTTTTTTTTTTTTTTTTTTTTAGAAGCTTAGTGATATTAAAGGCTGTTTTTTTTTTTTTAAATAACAAACGTCCTATACTTGCCTGCTTTGTGCAATGGTTTTGCGCAGAGCAGTCCAGATCATCCCCTTTTGAGTCCCTTTCCTGTTCTTCTGGCCCCTCCCACCTGCTGAGTGCCCCCACAACAAGCCTCTTGCTATGGGGGCACTCTTGCGTGCTTGCTCTTGAGCCCTGTTTCTCCATTTCCCCGATCCCTACTCTCTCCTCGCTGGCTCCCACTGCTGTATCTCAGCCAATGAGTAGAGAGAGACCCGGGAGAGCTGCTGCTTCAGTGCACATCGCTGGATCAAGATCGGGCTCAGGTAAGTATTAGGGGAGTGATTTGAGGGAAGCAGCTCACAGCCTTTACAACCACTTTAAATGAGCACTATAGTGAAAAATATTTATATTCTAGTAACTGTATGGGGTTAAGACCTCCAATGACAGTATTCACTATAAGAATTATTGTTTTAATTATTTTTTTATTTTACATTCTTTTATTTATTTTTTTCTCACCCTTGTGTTCAAGTTCAGCAACCGGACCAAATTAAACAAAGAGGCAGATGCATAGTGTTTTCCCTTTTGACTATTTTTTAAAACCCCTAATGGAACACACTTGCGCGATAAAACGTTAAATAGCACTTGTAGCAAATCTACAGCAGCTGGCTCACCACCCTATTGGGAGCGCTACGCGTCTAGGAGGGAGGAGCTGAGCCTGTGACATCACGCTGACACTGCTGTGTACAACGAGAGTGGTGAGCCAGCTGAGGTAGATTTGCTACAGATTTACTGTTTTATCTAGCAAGTGTATTCCATTGAGGGCTTTATTAAATAGTTAAATGGGGAAAGCACTGTGTATCTGCCTCTGTTTCCTATGGTCTGGTTGTTAAACGTGCACACAAGGGTGAGAGATAACCGAGACTCAGAAGAAAAAAATCAGTTCTGCCCAGGAGCAGAGTGATATTTGATGATGGCCCTTATTTCTATTTTTGAGGGAAGCAGGGTTTTCACCTGGTGTTTGGAGCACATGCAACACAAGAGGAAGCATGTTTCACTGAACACTGTTGGTGGCAGAGGAGATATAGAAGGACACTTGTATATGAGTGGAGAGGAGTATTTTTCAGATTTTTTTTTGTGCAACTATCACAATTTGAGAGAATGACACAATAACATTTGTTTATTTGCAAGGAAATTTATTAATTTATATACATTTGTTGTGCTGCACTATGAAGGTGAAAATTATTGTTCGATGTTGTGAGATCACAAAGTATTCAGCTTGCACAATTTTTTAAATTATTTTGAGCTCTCTATCGGGGTTATATAGTTTTTTTAGGTTTACATATGTTGAGCTATTTTTTTTATTGCGCTGATTGTCACTATATACTTCATATCAATAAGCTGTTTTAAATTGTCATACAAATATATAAATTTGAAATAAAATCTTTATTTCTTGGCAATAACATGGTGTGGTTGGATTTCTGCCAGTCAGAGACTGTGTCACACCCCTCTATCCTGTGTCTTATAATAGGAGGGAGGTGAAGCCTCCATTAATCTACATGTAATATCCCACCCCTATTGTGTTTAGCTGGTTTGTGGGCATGAAGGTGGAGGGAAGGATTGGGCTGTCATTTACCACTGTGTATACAACCACATGTGTGACTCTATAGTCTTGTGGGCTGCTCAGATGTTATAGGGAGGAAGTGCTCAGCATAGAAACTAACTGAAAACTGAGCATGTGCAAAGTTGCCACCACAGTTGTAAAATCCCTAGCTGAATTGGGGACATGAACAGAAGGTAGAAATAGAGAGCAGCAGGATCAATCAGGTTTTTTGCAGGGTACAGAATGCAAATCTCATAGTGACTGAGTGAGTATTAACAGCATGTAATACAACATTTATTTATATCGTTTTTATGATGTGAGTTTAGTGACACTTTAAAGCGGAACTCAACCCTCCTGTCCTTCATAATCAGGGAATCTGCCGTATTCGCTGCGGTTTAATCTGCAGTTACCATGGAGCTGAATATTTGAACAGTAATAATACCAGTTCTCATTCACAACACGCCTTGACCCTTGAATGTAACTGTTTTGGGAAACCGTTAAATTGATGGGTTTAGCACCATTATAAAGTCCATTACTAACCGCATATCTGTCTGAGACTATCGTGTACACAGGCTGACAATGCTGCTGTGCAAATTCTCTGTAGAAAGAGCACACAAAGTGGGAGGTGATCGAAGAAATTGATCAACTGGGTGGGATTTCCTGTGATACAATTGTTATGGGAGGGGAACTACTTGTGTTAATGGTAGTGAAAGATTGCATCAGATGTTAATTTTTTATTTTGACCATGGTACTATTTAATGTCCTTTGGACCTCTGCAGGTGTTGTAATACATGTGATGATGTGCGGGAGGCCTATCGCCGGAAGGGGTGGGCGTTCAAAACACCAGATTCCATAGAGCAGTGTAAAAGGGAGGGCTTCAGTCAGAAGATGCAGGAGCAGAAAAATGAGGGCTGTGAATTGTATGGATTCTTGGAAGTCAATAAGGTAATATTTTATTTACTGAGCATGTATGTATTACTGTATGTATATGTGTATTTTCCTCTTTTTGTTCTGTTGCAGAGATTTCCCTATTTTGCCAGATGGCAAAACAGGAAACCCTCCAAAGTGAGACGTAAACCCCTCCTGGTAAACACAAGTGTCCTTGTTAGAAAATTCCCCTCTCTTACTGTATTTAGTGAGAGAAAACAAAACTGAAAAGAGTTCTAACCCTTCTCTACCTTATCCATAGCTACAAAAATCGCTACAGACACACATACAGTATCTCACAAAATTGAGTACACCCCTCACATTTTTGTAAATATATTATTATATCTTTTCATGTGACATCACTGAAGAAATTACACTTTGCTACAATGTAAAGCAGTGAGTGTGCAGCTTGTATAACAGTGTACATTTGCTGTCCCCTCAAAATAACTCAACACACAGCCATTAATGTCTAAAGCGCTGGACACATAAGTGAGTGAGTAAACCCCTAAGTGAAAATGTCAAAGTTGCGCCAAAATGTCAATATTTTGTGTGGCTACCATTATTTTCCAGCACTGCCTTAACCCCCTTGGGCATAGAGTTCACCAGAGCTTCACAGGTTGCTACTGGAGTCCTCTTCCACTTCTCCATGACGGCATCACGGAACTGGTGGATGTTTGAGACCTTGCGCTCCTCCACCTTCCGTTTTGAGGATACCCCACAGATGCTCAATGGGGTTTAGGTCTAGAGACATGCTTGGCCATTCAATCACCTTTACCCTCACCTTCTTTAGCAAGGCAGTGGTCATCTTGGAGGTGTGTTTGGGGTCATTATCATATTGAAATATTGCCCTGCGGCCCAGTCTCTGAAGGAAGGGGATCATGCTCTGCTTCAGTATGTCACAGTACATGTTTGCATTCATGGTTCCCTCAATGTGTAGCTCCCCGGTGCCGGCAGCACTCATTTAGCCCCAGACCATGACACTCCCACCACTGTGCTTGACTGTAGGCAAGAGAAACTTGTCTTTGTGCTTCTCACTTGGTTGCCGCCATACACGCTTGACACAATCTGAACCAAATAAGTTTATCTTGGTCTCATCAGACCACAGGACATGGTTTCAGTAATGCATGTCCTTAGTCTGCTTGTCTTCACCAAACTGTTTGTGGGCTTTCATGTGCATCACCTTTACAAGAGGCTTCCTTCTAAAATATTCCAATTTGATGCAGTGTGCGGCGTATGGTCTGAGCACTGACAGGCTGACCCCCCCACCCCTTTGAACCTCTGCAGCAATGTTGGCAGTACTCATATGTATATTTCCCCAAAGATGACCTCTGGATATGATGCTGAGCATGTGCAATCAAGTTCTTTTGTTGACCATGGCGAGGCCTGTTCTGAGTGGAACCTGTCCTGTTTAACCACTGTATGGTCTTGGCCACCATGCCGCAGCTCAGTTTCAGGGTCTTGGCAATCTTCTTATAGCCTAGGCCAGTGATGGGGAATCTTGGCACCCCAGATGTTTTGGAACTACATTTCCAATGATGCTCATGACATGCACTCTGCAGTGTAGTTGAGCATCATGGGAAATGTAGTTCCAAAACATCGGGGGTGCCAACATTCCCCATCACTAGCCTAGGCCATCTTTATGTAGAGCAATGATTCTTTTTTTTTTTCCAAATCCTCAGAGTTCTTTGCCATGAGGTGCCATGTTGAACTTCCAGTGACCAGTATGAGAGAGTGAGAGCGATAACACCAAATTTAACACACCTGCTCCCCATTCACACCTGAGACCTTGTAACACTACGAGTCACATGACACAGAGGGAGGGAAGATGGCTAATTGGACCCAATTTGGACATTTTCACTTAGGGGTGTACTCACTTTTGGTGCCAGCAGTTTAGACATTAATGGCTGTGTGTTGAGTTATTTTGAGGAGACAGAAAATGTACACTGTTATACAAGCTGTACACTAAGTAGCGTAAATAACAGTGTAAATTTGCTGTCCCCTAAAAATAACAACACACAGCCATTAATGTCTAAACCTGCTGGCAACAAAAATGAGTACACCCCTAAGTGAAAACGTCCAAATTAGGCCCAATTAGCCATTTTGTCTCCCCGGTGTCACTGATGCTTCAGAAGTGATCTGCTGTTTCTCTGGAGGACATGCATTGGGCTCACTTTCCTTTATATGGCCACAAGCTTGCTACAGAATGCGTATGAGTAAAAGCCTAAGATCTGGAGGACCCCAGTGTTTGTATGTCTAGTAATGAGAATTAAATCTGTGAATAACTAATAAATGCACTGATTGTAAAAACAAATAATATGTTTACCTTTCCTTCTCTATTAAGGTGGCTGGAAACTTCCATTTTGCTCCTGGGAAAAGCTTCCAGCAGTCTCACGTCCATGGTAAATAGCTCTTTACTGTGCTGTTACAAAATAAATTGGGTTTTTATAGTAAGAAATACTTTTTTTTTATATTTATTGATTTGCATCTGATAGAGAATAGAAGACTTGATATAATGTGTATAGAGCATAGACTTTCAGTAATAAACCGCAACCACAAAAAACTGTTTATTCTGCAATACAA
This sequence comes from Pelophylax lessonae, assembly GCF_965119305.1. Lineage (NCBI taxonomy): Eukaryota > Metazoa > Chordata > Amphibia > Anura > Ranidae > Pelophylax > Pelophylax lessonae. Next base: position 51,266,560 of record NC_138778.1, on the reverse strand, counting down.
TTCATGGTTGAATGCTCAGTGTTTAATAATCTTTCCACTGGATATGAGCAGAAAGAAAAACAAGGAGACTAAGTGGGCTCAGAGAATGGGAACATGTCACAAACCGTAACCATACATTTACATGAATTATCATAAAGTTCTACATTTTTTTTTTTTTTTTTTTTTTTTTTTATGGTTTTCTTTCTTTCGCAAGACACGGGACAGAGAACAGTATAGCTGGTGCTGGATGCTCCTGATTGCTCTTCCCATCCCTGCTCCCCACTCAGTTGAGTGTGGAAAGGGAGGAGGAGGGCTGTGCTGGAACAAGCATAGATAAGGATGTGAGCTCTCTGCAGACAGTTCAAATCCCGCATGCCAGAAATAGAAACTGGCTTGAGTGACACATACAGACCTGAAACAGGTCTATTTGCTTAGGTAATGTGGTGCACAACACTCATACCAGCTTTCTAATTTAATATTCATTATATTGGCACAGGAGGCTTGGTTAATTCCCTTTTTTTTTTTTAAATCTCTCTAAAGTGAGGAAAAATCTCCTCTAAGGGGCAGCATACATTTTTTTAATTGTTTAGGTTTACCAAAACTTTGACTAGATACATTAGGTGGGTCCTAATATTACAGGCAGGCCTTTGCAACAGTTTTTGTTAGATCTAAAGAAGATTGTACATTTAGATTGCAATGTGTGCTGTGATTTTATTTCTTACCCAGTGACAGCTGGCTAACTTTTGGCTTTCCCATTACCTTCTGTCCCAACTAAATGGTTACTAGAACAAATAGGTTAAATTTCCAATATAGAAAGAGGTGATAGACAACACAGCAAAAAAAAATGCTAACAGGCCTAAGAAAATAACCGAAGGCTGCCTGCTGCTCAGTGAGCAGACTGAAGGACCTGACACCAGAAACTAGAATTAGATAAGGGAGAAATATCCACCAGATTGAACTTGGAGAACATGCAAACAGAAGACCAGATGGCAGCCTTGCAACTCTAGAAAGCAGGAGCTTGATGCCAAGAAGTCCAGAAAACAGTCACCGTTCTAGTGTGACTTGACAGGATCGTTGAGGCCATAAACTTGGACGATGGTCTGCCTGAGCTAACTAGAAATATTAGAACCAGAAGCTGGAGCACCCTTCTAATGTAGCTTCTTAAAGAAGCATTGGCTGAATGTGTTCCATTTCCAGAACTCCATCCAGATAATGGAGGGAAATTTCCTTTGGATAAACTAAAGCTGGACAGTGGGACAAAAGAATATCCTGATTAAGGTGAAAGGCAGAAACTACCTTGGGCAAAAAAGAAGTCCCTGGTCTCAACACCACCTTTTTCCTTTTGTAAAACCAGAAAGGTCTCCTTGCAGGATAAAACTTCTAGGTCAGATATTTGCCTCACAGAGATGATGGTACCTAGAAATACCACCTTGTAGGTGAAGTAGAGAGGAGTGTCCCTAATGGATTCAAACAATGGTTCCTGTAGAGCAGAAAACCAGAGTCCGCTCCTACGGAGTCATGGGGGAACTACATGGGAGACCCCCAGTCTTTAATTAAAGAGGAAGAGGCCAACAGTCTCTGAAATAGGATTGTACGGCATAAGCCTAGCCTTGGATCATGCTGAGAGCCAAACGCCGGTCCAGATCCAGCTGCGGGAATCAAGGGTCAATTCATCCTACGGATAAACTAAAAGGATTGAAGTCCTGAGACTAATACCAAGTAGAGTGTGCCTTCCATGTCTGATGATAGACCACACTGAAAGTATTCTTCCTAGCACCATAGAAATCAGATTCACCAAGGCCCTGTCCAGAACCTAGGCTTTAACAGCAATGCAGGATGGTAAACTGGCCCTTGGGACAGAAGATCTTGACAATCTTGCATAGCCTAGTCGGCATACCACAATCACTTGTGCCAGTCTGGAGCAATGTCAATCATCGAAATACCCTCCATCCTGATTGAGGTACTAGCTTTAGGGGAGGAAAGGCAAAGATAAAGGTGTACTGATCCAGCAGAGCCACCAGAGCATCCATGCTTGTGCTTAAGGATCCCTGTACCTCAGACAAACCTGACCAGAAAGTTCACATTAGTTGTCCTGGAACACAGGTGTAGGGACCATTACCCTGGGTCCATGCTCTGCTGGCTGAGGAGTGAAGTACGCTAGTTGTCCCTTGTCTGGCATGTACACGGCGGACAAGGTTGGAAAACATGACGTTCTGCCCAGGACAGGATCCATTGTACATCTTGCCCCTGCAAGACTGGTTCTTCCCTGATGGTCAATGAAAGCCACTCCTGTGGTGGTGTCAACCAAATTCAAATCGCATGACCCTCTATCAGTTTCGTCCAACACTGCAGAGACAGCCAAATTGTCTGAAGCTCCAGAATGTTGATTAAGAGACTCTGAAGACCAAGTGACTTGGCAGGGTGACAGGGTGCCTAGGACTCCTTCCCAGCCAGACAGGCTAACATGCATCTTGAGTATCCTCCAAATTCCTCAATGGACTTCCTGACTCAAGACCTGGATTGTTGACTTGGCTCTTCGTGACAAATGGATCGGTCTATCCAGGGACTGGCGTGACAACCGAATGATGTATTTTAGTGGTCTGGAGTGAAACTGGGTGGAAAGGACAGCTTCGAAGCAGGCTACCATCTGATCCAAATCTCCCATGCAAAGCATAAGAGTCAAGTGGCTGTTGGACAGTAGAGCTCAAATCTAAGACCTTAGAGTCTGAAGATTGTCCTACGAAATGAGTACCCTGGCTTTAGCAGTATTCAAGACTGAACCCAAATATTACAAACCCTAAGTCTGTTCCAGTAACGATTTATGTCCAAGGATTCATCCAAACTGCTCTAACAGCAAAGACAGTCAAAGTTGTCTTACAGAGCCTGAATCTACTGTTACCTCAACAGGAGTTTGTCTAATGCCCCGCACACAGGTTCCGATAATCGTACGACAAAACTCGCTTTCGACCTGATCGCACAATAATCTGATCATTAGTACACAGCTTTCGATAGCCGATCACGACAGTTCATCCAACAAAATCCGAAGGGACAAACAGGAAAACTTCTTCTGTCGTATGACAGCCTCGCAAACGACAATAGTTTCATCAGTACACTATGCGTCTGCTAAAAATCAATCGACAAAGACCGTGCATGCTCAGAAACACTAAAATAGCATGGAAAAAGCCTGGCTGCCATTGTTTTTGTTTTGCACCATCTGATACGTAGCTAAGCAACCAGGAAGCTTTTCCAGAATCGTACGACAAAAATCATACGGTTTGTACGCATTGTTGAATTCGATGTTAGTATCATGCAACAAAATGCGAACGATAAGTCGTCCAATTATCTGAACGTGTGTACGGGGCATAAGTATCCCACAGTGAGATGCCACAAGAGCACAGCCGATCCTAATACTGGGACCACATAGCTAAAAGTAGAGAACAGCGGTGTGCTGGAAAGATGTCCACCGAAGTCAGTCTCCGTGGTGGAGTCCAAGTGGAATTTCTGAGCGCTAATGAAGACATTCCGAGCTTTGAGAGACGAGGCGGTAGATTCCCCTTTGGATTTGGGAATAATGAACAGGTTGAAGTGAAACCCCTAAAATTGTTTATGCCATAGGAACTAGAGCAAAGTCTTTGATCCAAAAAGACCAGACACAGCTCGAATTAGATCTGCTAATCCTGTTTGGTGACACACAGTTGGTGGTGAGAAATGGAGGATGGGGCAGGGAGTGAAACTCCAGTTAGTACACCTTGTCAACCATCTCCTGCACCAATTCATCAGAGATACAAATTTTCCAGGTATCAGCAAAAGTTAACCTACATCGTCCCACTCTGGAAAGTAGGGGGGAGACCTTCATGAGTAAGTAGACTTATCTGAGGCTATGGTAGACTCATGAGAGCCAGTCTTTGAAGGTGGAGCCAAGCTCAGTGAGGAGTTCAGAGGAGGCGAGAAATGAAAGGTGTTCCTTAGACCTCTTCTGTTCAGGAAGCTACTATAGCTGCATTTGCCACCAGTCACACCCTGGCTAATAGTTTCAGGAGTCGATCCAAAGAGGTGTTGTCTCTCGAAGGCTATGCGGATCAAACGCTTCTTGCACAAGGGTTGCATAGCCCAGTGCTTTAACCATTTGCCCTCCGGAAGGTTTACCCCCCCCTTCATGATCAGGCCATTTTTTTGCGATACGGCACTGCGTTAATTTAACTGACAATTGCGCGGTCGTGTGACGCTGTACCCAGATAACTTTGTCCTTTTTTCCCACAAATAGAGTTTTTTTTTTTTTGGTGGTATTTGATCACCTGTGCGGTTTTAATTTTTTTGCGCTATAAAGATAAAAAGACTGAAAATTAAAAAAATAAATAAATAAAATGTATATATAATATATATCTATTTCTGCTATAAAACATATTCAATAAAAAAAATGCAAAAAATCTAATTTCTTTCATCAGTTTAGGCCAATATGTATTCTGCTACGTTTTGGTTAAAAAAAAAAAAAGTCACAATGAGCGTATATTGATTGCTTTGCACAAAAAAAGCAAAAAGTTATAGCGTCTACAAACTATGGGATTTTTGTTTATTTTTTATTTTTACTAATAATGGCGGCGATCAGCAATATTGCGGCAGACAAATCGGACACGAAGTGACTCTTTTTGGGGACCAGTGACACTAATACGGTGATCAGTGCTAAAAATATGCACTGTCACTGTACTAATGACCCTTGCAGGGAAGGAGATAACATCAGAAGCGATCAAAGAGTTGTGTGCCTAGGAGTGCTTGCTAACTGTGGGGGTGATTTTTACTATGTGAAGGCAGAGATCCATGTTCCTGCTTTGTAGGAACACAGGATGACAACCTTCCCTTCTCACAGAACAGTGTTCTGCCTGTGTCCCAAACGATCGGCGGGTCCCAGCAGACATCGCATTCACAATGCCCACTGTTTGGCTCCCTCTGTGTCCAAATCACAGTGGGAGCTGGTCGCCGGCGGCACGCATGCATGCCCCAGATCTGGAAGTCCAGGTTGCGGCTCCCTGTCTGAATGGACACAGGGAGCTGCGGTTCAGCTCGGGTGTCCTCCATAGCAAGCCGCTTGCTGTGGGGGCACAGGGAGGGAGGGGCTAGGAGTGCTGGCGAGGGACTTGAGAAGAGGAGGATCTGGGTAAGTATAACATGTTTGTTATTTTAACGCAAAAAAAAAAAGAGCCTTTACAATCTAAGTGAAAAGAAAAAAGGTGTAAAAAAAATTCAAGGTACACCCAAGCATTTAACACCCCTCTTACCCCACATGCACTCACACATACATACATAGGCAAAGCACATACATCTACATGTTATATATTGAGTGAGAGCAAAAGTTTCAGGACCATCATTCAAGGTTACCTCTAAAAAAAAATTACCTGTGAGAGCTTTTAACATTCTGCTTTTACAATTTTGTACAATTTTGGGTAGAGAAGTGTGTCACCATTTCAGTTTTAAGACTTGTTATGTTGGGTATGTATTTCTTCTGTGCAACCTCATCCTTTTGTATATTACTCAACAGTGTAATATATTGCGTTTGTGTATTTTTTACATTAAAATATGCGCTTGATAAACCATTGCACTTATGTTATGTGGCATAAAGAATGGGAACTGCCAACATTTTATTCCTCTGGGGTCTCTGCTTTCAGAAAATGTATAGTGTTTGGTTTTAACTAATCTTCAGACTTAAAACTATTATTTTAACATGTTTGCAAAAATGGCTCTGGAAGCAAAGGGTTAAATGTTTGTGTGTGTTGTAAAAAAGATATATCCACCTTAAGCTCTTTTCACACGAATGGAGGTTCTGATCGGATCCGCCTGAAAAACGGACAGGTGGACCTGATCGGAGCTACATATCTGTTTACACCCGTCTACATCCAATCCAGGGATAGCAGTCGGGTTTAAACAGACAGGTGGTCCGTTTTACATCTAAACGCCCACCCATAGAGGAGAGCGGGCTGTGTCCGTGTCTGTTCTGCATAAGCGGGAGTGGACACGGACCTGTAATCCGCCTGCTCTGTAAACTTCAGTGGACAGATCCACTGCTCAGCAAGCGGATCGCAGCCAGAGTCTGCCACATGTGAAACAACCCAAAGGCACAAACACTGAATGCCTGATAAATCATTGTTTCTATACCACTCAGTATTTTTTTTTTTCCAACTGGTTGAATGGGGTTCATTTTTCTTTTGCTAACGATGGTAAAATAATTGCCTTTCTTTAGCTAACCCATGTGCTGGGCAAAGGAAATTTGGGGAAAATATTAGGAAGTACCACTGTGTAATTAAGCCAATGTCTCTCTTCTCTTTCTGCCTTCTCTGTGCAGTTCATGCTGTTGAGAGTAAGTCTGAAACTCTTGTATATTTACAATCCACAATGTTCTGGGCAGCCTGTGATGTCACTTCCTATGCGTTACACACTACAGTTTCCATTCACTTAGCCCACCTAGTCTACCATTTCTCTGCCCATCCCAAGACCATTTGTAGCAGGATTTGACGGTGTAATGTTGAATTTATGAATACACCCATTCAGATTTTGGAACTGACAGACTGTTTTCATAAGTCTGGGGGGAAAAGTGCTTAGTTTTCTCAATACCTAGTCCGTGAATCTGCCTCACTTAATGCAGACTGGCATCCAGGTTTTGGTGCAGACACCTTGAAGTGCCCATCTAGTTTGTTGTTGGGGGACCCACAGTCAAGAATTCTGTGCTCTGATATTTCTGCAAACAGGTCAGTCAGTGGTTGTCCTCCAGTCTTCTGTGCCTAGCTCCTGGTCCATCAATGTGATTGACCAACAGAGCAGTGCCGGTGGGGATTAGCACAAGGTTCCAGCTGACACTGCATTCAACTACTTCCCTGGTTTTGGGGATCCCAGGACATAATTAAGAGCAATATTCTGAATACAGTACAGGCATACTGTAACGTTAATCTGTGGCCAGGTTATGGACATTCAAGTATTTACACGTTTACTAGCAGTGAATTTAGCTTTTAATAAAAAGCCCTCAATGAACTCTGTAGCTGGAGGTACTGTGGAGCAATGTATTCTCAAAGCTCAGTGTCTTGGGTCAGAAAGGCTTCCAATTGGGAAATCAGTCGATCTTCAAAACCAGACCCTCAGATTAAAGCTGGAATCCAAACTACACAGATATTGCATAAATACAAAAGCCATGTGTATTTGTACTTGAATTTCGGTGTCCCCTGTGTGTTTCTTCCATATTTGTGCAGTATTCAAGCATAAAACCAAGCTTTTTCTTTATTTCTTCGCAGGAGTTTCCTGTGATAATAAACAGTATTTTTGCTATCTCCTTGTGCAGAGTGACTGGTCATATACCTCTAAACCCCTGTAGTTTTCTGCAGGCAGCTTGTAATAGGAGAACCTGCTGGGTCCCTCCCACAGCTCTGCTGTCTGTACAGGCTATGTGCAGGACAGTGATGGCAGAAGAAAAAGAATAAGCTATTGCGCTGACCGGAACCCAACAGTCTTTAAACTGGGCACATAAGAGGGCCAGGGGAGGGGTTTGGAACACCAGGTAAAATGGATGCAGCTCCTCATATTAGGTCTTGAGGTCCTAATGCACATATAAGAAACAAACACAAGAGGGCGCCTCCATCTAGGTATAGTGATTTTAGGGGACTGAACAAGGCTGATGCCGGGTCACAGTCAGGTACTTGCACCAGTTGCATTTACAAAAATCATATTTAGTGTAGCTATGGGAAAAATTATACACTGTATGTATGTGCTGCATTCTGTCACTAGGTTTAAAACAAAAGTTCCCACACCCACAATCAAATTTTCAAGGGTCTGCCAGTAGATCTGTTATTTTTTCAAATTTTGTGATAACTGTCTTCTGCAACACATTTGCACAGTAGCGTTGTCACTTTGTGTTACCAGAAGGTAATAAAACTGTTGCAGGAGAGACTCTAAAACTACAAACTGCTTTTGTAATGGTATTGACAGACTACATCATATATGTTATCTTTTACCCATAGTTCCATACTCATGATTCCTGAGTTTCATAAATTTTGTTCCTCCGATATCTGCTTGAAATTCTGCTTAATATCCTAACACAGGGCTGTGTTGGAAATGCAGCACATAGCTGTGCAGAATAGCCTGCAGAAGAAGTGATTAAATATAGACTCCTTGGAAAAGTAAACAGTCCTTGGAAAAGTTAAACCGACACCGGCAGAGCCTGCTTGTCATTCTACACTGGAAAAGATAGTGTAGTGTTGGAGGAAATTGATGCTTTTGATGTTACATTGTAGTGTAGCCAGACAGAATGCGGACATCACAGAATCGTCACACTTTACAGCCCTGCAGATCTAAAGTTAAGAGATCGGATCTATTGAGCCTTCTTCCTCTCCTACTTGGATCTTGTACTGCTTTGTCCTTTTTATTGTATTGTTGCTGTTTTTACTTTTATGAAACCGCAAGGCAACACTGTTAAGAAATAATTTACAAATGATAATTTATCAGGCTACAAGCACAAAATTATTCATTATGGAACATGCTTAGGGTCGCTCACTTGTATGAATTGGCTCAGACCAGTGTTCTAAACAAAGTGTGGAATATATTCAAAGTGAATCTGTGATTTTCCTAGGCAGCACAAGCAGAAGGTTTACTTTTAATGCCCTCCTCCCTAGCAGCTTATATTCTCCTTTTCTTTACTCCATAACCACTTCCGCAGACGGGGTAAGCTCTATTTGGTTCTACAGTCAGAACTACAGTGCTGGCTTTCTCCCCGCCCTAGGGGGCTTTGTTCTTATTCGAAATACAGAGTATTTTCCTTTTGGTCCCAGCTAAATGTAGCAGCAAGTGAGGAGAGGAAAAGCGAGTGTAAGCTGCTGGGATGCTGGATTCTAAAGCACACCTGTAATTTGCCCAGGCCCAGCAAAGCAATGGGTTCTCTGTAGAGAATAAGCTTGTTTTTCTGTTGTGGGTGAATAATTTTGGCATAAAGTTTACCAGTTTGCTTTAGTAACTCTTGAGTTGTCCAGGGCTGGTGAGAAGCTCCCGCTGGAATTCCTGTCTCTGGTTTGCGGTCCTATAATGCCTGCAACTAGGTTTAGGTTGCCTTCCTTTCTGAATCTCTCATGATATATGGTCCATGGGAAACACTGAAGTCTCGTGTAATTACCCCTGCAGGTAGTTGGAGCTGAGCACTCATGTCCACAGATCTTACATTCAATGTTCCTGAGACATCTAAGAAACTGATGAGTGATTAAACCAAAGCTGAAATACTTGGTTTAGGAGGACATATCTTTATAATCACTTATAACCACTTACACAGCTCATGGTTTAAGAATTGTCCTATTTTCTTTCGTTCAAGTGACTGTAACAACTTATTTCCTTTTGTATATTTGTATTTCTCTATCGCTCATTGACAGACGTAGTCCTCGGTGATACAGCACCTTCGGGTTATGTTGCCTCCACAGGAGTAGGACTAGACAGGAAATGAAAAATGCTCTGGCCACACCCCAGGGGCAGTCCCCGAGGGTATATCCTCTCTCTCTCTGCCACAGCAAATCAGTTTTTTTCTGTCTAGTCAGGAGTAAGGACCTAGATACCTTGCTGGGATCTTCGGTCCTGGCAGGATTTTTTTCTTAGAAAAGAATTTTTTAAGACAGCTTTTTTTCTCCAGTGTTCCTGTGAGATCTTCAAGCAAGAAAGCTGAACTGGGCGACGGGCGGGATGTTGAGATCCAGTGGTCACCCCAGTTCAGCCTACGAGCGCGTGCAGGCCATAGCTCCGCGCTGGGTCGGCCGCGACATAGTCCCACTGGACGGGGACTGACCCTGCGAGTTAAACGTCTCGCTGAAACGCCAAAGACCATGAGTCACGGCGCCCGTATTGGTCGACAGCCCTCCTACCTCGGTGAAGAGGGGTACTGTCAGGAGTTGGCGCCCGCCTGGTTCCGGTATGGTGAGTAGTATGTTCCCCCTTTCCCCCTGACGGGTCTTGTGGTGAACGCGGGCCCCTCTCTGTAATGGTAAGGATGGGTTCCCCTCTATCCTACAACATGTCACAGATCCCCCTAATTGAGTGTGATTTTTGTGTACAAGAAGCCAGGAGGCTTGGTTTGGGAGCTGACAATCTAATTGTAAAAATGTGTAAATGATTGTAGTCAGTGGCAGTACTAGAACTTTACTGTGATAGTATAAGGTATCCTACCTGTCAGTAGCCACAGGGCGATGTCTATACATGTATACTGCATTCCAGATCATTCCTCCAGCTAAGCAGATGCCTCCCGACGGCCACGGACCGCATACGGCCCGCTAGGGTCCGGTACCTCCGACCACGCTGACCACCATGAGGGTGAAGGGTTGTGAGGCCGAGATCCTTCTGCAGACATGTAGATCGCACAAGGCCGCCATTTTGGTGTAGCCTCGTGTCTCCAGCATGGGGGCGGCCATGTTTGAGGTGACTCAAACACCTCATGGAGCCAGGGGGAGGAGCCGGCAGGCGTGTTAAGGGGCGGAGCCGCCTCTTTTACCCAGGAAATAGGGCCAAAGACTTCTGTCTGTAACAAGACAAGCACTGAGCAAGCTGATGAAAACTTCTGTGCATCAGGGATGAGCCTTGGGGTCTGTCTCTCTCTCTGTGGGGTCCAAAAAGGCAGGTAACACTGAGGGGCGCTGTTGCGACTGGGGGACACAAAAAAAAAAGTTTTTTTTTTACTTTGTCATTTTTTGTCGCTGGCAAGTGTCTTGTATAATCATTGACCCTGCCGCATAGGTATCCCCACCTGATCCCCTCAAGGTGGCCGCAGGACCCTTCAGTACCCCACTTGTTTTTAATGCATTATCGGCAGTTTTGGAGTCTTTGGTATCCCGGGTGGAGGTGGCCTGTCAGGGACGGGGATCAAGAAGCGACCCCCGCCTACCCCTATTGTTTATCAGATACTTCAGATACGGATTCGGAACTGGTCAATGCAGTTGCAGGTCCCTCTTAGGGGGCTGTTGTCTCAGGTAATATCTCCTCAGCAGTGAGGAGCACGTTTCTGCCTCCGCCATAGCACAAGAGTGGTGGATGCACTAGTTGTGTCCGTCCGGGAAACCTTTAGTCTTGAGGTTACACCGGCAGAGGTAGCTGAAACTGAGATTCCTTTTTTGGTACTTGTTAGCCTACCAAAAGGGCGAAGGATTTTCCTTTACCCAAATGGGGTCGTTTAGAAACGAACCCCTGTTATTTCCAAACGCATGGCTAGGTGCTATCCGTTTGAGGAATTCCTCTTTATAGGATAGACGGTACCACCTGCTGTCTTGCCACAGACTGTTAGGATAAAAAGACCTCGTAACGAACGAGGACCTTCCTTTTCTGCTCATATAGAGTTGTTCGTTCCGCGAGGGCGGGCGATAAGGCGAAACCCTCCAAAGCCCCTTTAGAGGGGTTTCAAAGGGCGCTGGTCGGGTAAACAAAGAGTCCGGCTCAGCCAAGCCTGAAGAATATAGCCTGATGCGCCCCTACCCATCTCTGGGGTGGGGGGGGGGATGTCTTCACCGGTTTCTGGAGGACACAGGATCGAGTTTCGATCACTTCCACCGGTGCGATTCTTCCCTTCTAACATTGAACGGTTTCAGGGGTTCTATTCGAACCTATTCACAATGCCCAGGAAAGAGGGCAAGGTGCGTCCAAATCTGGACTTGGGAAGAAATAGAGTCCATCCGTACAGTGGTGGCCTCCCTGCATCAAAGAGATTTCCTGGCGTCCATAGACATATAGGATGCCTATCTTTATATCCCCATCATCGCAGGACATCAGCGTTTTTTCGCTTTCCCAAAGATCATCCCTGGTTCCCACCAGGAGACTGAACTATCTGGGCCTAAGGTTGGATACATCCTGGGCAAGAGAGTTTCTCCTTGCTGGGAAACTCCAGAAGGTTCAGTCAACGATTCGGATGTTGCTGTCTGTCAATTGGCTGGGACTGATGGTGGCCTTCTTAGAGGCAGTACCGTATACCCAGTCTCATACCCGAATTCTCCTGAAGGAGATTCTTTTTTAATGGAATCAGAATTCCGATTCCCTGGACAATCGGATCCGGTTGAGCGAGCGGACCAGGAAGTCTCCGATGCTCAACCAGGGGAAGTCATTTCTTCCGATAGTATCCAGATTACCAATAAGGGTATCGGAACTGAGAGCGATCAGATTTTGTCTGATTTACTGGATCAAGCAGCTCTAGAGCAGCCCGATTCGGATCCAATCGCATATGGCCTCTTCATCCAGAGGTTTTTCCCTAGCTGTCCCTTCATTGGGACATCCCGGATGTGGATCTGTTGGCACCTTGGCCTAACAGGAAGGTGCGGAGGTTTGTAGCTCGCGCCACAATCCTCTAGCGGACGCAGCAGAAACGCTGATCGCCCGTGGGGGCAGTATCAGCTACGGCATGCCTTCCATCCTCTCAAGTTGCTGTGGGAACTTCTTCGCAGGATAGAGGTGGAGGGAATTCCAGTTATTCTTGAAATTCCGGATTGACCTCGTCGAGCCTGGTACGCCGACTTGGCGAGGCTAGTTGCGGACGCTCCTTGGAGACTTCCTCTCAGGGAGGATTTGCGGTCTCAGGGACCGATCTTCCATCTTGCTTTACAGTCGCTGGCTTAATGGCCTGGCCATTGAGACCCAGGTACTGAAGGACAAGGGAGTGTCAGCTTCAGTTATTCCTACCTCCCAGTTAAAGCAAGGAAAGCGACTTCCAGCACATGGAAGTCTTATATTGCATGGTGTGAATCTATTGGATTTCCCCCACAGACCTATTCGGTGACCCGAATTTTGGTCTCTCTGCAACAAGGGGTTGAGCAGAAACTATCCTTGAGCAAGATCAAGGGTCAGGTTTTCGGCGTTAGCAATCTTCTTTCAAGAAACCTTTGGCTAATCATTCCTTGGTGCGGAATTTCATCCAGGGGGTGCGACATCTGGCTCCGCCAGTGTGCCCACCCTTACCGCCTGGTATCTTAATTTAGTGTGGTCGGTTCTTCAGAAACTTCTCTTTGAAGATATTAGGGAGATTCCCTTGCTTACATTCCCAGAAGGTGGCCTTCTTGGTGGCCATTACTTCTGTACTCAGGGTGTCAGAACTGGCTGACACCCTGGAAGAAGAACCACCTTATCCCTATGAACCAGATCTGGTGGTTCATAGGGATAAGGTGGTTCTTCTTCCGAATCCATCCTTCCTAAAGTGGTTTTCGTAAGACGGACTCACTTTTTGTGATCACGGATAGCCCTTGAAGGGGGTTGCCTGTGTCTGCCGCGACCATATCTACATGGATCAGACAGACGGTGGTACAGGCTTATTCTATTAAGGGTCGGAATCCTCCGTTCCCTGTTAGGGCGCACTTCACTCGAGCGCTCAGTACTTCCTGGGCCTTTCGCCATCAGGCGTCAGTGGTCCAGGTATGTAAAGCGGCCACCTGGTCGTCGGTACATACCTTTACAAAATTTTATAAAATTGATGTGATGGCATCGGCGGATGCCTCATTTGGCCGCAAGGTTTTGCAGGCCGCAATTTGAGGAGGTCTACCTCGAGGGTTTTTTTCTGTTTGAAAATTTTTTTGTTGAGTCTCATCATTAAGGATGAGCATTGTAAACTTCTAGTTGGCACCGGTTGGCCCTTCTAGATTTGGATTTGATTTCCATTTTCCCACCCCTCATTTGTGATACTGCTCTGGGACTTCCCGAAGGTGCTGTATCACCGAGGACTACGTCTGTCAATGAGCGATAGAGAAAAATGGATTTTTGTAAAATCTTACCGTAAAATCCTTTTCTCTTAGCTCATTGACAGACGTAGTACCCGCCCCTCTGTTTTTGAGTTGGATTGGGTTAAATTCTCTAAGCACTGCTTTTGTGACATAACTGATTTGCTGTGGCAGAGAGAGAGAGGATATACCCTCGGGGACTGCCACTGGGGTGTGGCCAGAGCATTTTTCATTTCCTGTCTAGTCCTACTCCTGTGGAGGCAACATAACCCGAAGGTGCTGTATCACCGAGGACTACGTCTGTCAATGAGCTAAGAGAAAAGGATTTTAAGGTAAGATTTTACAAAAATCCATTTATTAACAGTCTTGTGTGTTTGCTTCTACAGTCCACGACTTACAGAGTTTTGGACTTGACAATGTAAGTGTGACATTGATTATATTATCATTTTATTATTATAATATCCCATTAATGGCTGTGATCGTAAGACTATTAACATTTTATTTTTTGTAGATAAATATGACACATGATATCAAACATCTGTCATTTGGGAGAGATTATCCAGGTTTAGTGAACCCTCTTGATGGAACAAGCGTGACAGCTATGCAATGTAAGTACTCACTACATACCTTCTTCAGTTTGTATATAGAGCTGTTCTGCATGATATCCTTCTCTTTTCACATAGTTATATAATTTACTATCACAGGACTATAAAGGGGACTGTGTGAGTCGCTTGTTTTTCCTGATTAGTGTTTGTGCAGCTGTTGATTGCTTTTGTACAGGTTTCATACAGCAGCATAGGGACTATTATTGTTTTTGTACAAGATTAATATAGCGCCAACAGTTTGCCCAGCACTTGACAATCTAAGGGGAGACCGTACATTTACAATACAATAATTACAATCTAATAGGGTGGGGCAAGTGGTACAAAAGTCTATAATTGTGGGGATGAGCTGATGGGAAGAGTTAAAAGTTGTTAGTTGGAGGCATGATAGGCTTCCCTAAATAGATGAGTTTTCAGGGACTACTTAAAAGCGTCCAGAGTGGGAGATAGCTGGACCCATTGAGGTAGAGAGTTCCAGAGGATGGGAGAGGTGCGCTTCAGCTTTGGGAATGGCAATCTCCAGAGTTTCTGCTGACGATTATGGGGCATGCTGCTGAACGTGTTCTGTATGCCCTTTCCAGATGCTGTTCTTTCCTTAGCAAGTATTCAAGATCAGGTTTAAGCTCTGAGACTCCTGCAAGACTGAGCATAACCTCTCTGTATCCGAACAGGTTCTCACGGGTAGGTTCCTCTTCATCGACAAACACATCTGTAAGGCTCTCCCACAGCAATCCAGGGCCGCCAAAGTCATATCCCTCCAGGGAGCATTCTGTTGTCTCTCCTAAATATTCCTGCTCTGCGTGCCATTACAGAGCTCGCTATCGTCCAACTCGGACACCCATTGCTCCTGGGGCCACTCTCCCAGGAATGGCATCTGCATCTCCTGATGGTCACTGGCCCACTGCCCTGGGGCTGGAAAGCACCTACCCTGGTATATGCCAGCGACCTGGATGGCTCCAATCCAGACCTCCACCCGAATTTGCTGCCTGATCCCCAGGTATTGATCTGCGCACAAAGTCCTGGGGATTGTTAAAACTGGCGATCCACAACAGCCCCTGGAACTCTGATGCCAGGTCTATATCTCCGATGGGATGACCGAGGTCTGCTATCCCAATCTTTTATCCCGGTTGTGGCTTGGACGTGTTCACAGGAAGGAAGCACTACCCCCACCGCTCGCGACCAATGAGACGGAACCGACCCACACTGCTTGTGTGCTTCTGTCAGTATACCGCTTCCTCCAGTCTTGAACATAGATATCGGATAGTTTAACTGCAATATACATTTTAAAAAACATGGGACCTGAACTTTGCCAAACTAGAAATGAACACATCTAAAACTGCACAATTCCCAGAAGCTACAAACCAAATGAACCTAAAGCCAAAATGTTTATTTTTAAAATGACTCAGGAAGGATTAGAACCTCTGCATTTTTTTTTTTCACAGATGTCTCATTACAGAGTCTACCTTCACTTTCTATCACGCAAATGTAACTGGAAGCAAAAGGAAATATATAGAAAATTCAGGGAAATTACCTCTCAGGCAATTGTTAATGTAACTGGTGTTTTTAGTGGAAGATTTCTGCTATTCCCAGTTTAGGTGATAATTTTAATGTTGAATTCACTTTTTATCATTTTTTGTACTGGTGACCATAGAGGGAGTGAAGCAATCCAACAATTAATTGCTCACTCGTTGAACATGTAAACAGTTGCATTTGTTTAAACCTTCTATTTTTTTATGTACCTAATTTTTTTTATTCTTTTTTTTTTTTTAGCCTCCATGATGTTTCAGTACTTTGTGAAAATTGTTCCTACAGTATATGTACAAATCGATGGAGAGGCAAGTAAAATCACTTCTCTTTTTTGTACAAAAAAAACACACTGTAAATTATTTTTGTATTGACATTTCTATTGCCATAATGAACCGAACAGACCTGAGTAATTGTCTGACAACCAGTCTAGGCTGAAAGCGGAAGAGAATTGATTGGCCTTTTAATAGTTTAATGAGCAATATAAGTGTGATAATTCATGGCAGTCAGTCCACCTTTGACTGATGCACTATGGTACGCTGGAATCTGGGTAAGTACAGTCAGTTACTGCACTTTATACATCTTCATAGCTCTTTGGTGACTTTGTTTTAGTGACTTTTTGCCTCTAGGTGTTTTCACCTTGACCTAAGGTAACAGTAGTGCTGAAGTGCATCACTTTGTGTTGGCTGCAAGTTTGAATGTCAGTCTTGCCCCCTGTGTACCAGGCTGTACATTAAACCATTTAGTTCTGACCAAGTCAAGATTAAGCTTCCTTCTGACAACTTTCTGCTGTCTGATGCCAGAACTTTTGTGAGCATTAGACCCTCTGGTATTTGACAGTTGAATTATATGTTGCAAGCATGGCCCTTGAAGAGGTAAGGTTAATTTCTAATTGGGTTGTTGCCCCATGTACAACCTGGGCCTAATATCCAAAGGCAACACAGGGATCAAATTGAAGACTGACACAGCCACATAAAGGAGCCATGAGGTGCCTGCACTACAACACTGTCTCCTTGTAAACAACTTGGCCAAACACATGTTCACTTTATTAAAGAAAAAAAAAAGAGAGAGAGGAAACCATATGCTATATAGACTTGCTTTTATGCAACCTTATGAATGCTATATATGGGATAATGTGCCGACTAATTTTTAAAATATGAGGATCCAGAGAAGAGGAGTTTAGTAATGCGTCTTTCTTTTTTTGTGGTAAGCCTACTGCCTTCTAAAAAGCTGTCTGCTGTGGATCATTTTTCAGAGGGCAGTATAGCGGTGTCCGGCAGACCTTCTTTTTTTTTTTTTTTTTTTTACTTTATTGCCAAACAATTTTACTGTGTCTTTTGCTTACAGTGTAGCCCCCATTGAACTCTGTGAGCAAAGGCAGTCCCTCCTCCCAAACTCTGCAGCCTTAATTAAAAATACAGAAGTCGTGAAGCAAAGCATTACAATGTGTATAGCCTTGTCAGCTGTATTTGAGATCCACAAGACAATCTCTTATGCGACTACTCAACCAGTATTCAAAAATAAAAGCACAGCTTTATTATAGATAAAGCTGTGCATTTTTTACTAATTCCAGTTAGTGGTATACTTAGTCCTTTCATAAGATTTGTCTTGTGGATCTCTAATCCTCTTATTTATACACTGCTTCTAGTCTTTAACCACTTTACCACCGGAGGATTTTGCTGTCTTACGTCCAGGCCACTTTTTGCGATTCGGCGCTGTGTGACTTTAACTGACAATTGCGCGGTCGTGCAACGCCGTACCCAAACAAAATTTAGGTCCTTTTTTACCACAAACAGAGCTTTCTTTTGGTGGTATTTGATCACCTGTGCAATTTTTACTTTTTGCGCTATAAACAAAAAAAGAGTGTTTATTTTGAAAAAATAACAATATTTTTAACATTTTTTTTATATGAAATTCCTCCCAAAAAAGATGTAAAAATCTAATTTTTTTTTAAATTTTTGGCCAATTTGTTTTCTGCTACCTATGTTTGGTAAAAAAAATCACAATAAGCGTATTTTGATTGGTTTGCGCAAAAGTTATTGCGTTTACTAACTAAGGGAAAGATTTCTGTCATTTTTGGTGTTTTTTTTTTTTTTTTTTTAACCAGTAATGGCGGCGATTTGCGATTTTTTTTTTTTTTTTTTTTTTTTTTTTTTTTTTTTTTTTTTTTTTTTTTTTTTCGGGACTGCGACATTGCGGCGGACAGATCGGACCCTTGACTGACATTTTTGACACTTTTGGGGGTACCAGTGACATTACTGCAGTAATCAGTGCTATACATTTGCACTGTTACTGTAAAAATGACACTGGCAGGGAAGGGGTTAATTTTATTGGAGAGGGAGGGGTTAATGTATGCCTGGTGCTTACTAACGTGTGGGGGGGGAGGTGACTGAGTGAGCCAGGGACAGATCGGATGTTCAGCTATGCTGAACACTCCGATCTGTCACTCCCTGTCACTTAGGAGATCCGCCCGCTCTGTTTACACAGGCGGGCGGATCTCCAAACTAGATTCCCCGACGATCGGGGAAGAGCGGCGGCGATCGCCGCCGCTCCTCCCCTGGCCCGACTCCCGCTGTGAATGAAAACAGCGGGAGCGCGCCTCCGGCGGCGTGCGAGCGCCGCCTACAGGGGGAGGAGTCCAGTGACGTAGGTCTACGTCGCTGGACGATAACGAGCCACTGTGCCGCACAGTGGCCGGAGGTAAATTGGTTAAGGACCACACCCCAGATCTATTTTTGGTGTGATGGTATACAAAGCCTTGGTGTAGCTACATATGTACTGTTATCCCTAAGCTATTTGCAGGAGGTAACTTGTTGGTGATTTTTTATTTTTACATTTGTCCAGCTGTATTGTTAGTTTGGGTGGGTGGCCAAACACTGGCTCGGCTGACTGTTTTGTACCACCCCCAGGCTACCCGTGTAAAACAGGCATTACTATGTAAATGCACAAGGCTGCAGTCCATTTATAAAGATAAGAAGGCTGACTTCTCCGTCATAGCCTGTACTCCTCACCATATATGTGTAATGAAATAGTCTTACAACTCATTCAGAAGTTTAATACTGCTGGAATTTCCAGTATCCAGGCAGTAACATTTGTATGCAGTAAAAGAAAGTTTCCTTATTTAAGTGTATTTTCTGTGAAAGTAAATGATCTCCCAAACTTTCCTGAGTTAAAAAAAAAAAAAAAAAAAGCAAAAGCACCCCACCTGCATTACTTTTTCATTCTCTGGCTAAAATCCTCCTCACGCCTGCAATGAGACCCCCATACACATTTTATACGTCCGTCTGAAGCATTTTCAGTTTCTGGAGCAGCCAGCATTAAAGAGGATTAAGCCAAAGGATGAACATAGAGCCATGGTAATCTTCCTGAGGTTAGCCACTATTGTGGATATGATCAGCTCAAGTGCTGGAGAAGTGTGTACTTTTACTACAAGTACACTTATCCTTTTAACATTATCTACGTATTTCTTTGTATGTCTCATATTTAGGTAGTGCGCACCAATCAGTTTTCAGTAACCAGACACGAAAAAATTGCCAGTGGGCTGATTGGTGATCAGGGATTGCCCGGTGTGTTCGTGTTGTATGAGCTGTCTCCAATGATGGTAAAACTCACAGAGAAGCACAGGTGAGCCATATGAAAGTCCTTGTGTTCACCTGCTGCCCTGGGAATATAATATGCACAATCGCTAAAATTCAGATCACCTTGTTCCCTGTTTTCCAGGTCACTTACTCATTTTCTTACTGGAGTGTGTGCCATAATTGGAGGAGTATTTACAGGTAAGTTTATTACATCTGTGCTTTAGTATCATTTTATATTTTGTATGTTGAAGGATTTTGACCCTTTTTCAGAGCTAGACTCTTGATTACCCATTAGATATGCTATCTGCATATAGTCTGTATGGGTGTTTAGGTTAATTTTCCACAGGCCTATAATATACTGTAAATCCGTTGTTGGCAATGCAGGACAGGTATTCCGAGGGCGCAGGGCAAGCACCACATGGCCCCATGCGTAGCAGGGCTGTGTACTAATATGCATATAAACCCTATTGACCATAGAGCCCTTTGTATACTGTACAAGTGTTGTAGGGACATTAAACTTTTAAAGTGGTTGTAAAGGCTGAAGGTTTTTTTTACCTTTTTATGTATTCTATGCATGAAGGTAAAAAAACTTTCAGTGTGCCGCTGCCCCCTCAGCACCCCCTAATACTAACCTATGCCCAATCCTGATCCAGCGATGTGCACGAGAGCTAAGGCTTTCCCAGGTCTCTCCCTCCTGATTGGTTGAGATGCAGCAGCTATTGGCTCCCACTGCTGTCATTAACAGCCAGTGAGGCGGGAGCGGAGCTGAGCCACACTCTCTGTCTCATAAGGACACAGAGAGCCAGCTCTGTAGCGAGCACGCATGAATGCCCCTACAGCAAACGGCTTGCTATGGAGGCACTCAGCAAAGGGGAGGGGCCCAGAGCGCCAGCAGGGGACCCAAAAAGAAGAAGAGTGGGGCTGCTTTGTGCAATTTTTTCCTTCAAGCTCCTTTTGGCTTTTGCCGTCTCTTTGTAACCGACCCTTCTAAAATGGCACTTTTTTTTTATACAGTTGCAGGACTAATTGACTCTCTGATCTATCACTCCACACGTGCCATTCAAAAGAAGATTGAACTCGGGAAAACAACATAAAGGAAAATTGTCTTCCATCCCCAGCAACAGACAAGAGACTTTGCCAGCTTGCTCATTTGTTTACAGATGGGGATGGGTAACCTTACTGACAGAGAATGTGTGCATTTGGACACACGCCACAATGTCCTTATGAGAAATCTACCAAGATAAATATTTTCTAATGGTCAGAAGTTGGAGCCAGCGTTGTTTCGCACAGAAATTGTATTAGGGTGACATACAAGCTATCTTTGCAGCTGTAAGACTGTCCTTGGCATTTGTGCAATCTTAATTTTAATCCTCCTTTGCGGTGTCCCAAGTGAAAGGTGATGGTACTTACCAAACGCTCTGGCTGGTTCACAAAAAATCTTAGCTGAAGTCTAGGACTGGAGTTATCTTGCAGCCAGACAATACAGGTCATCAGCAGAGGACCGTGGGCTTGTGGCACATCAGACGCTCTATGCAGGTTTGCATTCTGTTGGATCATTATAAGGAGGGAATCAATTACTCCACAATGAAGTATGGTTAGCAGTATCCCTGACCAGTAAAATATTCAGGAATTTTTAAAAAAAAAATTGTCCGTCTCTACTTGCAAGTGCACAGCTGATCTTGTGGCAATGTGTACAACTGTGTGAGATCTTTCTACCCAACCTCACAATACTGTACTGACTATGTCTGACTCTAAGGATTCTCCTGGATATTTATTAATGTCATCTACTGCTAGTCTTTGTTTTCTCCTCTCTGAAGTCTTTTGTAAAGTACATTTTTTTTTAAACTAGAGCTGTCTTGTGAATGGGAATTTTGGCCCTTTTCTATGAAAAATATTGCACAATGACATGTTCTTTTCTGTCCGTTAACCTAGTCACTGGCAAACGCACATTAGAATGTGCTGTAATGTGTTAGACCAGTGGTCCTCAACCCTGGCCTACAGGGCCCACTAACATGCCAGATTTTCAAGATAACTGAAATACATCCCAGATGATATCATTTGCTGCTCAGTGATTGCAGTACTCTAGTCTGCATCTCCCCAAGGTAATACCTAAAATCTGGCCTGTTAGTGGGCCCTGTAGGCCAGGGTTGAGGACCACTGTGTTAGACAACCAGATACAGGAGCACTAAGCTATGGTTTCTGCATGGTGGTATGGCACCTTGACATTTTACCTGCAGCTGTATAAAAGGTGTGTGCAATTCAAGTCTAATATAGAAATGCCCTATAGAATTGAATGAGATGACCTGTACTGCAGGAACAACCTCCTATTCAAGTCTTTGGGATGTTAGTCCTGAAAAATACAGTGGTGGATTTTATTAGCTCCAGGTGCTTGATGCACTTTTGCCATATTGTTCAAGAGGGGTGCAGATCCACAAGTATGTAGAATTTGTGTTTTATAATCTCTTGGCATACCTATCATATGGCAGAAGCCAAAGACTGGCAACTAGTATTTTTTTTTTTTAAAGTATATTCGCAATGACAAGTCTTGGAACAAGTAACCTATAAAGCAAGCTGTGCTTTAAAGGTAGAGTTATCCTTTACATTTTCTCACCCCCTGAGTGAAGCCTGTCTGTTAACATACTAGCCTTCCTCCCTGTTCCAGCGATATATTCACTGTGCAACAAAACTGTTCTCTCCTACTCCTCCTTTTGCTGAACATGCAGTACAAAGAGGTTATTCCTGTAAAGAGTAAAGTGGTTTCATGCACAAATATGTGGGACCACCTCATTTCCTTTTAGTGCACATAGATTGGGTTCAGGTGAAAGTTGTTACTTGAATTCAACATATCAGCTGATATTTATAAACGCAAGCAAAGAAAGAAAATTAAAGTTTTTATGGATAAGTTGGAGCTGATGAAAACCCTACAATAATGTATAATATTACACTTTACTATGATGGCATATTTGGGTAACTTAGAGTAGACAAATAGACTATTAACATGTATCCCTTCATTCAAAACTGTAAGCACAACCCCTTTTTATAAAAGGAGTAAAAAAAAGAAAAAGGGCTGAAATATATTTACTGGGTAAAATGCTGCCCCAAGCTCCTTTTTAGGGCTGGTTAAAGGACCAGAAACCTAGACTTATATTTACGCAAGATCTGTTGAAGTGGAGGATAGGAGTTGAGGTTTGGTGATTGTCCTGGTTTAGTAGATATTATGCATGCAACTGTCTGAGTGTCACCAGAGGAACAATTTTAGGACTTTGCATACTTAAACCCAGGACTCACTATATCTGGTCTCCCACCATGCACAGAACATGGAAATGCAATTATTTCAGTAAATATAAACTGCTAAATACCTTTTCTCATCAGCAGTTAGAGCAGTCTTGCTATGAGTGTCTGGTTAAAGCTTGTAAGAAGAGTTTTTGTTTTCCCACGATTGTCCTCTGAGAATGCAGGACTCCTGACCCTCTGTCTGGACAGTGCTGATTGGCCCTGTGCTGAACACATGCACTCTCCCAAGAAAAAAAAAACACTCTGTAGCAATACACCCCAAACTGAGCATGTGCAGCCTGTCCTCTGACTCTGTAAATATCAGATTATTTGGAGATGATCAGAGAAGACAGGATTGAACAGCCTTTTTACACAGTGAAGTAGATTCACCCCTTAGGTTCCACAGTGAATCTAACAAGCATGCTTTACTGCATATATAGACTGATTATACGGTTGTGGGTTTAGTAACACTTTAAAATGATACTAAAGTCTCACTTATTTTTAACAACAAAAAAAATGTATTCTTACCTGCTCTGTGCAGTAGTTTGGCACAGAGCAGCCCCAATCCTCTTTTTTCGGGTCACTCTTCGGTTCTCCTGGCCCCTCCCTTCTGTTGAGTGCCCCCACAGCGAGCAACTCATTGGGTCACTGACTTTAAAAGCGGCCGGAGCCAATTGCCTTCTCAGCCAATGAGGAGGGAGAGTCCTGGGCAGTCGAGACACTCCTGCACCATCAGTGGATAGAGATGGGCTCAGGTAAGTGTTAGTGTTAGGGGGCTGAGGGGGGCATTCTTAATGCATAAAATGTATTAACCACGTGTCGACCGCCAGCAGTACATATAATGCGGCAGGTTGGCTCGATAGCGCAAAATGACGTACCTGTACGTTTCATAAAATAGCCAGCGGGGACGTGCTCTGATTGGCCAGAGGGGGAGCCGGCGGACGCGATGTCTGCCAACCACATGTGTTCGCTCCCCAAAGAGACAGGCAATGTAAACAAGGCAGACCGCCGTTCTGTCAGGGATGAACACAGTGATCTTGTGTTCCTGCTATTTAGGAACACTGATCTCTTTGTTCATCTAGTGAGTCCTTCCCCCACACAGTTAGAAAGCACCCCCTAGGGACACACTTAACCCTTTGATCGCCCCTGGTGTTAACCCCTTCCCTAATGTCAGTACATTAGTCATTAGTAGGTCTGCATATTTCTCTCTCGTTTATTGACGGACACCGCTTCAGATCTTCATAACCATTGGATTATACTGCCTCCTACAGGAGTAAGACACTAGGCAGTAAAAGTCTGGCTACGCCAATGGGCAGTCCCGGGGGGGTATACTCCCTCTCTCTGCTATAGGCACTCAGTTTTTTTCTGCCTAGTCAGGAGTAAGGACCTAGTTCCTTGCTGGGATATTTGGTCCTTGCAATTTTTTCTTTTTAGATAGAAATATTTTTTTCTCTTGGATTTTTCCTGTGAGATCTAAAATAAACTGCTGGACTGGGCGACGGGCTGGATAATCTAGATCCAGTAGTCTCCCCAGTCTGGCCAGCGCGCGCAGACCTCAGCTTTGCGCTAGGTCGCCCGCAACGGGGGCTGGCCTGCGAGTTAAACGCCTCGTGAGGTCGCATACGACCGGGTTTCAGCCAGAGTCGCAGTGTTCCTCCTGGCTGACAGCCCCCCATTTCGATGGAGAGGGGTTCTGTCTGGGGCGGTGCCTCCTGGTATGGTGATTCTGTCCCCCCCTCTCCCCCGAAGGGTTTGGGGTGGACGTGGGCCCCTCCGTGGGACGGTCGGACCCCCGGGTTCCCCTCCTTCCCATCAGGCACCCCCCTTGTCATCTGTCCCTCATCCTACTTCCCTCCCCCCTCCACATATGTTGGGTCTGTTTAGATGGTCTAATCCACCTCCTGGGGTGGGGGCAGGGCGCTATGCTGGTGATGGAGGCCGGGGGGGTGCGCCGCCGGTGACCGGACGATCGACTGTGTGGGAGGGTTGTACCTGGTAAAGGGGACCTGCCAGGGCCCCCTGTCCTGCCTGGGTCTGCCCTTGAGACCTTGGTTCCCCCCTGGGTCCCTGTAAACCTCGTGGTGCCGCCATTTTGTTGTAGCCTTTGTGTTTCTATACACGGTGGCCATGTTTGTGTAGTCTGGCGGCCATTTTGCGGTGGTTTGCTATTGAAAATAGCGGCAGCCATGACAGTGGAGCTCTGTGGGCAGCGATTTCAGTGGTGGGAGCCCCTCCTCATCCCCTGGTGCTGTCTCCTGGATCCTTTCACTCTCTGATCACTGCGCGTGGAGTGTAGATTTTCCTAGTGGCTGCAGGTGCCTGTTTCTGCTGGGTAGGGAGTCTGGTGGGGTTGAAGTAAAAAAAGCAGGTGCGCTAAACAAATGTGCAAAAGTTCTACTAAAATCAAACAAATGACAAAGGGTAAATCAAAAACCAATAGGTGTGTGTAATACTGCATAAAGGGTATATCTCCTCAATAGGATGCTATAACCACAGTGCAGAAACATAGCAAAGTGAGTGACAAAATATAATCAAGTGACTAATATCCTGGATGCATGTGAGCCAAAAAACATGTCAAACTTTAAATAAGTCCAACTGTGCAAAAAGTGCAAAGTCCAAATAAAGTGTCCGTGATCAAAACCAAACACAATGAGTGATGTTCCAAGTGATAGTCCCAAGACAACTGGATGTGCTGGATATCCCACCACCAATTATGGACTGGCTTCTTACCAGAATTAAGAATTAAAGGGCGTGTATGTGACCAGATCCACATTGAAAAATCACATGCTGGGGAGAGGGAAAAGAAAGTATCTTCCCGCACCTTCCTTATCAGGGAGGGGGAGGGTGAGCCTCTTACCAGATCAAATACACTGTGAGGGCTTTAGATATTTCTTAGCTGGAAGTGGATTCCCTCCTATCCTCCAGATATAAAGATGGACCGGTACCTCTGGCAATCTTATGGTTGATACTGATCCTCGTAGTGTGACCTTTGTGAAGACTTGCTGGGAGGAGAAGTGATTCTGGTGGGGTTCTCTCCCTCTCTGCTGAGGATCGATTGGTGCTTGTGCTGCCTGCTCGGTGGGGGTTGTCCCTTTTGCAGTGTTTTACACTATTTACAGGGTCCTCTTGGTGACTCATGGAGCCTTTGGGGCACATCTCCCCACCTGATCCCCTCTCTGAGGCTGCGGATCCCTCCGGGTCCCAACAATTCATCGATGCACTGATGGCAGTCCTGGAGTCCTTTGTATCCCAGGTGGAGGTGGGGACGATGCCACAGATGTGCTGGTGGCCCCATGGGGTCAGAATCGTCTAATTTACGCCTTCCCTCCTCTCAAGCTTCTGCCAAGGCTTCTACGCAGGATCGAGGCAGAAGGGATTCCGGTCGTCTTAGTGGCTCCGGTCTGGCCTCGCCAGGCTTGGTACGCTGTTCTGGTGCGGCTGGTGGCCGACGTTCTTTGGAAGCTTCCTCTCAGAGAAGATCTGCTGTCCCAAGGACCGATCTTCCATCCTGCTTTACAGTTGCTGGCTTTGACGGCTTAGCTGTTGAACGCCAGGTGCTGAAGGATAGAGGTTTATCTAAATCTGTGATTCTTACACTGTTAAAAGCTAGGAAATATACTACTAGGAGGACCTACCATCATATGTGGAAGACGTACATTGCATGGTGTGAGTCTCTTGGGGTTCATCCTCGCTCCTTCTCAGTGGCTCGGATCTTGACCTTCCTTCAAAAGGGGGTTGAACAGAAATTGGCCTTGATTACCATCAATGGCCAGGTGTCGGCTTTGGCAGGCTTCTTCCAACGACCTTTGGCCACTCACTCCCTGGTGCGTACCTTTCTTCAGGGTGACCGACATTTGGTTACTCCAGTGCGGGCTCCGTTGCCGCCTTGGGACCTCATTTTTGTGCTTTCAGCTCTACAGAAGCCTCCCTTTGAAAATATTCAGGAGATTCCCCTGCTTATGCTGTCCCAAATGGTGGCCTTTTAGGTTGCTATCACCTCTGCACGCAGGGTGTTGGAACTTTACCTGGTGATTTACAGAGATAAGGTGGTTCTTCACCCCTGTCGTTCCTTCCAAAGGTTGTTTCTGATTTCCATTTGATTGAAGACATTGTGTTGCCTTCCCTGTGTCCCAGGCCTAAACATCTGAAGGAAATTGCCTTGGATGTGGGCCGGGCAATTAGGGTGTATCGGGCAGCTACAGAGTCTTTCAGGAAGTCAGACTCTTTGTGCTCACGGATGGGCCTCGTAAAGGGTTTTCCACCCTCTGCGACCATTTCCAGATGGATCAGACAGACAGTAATTAAGGCCTATTCCATCAAAGGTCAGGTTCGTCTTTTCCCTGTTATGGTGCACTTGGGCGCTTAGTGCCTCCTGGGCTTTCTGTCAGGCGTCAGTAACGCAGGATTGCAAGGCAGTCACTTGGTCGTCTTTGCACAGTTTCACAAAGTTTTATAAAATGGATGTGTTGGCATATGCGGATGCTTCTTTTGGCCGCAAGGATTTGCAGGCTACTATTGAGAGGACCTGATCCTCTTCGAGGGTGTATTGTTTTTTTCAGGTGGGCTCCAGTTGTTTTTGTTGAGCTCTTGTTGCCTGATTGGCTACGGTTTAGCCTTGGGAATTTGTTTGCCGTTCCCACCCCCCTCATGTTTAACACTGCTTTTGGATGTCCCAACAGTTATGAATATCAGGAGCTGTGTCCGTCAATGAACAAAAGAGAAAATTAGATTTTTGACTTACTGTAATATCCACTTCTCTGATGTTCATTGATGGACACAGCACCCACCCCTCTGTGGAGCTTGTAACTAAACTTAGAGCCTATAGCAGAGAGGGGGGGGGGGGTATACCCCCTGAGACTGCCCATGGGCGTAACCAGACTTTTTTAAAGACGTGTCCTACTCCTGTAGGGGGCAGTATAACCCAACAGTTATGAAGATCTAAAGCTGTGTCCATTAATGAACATCAGAGAAATGGATTTTACAGTAAGTCAAAAATCCAATTTTCTAGCACGGATTACTGTAGTATTGTCACTGGCCCCCTCAAGAGTCAGGTGTCCGATCTGTCTGCCGCAATGTCGCAGTCCTGCTAAAAATTGGTGATCGCTGCCATTACTAGTAAAAATAAAAATGCCATAAATCTATCCCCTAGTTTGTAGACACAATAACATTTTTGCAAACCAATCAAGGTACGCCTATGGGGATTTTTTTTTACCAAAATATGTAGCAGAATGCAAATTGGCCTAAAATGATGAAGAAATTAGATTTTTTTTTTTTTTACATTTTTTTTTTTACATTTTTTTTTTTTTTTATTGAATATGTTTTATAGCAGAAAGTAAAAAATATTTTTTTCCAAATTGTCTGTCTTTTTTCCTTTCTAGCCCAAAAAGGTGATCAAATACCACCAAAAATCTCTATTTGTGAGGGGAAAAAAGGACATAAATTTTATTCGGGTACAGCGTCACACGACTGCGCTATAGTCAGTTAAAATAACGCAGTGCCGTATCGCACAAAATGGCCTGGTCATTAAGGGGAAAAACCTTCTGGCAGAAGTGGTTAAGATAAAAAAAACTTTCTGACTTATGCATACTTAAGCCGAGTTCCACCCAAATTTTAAACTTAACAGATTTCAGCAGTGATATGGTTTTTAAAAATAGAATTGGGCTATAATTTTTTATTTTTTTTGGATCACACCTTATTTTAGAGGATTGTTTATCTTACTTCCTCCTTCTGCGGCCCCGGACGTCACTTCCGGGTTTGCATTGCATTGCGTCCTGGGAGATGTTTGTTGGGAGATTAGCTGCAGACACTGGTGCTAACCTGTGACAAGAGAGATTAAAGATTGGGCTAGTCCCTATTTCAACCAATCAGGTGCTGGATTGCAGCCAATAAATTTTTATTTAAAAAGTGATGTTTGGAAGAATCTAGATAATACAATTTTGGCTAGTTGGGAAACTACTGTAGGCCCCCCCCCCCCCCCCCCCCCCCGTTAGTACCTCCTGCAACCCCAAAAGCCTAAGCATTTGGTCACTTGTACTCTGCTGAAAGGCTAAGACCAGCCAATTCTGAACTCCTCATCCATTCAACAGAGATCATGTGGTCAAATGGTAAGTCTTCCATAGATTCATGTCTAGGTCGAGATAATTACTTTAGTGTATACTATGATCTATCACTACAAGACTCATGACATTTAAGGTGGATATATATAGATAGATAGATGGATATAGTAAGGGTAGTTTGAGGGCTTTCATTGTTGACCTCCTGAAAATGCTGTTATAAGGACCTGCTGCTTTTAGTACCCTAACCACTTGCTGTCCAGGGAACTTTTTATTTTTTCACACACTTCAATCCCCCAAATATATTTTCTGATAGAGGCCCTGGAGAATAAAATGGTGGCTGTTGCACTTTTTTTTCACATGACATTTGTGCAGCCATTTATCAAATGCAAATTTTCAGGAAGAACTACACTAACATTTTTATTGCATACAAATAATAGAATATACCCTTTCACCTGTGCGGTGTCTGCAACTTCATGCACTTGATTGAC
The DNA here is from genome assembly GCF_965119305.1 of Pelophylax lessonae. Classification (NCBI taxonomy): domain Eukaryota; kingdom Metazoa; phylum Chordata; class Amphibia; order Anura; family Ranidae; genus Pelophylax; species Pelophylax lessonae. The sequence goes on along the minus strand of NC_138778.1, from coordinate 51,237,366 downwards.
ACCAGTTTGCCACAACGTTACACCACAAAGTTGGTGTTGTACGCAGTGTAGAAAAATGTAGACAATCTGCAGGACATTGGCTAGTGAGAAGACTTTAATCTTTATTGGGAGTGTACAAAGTTGAACACCATTAAAGTGCATTGAACTGCCCCTCACCACTGTTGAGCGTTTTTGGGGGTGGCTAGTGTGAATGGGCTATAAGTCACTGGGCTAGAATACATGTGCAAATTAGAAGAGTCAAATCAGTCCGGCATCTAGCATATTCAGAAGGAAACATCATCATTGACTCCATATTTCCCCTGGGATTGTTTTCCTTTAATCCTTAACCATAAAATACTTCCTCGCTTTATTAAAAATACTATTTATTTTCTAGTCCTTTTAAAGACCCCTTCTACTTGTTCATTGGCAGGGAAACTTGACAAATATCTGAAGATTTTTTTTTTTTTCTTCTTCTTCTTCTTGTGGGGTGTTTTATGGGGAGTGATTGTGTCAAACTGAGATGAACTTCATTAAATGATTTTATTTAATTACAGTTCTGGTGTGTTTCCTATATTGTCATCCCTGTTTAGTCACATTCAAATAGACTTGTCCTGTAGTATTGACAACATTTCACTTCTTATCCAAGTGGCTTTTTTAGTTCTTATGAGTAACCAGAACATACCCTGATATTTATAGACAGACAAGTAACTTAATCCAAATGTTATGTGAAGCCTCGTACACACTTTAGGTTCGTTCAACCCAGCGGGCACACACTTATCCCTTCATACCTTTCAAATCCAACTGTGCAGGTGACCCTGTACAGCCAATGCATGTCAATTCACTTATATTGGCTTCCTGCATGCAGCTCAGTGCTAATACACAAAATAACCAAATAGCTATTCACTCTGTGCTCCATCACCGTGAATCCTTTCGGGCTGCCAAATATACCACGGAAGCCATTTTATTATATCTGAATGATCATCAGAAATTTGTAGCTGTACTGTGCTCTCTGCAGTCTCATGTCCAGAAGTCTTTTACCCCTCACAGTTTCCCTTAGGCTACAGAACATCTTTCCCTATGTGGAGGATATTGAGGGGGGGGGTGGATTTTGTAGTTAAGCAAGACAACTCAGCAAGGCTGAATGCACCATTACTTGTGATTTAATTGTAGAAAAGCCATCTTATTTTTAGCCCAGAACAGGGGCTCGGGAGCGGAGTGCATTTCTACAAGAATAGCCAGGTATTTTTCTGTACTTGCAGGGTTTTTACAATTCTCAGGAACAGAACTCAACCACAGGGGCTAATTTACTAAAGGCAAGTAGACTGTGCACTTTGCAAAGTGTAGTTGCTCCAGAGCCTAGCAAATGAGCAAAAGCTCTGCTGACCTCCATTATCCAATCATATGCAAGGAAAATTGGAAAATGTGATTGGGTATTCTTTGCAAAGTGAAGGTTTACCTAATTTACTAAGCTCTGGAGAAACTGTTTTGAGACCAGGATTTGTTTTATCTGTCTGCTGTGCAAGGTAAACTCTGCTCAGCAAAAGAACTTTTGCTTCTTTTCTGTCTAAGTACAGGGTTTATTTTGTGTTTTTAACCAGTTCTGGATTTGCCCCCTTAACCACTTGCCGACCACCCACAGTATATTTACTGTGGCAGTCAGCCCTTCCTGGGCAAATCGACGTAGTACTACGTCGCTCGCCCAGGAGCCTGCAATGTCCGCCGGCCACTTGCGTTCTCCCGCTGGAGAGGGAGAAAGGCAGGCGGCTGATGTAAACAAAGCCGCCTGTCATTCTCCCTGGTGTAACTGCAGAGATCATACTATCCTGCTATGTAGGATCATATGTCTCTGTGGTTACATCACAAGCCATGCCCCTTTACAGTTAGAATCACGCCCCTAGGGACACACTTAACCCCATTGATCACTAATAAAGTTATCCCCTTCCCTGCCAGTGTCATTTTTACAGTAACATTGCATATGTATAGCACTGATTACTGTAGTAATGTCACTGGTACCCTCAAAAGTTAGTCAGGGGTCCGACAAAAAAAAAAAATTGCAGATCGCCACCATTACATCTGCACCGAGTCTATCTTGCCTGTCAAGGTGGTCTGGCAGGTCGCGATTGCCTGCATTAGGGCAACAAAATTATCCTGCTCTTGGAGCGCCGAGTCTGTATCCTCAGTCTGAGTCGCCATATCGGAAGGCGCACCAGGCTCAGTAGTCGTGCCAAGCGGTGTGGCGTGCAGCGCAGAGGTCTTCCGGGACACAGAGAATGGGCGCCCTCTGGTCATAGCAGATCCAGAAACCAACCGGGGTGCTTTAGCGAGGTCAGGGGTAGTCAGGGCAGCATAAAACAGGATAAATGCTAGATAGGGCAGCGGACGGAGCGCTCTCACTATGCCTCTGCTTCGGTCGTCATCTTGGACACGCCCCCCAGCTTAGTGTATTTTAGCAAGGGTAATGATTAAAAGCATCCCAACCTATTGTTTAAAATGCACCTTCAGCTAGCTAAGGCGGCAAACAGGACTAATTGCTGGGTGTGCTCCAAACCCTCATCTAGCCATTTTACCCCAGCAATGGCAGCATTGCATGCTAAATATTTGTATTGGCATGAAGACAGCCAGGAGACACTTGTCTATAGAATTTAATGACACATTCCTAGAGGGTAACATCAGTTATAGTTTTAATGTTAGCCCTGACTCTTGCTCTTTGCTGGCTAATCCAGTTTAGGTATTGGGACACTTAGTAGTCCACAGATGTGCTCCAACTTTAGTTTTAGCACCAGAAATAGATTTATAGGATCAGTCAATCTCACCACTGAAACTCAGATTCTTTTTAATGACACCAAGAGACCGGATTATGTCTGCTGGAAGGACAGTTGTGACGTACAGACTAAAGCCCCGTACACACGTGCAGATTGTCGGCTGACAATAAGCTGTGCACACTGTTCTGTTAATTCACATCTGTGTACTTCCTCTTCCTGTCATATATTTCAATGTATACAATTGTGTCATTGGCTGATTCTATATGAGTAACTTATGTCAAGTGACTGTACATTTGGAATTTATTGGCTGATGTGGTGTAGCCATCACTTCCTGTCTTTGTTCTTTTGTTGCCCTATAAATAAACAAAGCCCATTGTTTTAACGCAGGACAAACTTGGAAGCATTCAAACTGAAACAGCCTGTGTGTGTCTGAATCTCTAAAGCTGGATACACACTATCCAACTTTTGTGGTTAGATTTCCTTCAGATTTACCTTTTCTATGTAGTGCAAGAGCCTGCCAGATTGCATACAAATTGAAAGTGTTTAGATTTGACCTCATATTATATGGTTTTGGTAAGTCTAAAGGAAAAAGTCTTCAGAAAATCATATAGTGTGTATGGCCCATAAGGATAGGGAGCGCACTCCATTGCCCCTATACAAAAGAGCTGAGAACTGTGCTTTTTAGCACAACAGGAATAATTGCGCTTGACGTACAATATCCAAAAGTGCACTTATTAGCGCAACAGAGTTGTTTGTGCATACAAGCGTATATTAATTTCCACTAACTCTATTAACATACAAGCGTATATTAATTTCCACGACACTGCCAAAAGTACCAATACCTGGTTTAATGGTCATGGTATCACTGTACTTGATTGGCCAGCAAACTCACCTGACCTAAACCCCATAGATAATCTGTGGAGTATTATCAAGAGGAAGATGAGAGACACCAGATCCAACGATGAACTGAAAACTGCTATCAAAGCAACCTGGGCTTCTAGAAAACCTCAGCAGTGCAGGCCTCCATGCCACACCGCATTGTTGCAGTAATTCTTCATGCAAAAGGAGTCCCGACCAATTATTGAGTGCATAATATACATAATGGCCATACCTTACAGTAAGCCATCATCTCTGTTTTAAAAACCCTTTTTTTTTTTGGGGGGGGGGGGGGGGGGTCTTATGTATTAGTCTAATTTCCCAAGATACTGAATTTTGGGTTTTCACTAGCTGTAAACCATAATCATCAAAATTAAAAGAAAGAAATCTTTGTGAAATGATGTACTGAAATCAATTAACTTGATATTCTTTGAGATATATATATATATATATATAATAAAAAAAAAATCACTGGATTTTTAAATGTAAACAAAGTGTCAGTAAAGGCTTTAAGTGGTTCATTCAAGTCAAATCCTAACCATATCCAAATCTGCTCAAATCTCATTCTAAAGCTGGATACACACAATACAACTTTTGTTGTTTGATTGCCTTTAGATTTACCTTCAACTATGTAGTATAGGGGTCCTGCCTGATTGCATACTAATTGAAAGTGTTTGGGTTTAACCTCATATTATATGGTTTTGGTGAATCTTAAGAAAAAAAAAAAAAACCTAAAGAAAATTGTATTGTGGATATTCAGCTTTAGCTTATTCCAGCTACTCCATAAAAGAAAAAATGTCTAAACCTACATATTTCGAGGACGCTCCAGTCCAGTCACATGATTGGCTCACAGTGCAGGCTTCAGTGTAAAAGGAGGGACAGTCCTGTAGTAAGCCTATGGGTGACGTCACTGGATAGGCCCTGCAGTCTATGGCTATCGCTCCTTTTCAGTGAAGCCGGCCACTGGAGAGATTATTTGAACAGAGCACATTCAGAATAGGCGAGAATAGACATCTTTCCTTTATAGGGCTGCATGAATTTTAGTAAAACATAACTGCAGATTCCTACCTTTTTCAGTTCTGTAGAAATAGAAGAAATCTGTTAAATGGTTTCATTTTTAGACAGAATCCAGAATGGGTGAGTTGGTCTTCATTATAATCACCAGAGCGATTCTCAGTGTTCTAATGAGAAAAGCATCAGTGTCTGCATCCCTAAAGAAATAGGCAATCCTTACTGATATCTAAATGTATTCTAATGCAGACCTGTCAAAGTGAGACAAATGACATAAACAGGAAAATGTATAATACTTACCTGCAGGTCCTTATTGTATAAAACACACTGAAAGAGGAAATCACACACAACTCAAAGTGGTTGGCAAAGTTGAGGGTTTATTCCACCAGTCACACATTCCAAGTCAGTTTTCTAGCTATAGTGCAAACATTTAAAAACAGGATTATGAGACTAAAACTACTTCTGCAATTCTCCTATAACCCGTTTTACAAATATATATTATATTGTAGAAATATAGCAAGAGGAAAAAAAAAAACTCTTAACACATATCCAAATAGAAAAATACAAACATTTTGGAGCCCAAACATGATTATATTAGAAATAACACACAAGAAAAAAAAAAACAAAACAGTGGAACATGAAAAAACAAAACCCTTTTAATAATGTGCATGTAAAGTATAACACAAGCCAAATAAAGATATTACGGACTTAGAGTGGTAACATAACATTATTTCCAGATGAAAACAGAGTGGATGAAGTTTGAACCTGTTGTGTTTGTATTAGAGCAGAGGAATAATACAGCGGTTGTCCATAGCAGATTTTTTTTTATAACCTACTATATTCTATGCTCATCTGCACTAGTTTTGACATGAAGTCTCATCGGTTTCAATTTTATATTATGTCGGCAAACACATCACCTGGCATGTGCAGTATGCTAGGTCAAAGGAGTGAATATACCATACATACTGAGGGTGCAATTACTGAACTAGCCACTTGTATGCAGACTGTTAGCCAGGGAATAGCTCCTTTTGACAGAGTCCATTTAAAAAGCATAGTGCTTTTAATAAATTCTTTTAGATGATAACTCGATGTAATCTAATGAAAATGTAGTAGGCTTTTTTTATTTGTTTATGTAATTATATGTATATACCCATGCAGCCATCTTTGCACATTATACATTCCAGCTGCTTTCCAGTGCTACACATTGGGGTTAATTTCCTAAAGACAAATAGACCGTGAACTTGTCAGATGCACTCATCTTACTTAGTAAATGTAATGTGGTAAAACTTACTTTGTAAAATACACAATCAGGTGTAAGAAAAAAATCAAAAAACAAAACCGCATTTTACTTGTACACGATTGGATGATGTACAGTAAATCTTAAGTTTACCACATTTACTATGTCCTGGAGGAAATAAGTGCAACTGCACATGCAAAGTGCAGTCTCAGTCCATTTGACTTTAGTAAATTCCACCCCAAAGGCTGTGATTAAAGCCCGGTACACATGGGGCGACAACAGCCAGGTTCAATAAAAACCGTCCGACATTCGGCCCATGTATATGGCAGCCGGTCTGAAAGAAGACAATAGACCAGCAGGAGAGATCGCTGTACAAACATTGGAATGTTAGTGCACTGTTTCTAAACTGAGCTGTCAATTTAAAAAACTAGTGGTGTGTAGCAGGCTTTACTGCTTCTTCCCATAATGTAAGCCAGTGAGGCATTCAAATTAATGTTCTACCTGCATGGCTGATAACTTATTTCAACAGCTGTTAAAAGTGTATATAAAATCTAAAAATGAACTGCTCTTTTTTCCTTCCCTTTGGTCTGATATATACACTGTTGAAAGAATGGTTAGATCTGTTTGAGCAGTGCAAAAAATACCTCTAATCTACTGGAAATCTTGTCAGCTGCTAATCTTACTGTGCTGCACTCATTAATTACATTGTTCTAAGACCTACAAGATCTCACCTATCTAGGTTATGTACAAAAGGACAGTTGTTCTGTCCTGTCAAGCCAGCCATAGACGGACGGTCCAAACTGGCCGAGATTCGAACCATGTTTGAGCAGGCTGATTGTATTCAAGTTGATCAATAAATCAACTTGGGTACAACCAGCCTGACAGCTTTTTCATGCAATTATTGCCAGAAATAGCTGATAGCAATAATCATTGTGTCTTTCCCCAGCAGGGATGGCTCCCCCCCCCCCCCCCCAATCGGGAGAATACAAAAGCTCTGTGGGAGGGAATCCCCCATCAACACAGTCAGTTTGGTTGCAGGAATGAAAATCGCACCATCTATGGCTGGCTTTAGTGCTATCCCAGTTCAGAAAAGTGAGTAATCACAGTCATCCTAGGACAAGAAGTGCATTGCTGTCAGAATCAGCAGATGAAAAAGCCAAAAAAAAAATGAACTAATGCAGCCATTACCTCTCAGGACTGTAAGCTGCAATATCACTTTTTTGTGTTTTTGGATATGCTGTAAAAAAAAAAAGGGAGAGAAAAATGCCCGAAGCCATTAGGAGCTTCCTTTAGTGGCTTATCAGCAAATATCCATAATTAACACAATAATAATGACTAGCTAAGCTTAAGATATGAAAGACACAACAAACGTTGATTTAAGTCAAATGTTAGAAAATATGTACTGAATGAATGCCCTATAGTCCCTTGGTCCTCAACCCTGGTCCTCAGGGCCCACTAACAGGCCAGGTTTGCAAGATAACTGAAATACATCCCAGGTGATATCATTTGCTGCTCAGTGATTGCAGTACTCTAGTCTGCATCTCCCCAAGGTAATACCTAAAATCTGGCCTGTTAGTGGGCCCTGAGGACCGGAGTTGAGGACCACTGCCCTATACCATTCCTTTAAAAACAGAAGTATGGCCAAAGCTTTTTTTGGTCCAACTTCTCTTCTGGATCACAGGAGTGCACTCTTTGTGACCCAGATTTAGCCGACAGGAGGCTAAAGCCTGCTGTCAGCTGACGTCACAGAGCAGGCTCTGCAGGGATCTGGACAATAATACTGCCCCACTGAGAACCTGAACCAGCCACTCTGCCCCCCTCCACAGCCCTGTGCTCCAGTAGGCACTGAAGGGCTGAGCACAGAGCCAGTGACTGACGGACACCGCTCTTTGCTCAATGAGTACTGAGCGATCAGTGGTCATGTGATCACTTGATCTTCAAGCTGGTGGGGGACAGCTGTGGCATCAGACCAATGCATGTTCATTTTTTTTGCTATCCCACATAAAGTATAATTCTTGATAAGAAAGTTCACCCTTGAAACATAACAGGGAAAAATTTTGAACAGAACGGACGCTGGCGCACCCAAACATCAAACTAAAGACATTTTTAAAAGAAGGCAAAGAAAACAAATAGAGACAGACAATCTTAAGTCGGAGTTGATTGCTTGTAACATTGTAGTAAAAGAAAAATGACAATCTAATGGTCGGATCCTGATAATGGTTTGCAATGATTATGACACTTTTTTTTCCTACTTTTAAATAAAAGCATAATAAAACCCATCTAAAAATGCTAGTAACAGATCTGAAGAATGAAACATTGTTGAAAGCAAATCAAAACATTCCTTCTAACTGCCGGTTCACACTGATCTGACTTGTCAGGTGACTTGGTCGCCTGACAAGTAGCTTCCAATGCTGTGCAATGGAACCGTTCTAAACAGAGTGACTCAAGTCGCTCCGACTTAGAAAAAGGTTCCTGCACTATTTTTTTGGCAAAGTCGGAGCGACTTGCATTGACTTCCATTATGGGAATTCGTTGCAAGCCGCGCCGAAGTCACGCTGCACTTCATTAGTCGCCCGAAGTCGGGGCGACTTCGAGTCAGATCAGTGTGAACCGACTCTAAAGCCTAAACATAAAATTAAAATAAAATCAATATATTATAAATGAATAATTATTATTATTAGTTATAGTATTAAACTCTGGAAAATAAACCTCCACAAGGGAAGAAAAGAACTCTGGGTAAATGCCAAATTCCAGATGACCGTTAGAATAGGGATATTGTCATCTAGTGGCGAAAGTCTCCCTTCTTGTACATTCCACCTCAGTAATGTCAGTGGTGGCCATTCACATGATAAACAGAACACCAGCACCATACTGCTGAGGCCCAGTGTTGGAAACAGGCAATGTCCAGGGTCAGCACAAGCCGATACGTAAAGGGCATCTTCACACTTATCCATTACGTTGCTGCGCCATACTTTGGACATCAAAATGCCTCGAATTACACTAGTCTAGCTAGCCTATGCACCGCAATGCAAGGTATGGGAGTTGTGGTGTGCAGCAGTGAAGGTCTATCAACAGCTTCTGTATTTTTGTGCTGGAGTGCCACTCTATACAAATGGTAAATCAACGCAGAGTGCTTTGTGTTTTGGTAATGTGCAGTAAGAAGCATTACAGCAAGAAAAAACAACATTATGAAGCCTGCCTAAAAGGTCGAGAAGGAGTGGCATTTACACAAAGACTTGCATGGAAAAAAAAAAAAAAGTGTTTACCCAGAAGCCCTTTCCATTATTCAACAGGGTTATTTGCATACATTTAAAAGGAAGCACTGCCCAGTCTTCCTTCTTGTATTATAATGAAGCAAGACTCAAGCAGCATTAAAAAAAAAAATATATATATATATATATATATATATATGTCATATGATTAGCAGTCGTGAAATCTAAGGCTTTGTTGCTTCTCTTTTTTTAGAATCTCTAGGGGACTAAAGAGGTGAGGTCTTAGGCTGGCCATGCATGTTCGATTTTCTGTTAGATTTACCAAAAACCATATAACATGAGGTCAAAACGAAACAAGACTTTAAATTGTATCCAGTTAGGCAGGCCTTTGTACTACATAGCTAAAAGGTAATTCTAAAGAAAATTGTACAGAAAATTGTATGGCCGGCCTTGACAATGGCCTACAGACTCCACCCCTCCACTCAGTCAAGATAAAGACACGCTAAGGAAGTTTTCTTCCTCCTGCACCCTCCATAATGTAAAACTGCTGAATCTGAGAATTAGAGAGTGAGAGAACCTGGCAAACTGTGCTGTCAGAGTCCTTGAAAGATTAAAGGAGCACACAAGATTGGTTTAAGATCACCACTTGAAAGAAAAAAAAAAAAGGTGCCCAATAATATGCCCTCATGCTGTGTGATGTTAACTGTTCCAACAGTACAGATGGTAGATAAAAGATAGAACTGTCGAGCTTGGCATTTCACAGGAGTCTATGAACTGTTGAATCGATTAACAAGCTTGGTCCTGGACTTGTGCAGAGACTCCGTATGTTGCTGATCTTCATTTTCGTCCTCTTTATCACGCCAGCTGTCCTTAAGCGGAGTCATATCCGGAGCTACTACATCACCATCCTGAAACAGATACGCCAGGTTCATTTTAGTCAGGGGAAGGAAGAATGGAAAGTAGTAAAGGCTACAAACCGATACAAACAAATTGTAACGCTACAAAGATCCAACAGAGATTACATTCTGACATGTCCAATACAACAGCCTAAAATAGCTAAACAAACATCTTCAAAAGGGTTGAGTGCTTCACAGGCCCATTAGATTAGAAGTTTTTTTTTTTTTTAATATTGTAGAACATTTCTTCACAATAAAATTCAAAAATAGTGGCCCCTGCGCTATCTAGAGAAAATCAAAACCAGGTGATAGCTACAGCTGCCGATCAGCCTTACCAAAACTGAAGAATGCTATCAAATACGAGGTGGAGCTGCGCTGATCGAATATGAAGGGAAAACATAAATAAATTGGTATTTTGCGCCTGAAAAAAGAATAAAAAAAGAACACAATTCAAAAGCCATGTATATGTGCACCATCCAGTATATAAATAAAAAGTTATAAACTAGGTGTTCAGTTTCTTGTACGTGAAAAAAATCACAGAAACAAAATACAAAAACAAATCGTGTAAATGTGCACTATCAAATATATGAGCAACAAAGGTAAATCCTGTGACAATATAACAATAATCAAGTCCAAATACTGTGGAGTGCACTAACTCACTCCACCGTATTTGGACTTGATTATTGTTATATCGTCACAGGATTTATCACCTTTGTTACTCAGATATTTGATGGTGCACATATACATGATTTGTTTTTGTATTTATTTCTGTAATTTTTTTCACGTACAAGCAACTTAACCCTAGTTTATCACTTTTTATTTATATACTGAATGGTGCACATATACATAGCTTTTGTTGAATTGTGTTTATTTTTTATTCTTTTTTTATTCTTTTTTCAGGCACAAAATACCAGCACACTGACACAATTTGTTTTCCCTTCACATTCGATCAGCGCAGCTCCACCTTGTATTTGAAATTTATTCACAGTAGATTATATTTTACTGATCACAGAAAGAAGGGAAAAAAAGATCTTTTACAATGTGATTCATTATGATAAAAAGGCGGAGTCTTGTATCATGTTAGCCATCGGCTAATGTAGAAAATTTGGAGCCAAAGCAATGTATGGCTCAATTCCATTGCAATTCCTGTACAAATGACATGCAATGTAGTAGACGGCATCAGTGTGAACCAAGCCTAAATTCTTGTCTTCGACTACAGAATTAGTTTATTAATTGTAGAGATCCGAGTGGGAAGGGTTGAGTGGTTTAACAAAAAGGACACAAAGCGGTCAGCCCACGACAGGACTAATGGGCCTATACTATACAATTGTCTTTAGATTTTTTCGTTTAGGATTTACTAAAATCAGGTCAGACCTAAACACTTTCAATTTGTATGCAATCTGGCAGGCCCTTGCATTACATAGTAAAGGTAAAGGTAAATCTAAAGAAAATCTAACAACAAAAGTTGTATAGTGTGTATCCAGCTTAAGAGTTGAGACCATTACTGGAAGATAAAAAGGTATTGCTCTGTACTTGCACAGTCTTTAAGGGGATAAAACACTGGGAAATGTGCATGTGGTACAGAGATGTACTGCATATTTAAAAATGTTGCCTCGACATACATTTAAGAGATTCTCTTAATTGGCTAACTTAATTTTTTTTAGCTGCGGAAGATTTTACCTCCTTCGTGACCAGGCCATTTAGCACTGCGTTAATTTAACTGGTAATTGCGCGGTCATGCAACCCTGTACCCAAACTAAATTTATATAATTTGTTCAAACAAATAGAGCTTTCTTTTGGTGATATTTGATCACCACTGTTTTTTTTTTTTTTTTTGTAATAAATATGAAAAAAAAAAAAAAAAAAGACAAAATATTGGGGGGGAAAAAAATAAATGGGATTTTTGACTTATCGTAAAATCCATTTCTCTGATGTTCATTGATGCACTCCGCTCCTTATCTTGTATCGTTGGGTTATATTGCCCCCCACAGTTGGTAGGACACTAGGCATGAAAAAAAAAAAAATAACTACGCCTATGGGGCAGTCCCAGGGGGTATACTCCAACTCTCAGCTATAGTCAACCAGTTTTGTTACATGCAGTGTCAGAAGAAAGTCAACTCCACAGAGGGGTGGGTGCTGTGTCTGTCAATAATCATCAGAGAAATGGATTTCACGGTAAGTCAAAAATCCCATTTTCGCTTTTGTTCATTGACGGACACAGCTCCTTATCTTCTTCACCGTTGGGACATTCCAAAGCAGTGTCAAACATGAGGGATGGGAGCAGCAAGAAAAACATTCAAGGCTAAACCATAGTCAACCAGGTAACATGGGAGCTCAACCATAAATAACTGGAGCTCACCTGAAAAAAAAACAAAAACAAAAAAAACACAATAAACCCTCAGGGAGAACCATGTCCTCTAAACAGCATCCTGTAAAACCTTGCGGCCAAAAGAAGCATCCGCAGATGCCAACATATCCACCTTGTAAAACTTTATGAAAGTGTGAACTGACGATCAGGTGGCCCGCCTTACAAATCTGCAGCACTGACACATGATGACTGAAGGCCCAGGAGGCCCTAAGCGCCTGAGCAGAATGCGCCTTACCAGGGAAAGGAGGAATCTGACCCTTAATTGAATAGGGCTGAACCACGGTGTCTGATCCATCTGAAAATGGTCGCAGCAGAAGCAGCCAGCCCTTTGAGGTCCCCCTCTGTGAATACAAATAGTGGGTCTGACTTCCTAAAAGACTCCCTAGCTGCCAGGTACACCCAGATTGCCCGAACCACATCCAGGGAATGCAAGGCAATTTCCTTAGGATGTTTAGGCCTGGTACATAGGGAAGGCAATACAATGTCATCATTAAAAAGGAAATCAGAGACGACCTTTAGAAGGAACGATGGACGGACAGGGATGAAGAACCACCTTATCCCTGTGAACCACCAGGAAAGGTTAACGACTAAACAACAGCTCCGACACCCTGCACACAAAAGTAATAGCCACCAAAAAAAGCCACCTTCTGGGACAACATAAGCAGGGGGACCTCCCAAAGTCTTTCGAAGGGAGGTTTCTGAAGAACTGAGGTCCCATGGCGGCAATGGAGACCGCACTGGAGGAGCCAAGTGTGGAACTCTCTGGATAAAGGTACGCAACCAAAGAATGTGTGGTCAATGGACGATGAAAGAAAACCGCCAAGGCTGAAACCTGGCCCTTGTTGGTACTCAAGGCCAGGTGCTGCTCTAGCCCGGTTGGAGGAAAACCAATATCCGAACCACTGAAAAGGAGTGAGGGTAAACCCAAAGAGATTCACACCACGCAATGTACATCTTCTCCTGAGGGATTGCCTGTTTGGAGCTTCCGTGGATGACGTCATTAAGAGCCTCACACGGGGGAAGAGTACCCTTCTTCCGCAGGCCTCTAAGGATATGAAGCCCCGTCGTAGACTGGGGCCATACTTTTTGGCTCAAAAGAGGACTTTTCGTCCCTCAGGGTCTCAAGATGAGGGATCCAAGCCCTTCAAGGCCTCCACCGGAGGTTTCAAGGGGACCTGGTCGAGCAAGCCATAAGCGGGCTCCTCCAGACCTGCGGACAAGGCTTCCTCTGCATGAAGGGGTGCCCTTACCCGTCTATGGGGTGGGGGGGGGATGTCTACGCTGGTTTCCGGATCCATGGACCTCCCTGGTACAGGACAAATGGGTCCACAAAGTCATTCAGTCCGATTACAAGATCGAGTTTCGGTCTTATCCTCCAGAAAAGTTTTTCCCTTCCGACCTGTGCTTGTCTCCAAATCGCTCACGGCTTTAAACAAAATGTTCAAACTTTTTCATGGTCACATTTCTTGAAATAGTTTAACAAGGCAGGTTTTGCCAATGGTACTATTATATTATACACTGCCTGGCCAAAAAAAAAAAAAAAAGGTCACCACCTTGAATTAACTAAGCAACTAAACTATTGGAAAGTTACTGCATGTGCCCAAAGAAAGAGGTCAGCTGTCTACCTGAATATACTGAATGATCAGGTTCATCCATCAATGGATTTTGTTCTTCCCTGATGACATTGGCATATTCCAAGAGGACAATGCCAGGATTCATTGGGCTTAAATCGCAAAAGAGTGGTTGAGGGAGCATGAGACATTTTCAGAACTTAACACTCATTGAGAATCTTTGGGGTGTGCTGGAGAAGGCTTTATGCAGTGGTCTGACTCTTCCATCATCAACACAAGATCTTGGTGAAAAATGAATGCAACACTGGATGGAAATAACTCTTGTGACATTGCAGAAGCTTATCAAAATAATGCCACAGCGAATGCATTCCGTAATCAAAGCCAATGAAATATTGGAATGTGTGACTTTTTATATGGTCAGGAAGTGTATAATATATTCTGTCTTACAAAACTGTTCCAAGCAGAACACCACAGTACAGATCTAGATGGTTATCTGAATCCGAGTTAATTTAACCACTTTAAGACCGGAAGGATTTGCCCCCTTAATGACCAAGCCCTATTTTGCGATTACTGCGTTACTTGAACGGACAATTGCCCGATCGTGCGACGCTATACCCAAATAAAATTGACGTCCTTTTTTTCCCCACGAATAGAGCTTTCTTTAGGTGGTATTTTTATTTTCTGCGCTATAAAAAAAAAAAAAAAAAAAAGCAATATTTTTCACATTCTGCTATATCACATTCTCAAAAAAAAAAAAAACATGTAAAAATCTAAATTTAACATTTTAGGCCAATTTGTTTTCTGCTACATATATCGCAATAAGCGTATTTTGATTGGTTCGCGCAAAAGTTATCGCGTCTACTAATTACAGGAAAGATTTGTCATTTTTATTTTTTTTTACTAGTAATGGTGGCAAACTGCGATTTTTTGCGGGACTGCGACATTGCGGCGGACAGATCGGACCCCTGACATTTTTGACAATTTTGGGGGTACCAGTGACATTACTACAGTAATCAGTGCTAAAAATATGCACTGTTACTGTAATAATGACACTGGCAGGGAAGGGGTCAACAGTATAGGTGATCAAAGGGTTAAATGTGACCCTAGGGGAGTCATGGCTTCTGAGGTGACCATAGAGACATGTGATCCTATATATCAGGATCACAGGGGCTCTATGATAATTCCAGGGAGAAGGACGGTTGGCTGTGTTTCCAGCAGCTGACCATCCTTCTCCCTCAGCGGGGAGCGATTGCAGGTGTCAGGCAGCAATGGGAGCCGCCTGACCCGCGCATCAGCTTCACCACCCCCTATCTTCCCACGCGTGACCGACTTGGATATACGTCGGTTTGCGCAGGAGAGCCACCCTGCCACAGTAAAAAGGTGGCGGGGTGGTCGGGAAGTGGCTAAGCATAATCTACAGTGCCTTGCAAAAGTATTACCCCCTTGGCATTTTTCGTGTTTTGTTGCCTCACAACCTGGAATTAACATGGATTGTTTGAGGATTTGCATCATTTATTTACAGAACATGCCCACAACTTTGAAGAGGTTTTTTTTTTTTTTGTGAAGCAAACAACAAATAGGACAAAATAACAGAAAATGTCAATGTGCATAACTATTCACCCCCCTAAAGTCAATACTTTGTAGAGCCACCTTTTGCGGCAATCACAGCTCCAAGTCGCTTTGCATAAGTCTCTATGAGCTTGGCACATCTTACCACTGGGATTTTTGCCCATTCCTCCTTGCAAAACTGCTCCAGTTCCTTCAAGTTGGATGGCTTGCACTTGTGAACAGCAATCTTTAAGTCTGATCACAGATTGACTATTGGATTGATGTCTGGGCTTTGACTAGGCCATTCCAACACATTTACATTTACATGTTTCCACTTAAACCACTCAATTGTTGCTTTAGCAGTGTGTTTGGGGTCATTGTCCTGCCTTAAATCACAGAGTGGTACAGGTTTTGCTCAAGAATATCCCTGTATTTAGCACCATCCATCTTTCCTCAACTCTGACCAGTTTCCCAGTCCCGGCTGCTGAAAAACATCCGCACAGCATGATGCTGCCACCACCATGTTTCACCGTGGGGATGGTGTTCTTTGGGTGATGTGATGTGTTGGGTTTGCGCCAGACAGCGTTTTCTTTGATGGCCAAAAAGTTCAATTTTAGTCTCATCAGACCAGAGCACCTTCCTCCATACATTTTGGGAGTCTCCCACATGCCTTTTCGCAAACTCAAAACGTGCCATTTCGTTTTTTGCTGAAAGTAATGGCTTTCTTCTTTCAAAAAAAGGTGTGTATATGTAATAAGTCATGTGACACTTAGATTGCACACAGGTGGACATCAATTCACTAATTATGTGACTTCTGAAGGTAATTGGTTGTACCAGAGCTTTTTCATAGCAAAGGGGGGTGAATACATACACATGCCAATTTTCTGTTTTCGATTTCTAAAAAATTGTTTTATGTATATATTTTTTTCATTTCACTTCACCAACTTAGACTATTGTATTCGGACTCATCACATATAATTCAGATTAACAAAACATTAAACTTAAGGCTGTAATGTAACAAAATAGTTAAGAAGTCAAGTGGGTGAATACTTTTGCAAGGCACTGTAAATTGCTGAACCCCGATGAAGGGGAGTCTGTTGATCCCCCGGAACGTAATGGATTTTTTCAGCTACAAATCAATTTGATTAAAAAAAAAAAAAAAAAACGTTGGACTCTTTAATGTTTGCTTGGCACTTTCATTGCACAATATAAAATATTGTCTTATTGACACAACTGTACTTGTACACACAATTTTTTTTTGTTCAACCCAGCAGCCTTAAAAAAAAAACAAAAACAAACAAAAATGGAGGTGGTCGCTGTACTAACTATGCAATGTTAGTACAGTGATTCCCCCCTTGCTGTGCTATTGTGTTCTGACACGGGGACCGCCCGCCAGAACACACTGGTCAGCACTCACAGCCATTGTACGTTCCTCCACATCAAAGGCTTGTGCGAGCCTCACAGAACAGGCACCTGAAGCCTGGGGATCGCCGTGTCACCCAGAGACACAGCGGATCATATGACCAGGTACAAGACCAGCTGGTTCTGATCACCACCATACCCCAATACCAATGTCACGATCATCTGCATATACCATACCAGCGTCCCGATTACCTGCATATACAATACCAGCATCTCAATCACCTGCATATACAATACCAGCATCCCGATCACCTGCATATACAATACCAGCGTCCCGATCACCGCCATACCCCATGCCAGCGTCCCTATCACCGCCATACCAGCATCCCGATCACCGCCATACCCCATACCAGTGCCCCGATCACCGCCATACCAGCGTCCCAATCACCGCCATACCCCATACCAGCGTCCCGATCACCGCCATACCCCATACCAGCGTCCCGATCACCGCCATACCCCATACCAGCGTCCCGATCACCGCCATACCCCATACCAGCGTCCCGATCACCGCCATACCCCATACCAGCGTCCCAATCACCGCCATACCCCATACCAGCGTCCCAATCACCGCCATACCCCATACCAGCGTCCCAATCACCGCCATACCCCATACCAGTGTCCCGATCACCGCCATACCCCATACCAGCGTCCCGATCACCGCCATACCAGCGTCCCGATCACCGCCATACCCCATACCAGCGTCCCGATCACCACAATACCAATATCTTGATCACCACCATATACCACATGAGCGTCCCAATCACCGCAATACCCCATACCAGCCCCCCGATCACCGCCATACCCCATACCAACCAGCGTCGCGATCACCGCCATACCTCATACCAGTGTCCCGATCACCGCCATACCCCATACCAGCGTCCCGATCACCGCCATACCCCATACCAATATCTTGTTCCCCACCATATACCATACTAGCGTCCCGATCACCGCCATACCCCATACCAGCGTCCCGATACATCCATACCCCATACCAATATCTTGATAACCACCATATACCATACTAGCGTCCTGTTCACCGCCATACCCATACTAAGATCCTGATCACTGCTATACCCTATACCAGTGATGGCGAACCTTGGCACCCTTGATGTTTTGGAACAACATTTCCCATGATGCTCAACTACACTGCAGAGTGCATGAGAATCATGGGAAATGCAGTTCCAAAAAATCTGGGGTGCTAAGGTTCACCATCACTGCCCTATACCACCTGATCACCGCCATACACCATACTAGCGTCTTGATCACAGTCATTCCATGCCAACATCCTGATCAGCCCCATACACCATACTAGCGTCCTGATCATTACCATACCCCCTATAGCAGCGTCCTGATCACCCCAATACCCCGTACCTGCATCCTGATCACCGCCATACCAGTATCAGTGTCCCCAAATGTTTATCACCTGTGTGGATCTTTAAAATGCAGCCTCTTGAGAGGAGGTACACAGAGGCAGCATTTTAAAGACACACAGGAGATATTATTCTGTAAAAAAAAAATGGAGTGGTAATTCCTTACTTTTAACCAAGAATAAAGCTTAATACACAGTGAGCACTATTAGGATTATTCTCTTCTGGGTACAGTAATAATGGACATAAAAGTATGAGCAATTGATATACTAATTCCCTATTGTAGGTATTGATGAGCAATTGATACACTAATTTCACTATTGTTGGTATTGATATAAACAGTGGATATTGCAGAATTTGAGAATTTGTGGGTCTACGTTTACATTAGTATATTCCGCAGTACTGTATTTTAATATAGTTCTTAATACACAAGTGTAGGTGCAAACTTTTTTACTGTCAGCAGCAAGAATATATATTTCTTTATTTTTAATTTTTTTCCTTTCTGTGGCATTAGCAGCAACCATATATACACACACACTTTCACATTACTATTTGCGCTGGAGATTTTCACAATTTATAATGAAGTACTTGCTAGTAATCTCACAAAACTGAATCAGCTTTTGATTCCAACGAATACTGCATAAAAAAAAAATGACATATACATGATCTGCAAAAAAATGGATCAATACTTTTATTAAATGCAATACAAACTTCACTTGTAAAAAACATAGAGGTTAAGACAGAAACATCCAACAGCTCCACTGCAATCACAGACCTGAGGTTTGGAGAAGTCTCGGTCCATGCACCATTGCACAAAATATCTCTTGGCAGCCTCCAGGCTCTTCTCGTCCATCCTCTTACAGTAAACGCGGATTATCTGTTCGGCAAACTTCTCTGGCAAAAGCTGAGACACCTGGGGATGTCAAGTAACAAATCTCAGAGAGAGTCACATACAAAAGTGTGACATGTTATCACATTTACACACACTGTCTATATTACACTTTCTAACATTTTTAAACAATCCCTTTTTTAAATGCAGTAAGTTGTCCTAAATGCATATCACTGACCCCGGATTAGATCAACCAATTCCGCAAACTGACCTAGGCCAGTCACTTTAGGGCCTGTGTCAATGGGCTTTTTTTCACGTCAGAACTGCTTTAAGCCAAAAGGATTCCAAAAGCAGCTTGAAGCAGGTTGACGCAGTTGAGGAGGTCAAATTGAAGACTAAGTGAATCTGAATGATGTAGGAAGAGTCAATGTATGCTGAATCCCCTTTAAAGCAAGCTGCATTTGCACATTGACACTAGTATTAAGTAGTACTGCATGTGTGGCTTTCTCTACTGCAAAGTGTAAAGGAGAATGTCTGTTTGTAGTCTCAAGAAGCAATCGGTGGGCAAGTGGAGGCTAGCTGGGGACAACGTATACCAAGTAATGTTGCCGCTTTAATAATCATGGGAACCTGGAGGTCTCCCATAATTAGATTGAATTATGTAAAAAAATTTGTACTTTTTCACCAAACTTTCATTAATTGTAATTCCTCGCAAAATTTTGAGCCAGCTATTCTCTAATCAATTCCGCTGCCTACAAATGGAATTTGCTCGAACTTCAGGGGGCCCCATCTTTGAAAATGCTGACTGCCTTAGAATGCTGTCCAAATCTGAACAATGTATTTATCTTACAGCCAAAAGGCCTCATTTATATGGCTGTACCCAGGGCCGGTGCAAGGATTTTTGACACCCTAGGCGAAACCTAATTTTGCTGCCCCCTTGGCTCCTCCCCCTCGGCTCCACCTCCTATGCCCTGCACATGTATACCCCACGATCCAACCTGGGGGTGTCGTTAACTTTGAATTGACACCCCCAGCCTTTCACATATGGCAGTGTGAACTGCCTGTGCTGTGAATGCGATGCTGGAACACGCAGTAGATTCGCAGCGTTCCCATATCGCAATAGTGTGAGCCGGTTCACACTTGTGCGATGCGGGAACGCTGCGAATATGCAGTGTGTTCCCGCATCGCATCCGCACATCTGGCAGTTCACACTGCCATATGCGATACGCAGGGGGTGTCAATTAAGAGCCGGTTCACATTATTGTGGCTTCGGAGATCGCATGTAATTTGGAGCGCACTGCTCCTTGATTACATGCGATCTCATGTGCGGATGCAAATTCAGCCATACACTTTGTATGGCTGAATTCGCACTGTATCCGCACCAAAGACGCACAGGACCCTTTTTTTCAGCTGCATCAGGATCGGATCGCACAGTGGTTCACACTTGTGCGATCCGATCCTGTGCGAACTGTCAGATCGCACTGCGATATGCGATCAAACTGGGGGTGTCGTTAACATTTAATTGACACCCCCTGCGTATCGCATATGGCAGTGTGAACTGCCAGATGTGCGGGTGCGGATGCGATGCGGGAACAGGCTGCAAATTCGCAGCCTTCCCGCATTGCACAAGTGTGAACCAAGCCTAAAAGTTAAACGACACCTCCAGTTGCGATCGCACATCGCAGTGCGATCTGCAAGTTCGCAGAGAATCGGATTGCACAAGTGTGAACCACTGTGCGATCCGATTCTGATGCGGCTCAAAAAAAGGCTCATGTGCGAGTTTGCTGTGGATGCGCTGCAAATTCAGCCATACAAAGTGTATGGCTGAACTCGCATCCGCACATGAGATTGCATGTAATGAAGGAGCAGTGCGCTCCTAATTAGATGCGATCTCGCAAACCGCACAAGTGTGAACCGGCACTTAGTCTGCAGACTGAACAAAAAAAATCTTTAAGTACTGTATATGGCCAGCTTTACTGAAATCAGATGTCTAACTTAATAGCAGTCAGAAATAACCACCTTAACACCCTCCCCCCCGGCCCCCGGATCAGGGTAGCTTCTAATTCTAAACCAAGATCTTAGACTCTGAGACTCCGTGAGAGAGTTAGTAACAGAGACAGACATGGACATCAGACTGAAAAAAAGTCAGCGGCGGACACTTGCCGATCACAGTGAGTCTGTCAGTGATTGATTATATAGTACAGAGACCAGAGAGGCTCGCTGCTGCACAGCACAGGGGAGAGGGAGGGAGAGACTGAGAAGGGGAATTGAAACCAGTGGCCAGGCGCCCTAGGCGGCTGCCTAACTTGCCTAGTGGTAGCGCCGGCCCTGGCTGTACCTATCAAAACACCCATGCAAAGGGCCATCTTTGCCTGCACGAAACACCTTTGTGCGTTTTGGGACACGGACTACAACCGCTCCGCTATCAAACTGGGACCAGCAGCTGGGTTAGTGCAGACATGAGTGAGACTGCCATCTCATTGTCCACACCCCTTAGGTGGACTGCGGAAATAGAGCTCAGGTTTGCTTCTGCCCAGGAAAAAAGGTTCGCTGTCAGCTGCATCAGGGACGGGCACCGTGTCCCACCTTGTTGACATAAGCGACCGCCACCACGTTGTCCGATAGGACTTGTACATGGTGTGCGTTCAGGTCTTTGGAGAACACTCTTAGGGCTTCCCAGATTGCCCTCAGTTCTCGCCAATTGGCCGATTCCCGAGATTTCCTCCTGGGCCATCCTCCCTGGGCCATCCTCGTTCCCCAGTGGGCTCCCCAACCCCAGGTACTGGCGTCCGTAGTTATCCGGACGGATATTGGGAAGGACCACTGAAAGCCTCCCCAGAGGTTCTCTTCTTTCCTCCACCACCAGGAGCGATTGCTTGGCTTTTGGAGATAAACGGATGGTCTTGTCCAGGGATTGTTGTCTCCCGTCCCAAACTCTCAGGATGTTGGCCTGGAGACACCGAAAGTGAGCTCTTGCCCAAGGAACAGCTGGGATTGTTGCCGCCAGGAACCCTAGGCCTGACATAGCTGTCCTGATGGACAGTGACATGTTGGATTGCAGGGCGGCCGCTGTCGCCTTTACCTTTTCCCCCTTTTCTAGAGTGAGAAAAACTTTCTGCTCTATCGAATTTATCCTGTACCCCAGATAGCACAACTCTTGTGTTGGGATCAGGTTGGATTTGTCCTTGTTGATTAACCAACCCAGGTCCTCCAAGAACCGGGTGGCTACCCGTAAGTCTTCTTGTAACTGGGGAAAGGAATGGGCAAAGATAAAAAGGTCGTCCAGATACGGAATGACCGAGATTCCCCTTAGTCTTAAGGGAGCCAGTGCCTCTGCCAGAACTTTGGTGAAAATCCTGGGAGAAGAACTCAGTCTGAATGGCAGGGCTCTGAACTGCAGATTGCGAACAGCACTCCCCATCTTATCGCTATTCTTAAAAGTTTTTGAGACTTCTTATGAATCGGGATATGAAGATAGGCATCCCTTAGATCCAGGGAAGCCATAAAGTAATTTGGGGGAGCATGGCTTTCACCGTAAAGATGGTTTCCATCCAGGAATTTCTTGTAGGTCACCCATCTGTTCAGAGATTTCAGGTTCAGGATTAGCCGAAAATTCCCCGACTGCTTTTTCACCACAAAGACGTGCGAGTAGAAACCCATGTTTGTTTCTTCTTGGGGCACTGGAACAAGAACTCTCTGGTCCACAAGGTCGCCAATTTGCGACAACAGTGCAGACGCCTTTAGGGGATCTTTGGGAGGGGAGGTCAGAACTGTTCTTGCGGGTGGAATACCCTGAAACTGAATCCGATAACCTTCCCTGATAATCCTCAGTATGAACCTGTTTTGGGTCATGCTTTCCCACTGTGGGAGGAACTGACCCAACCTTCCCCCCACCGGGACCCGGTCATTGGGGTTTAGGGGTTTTTTTTAGGAGAGGAAAAGAGAATACCCTTCTTTTGTTGTCCTCTCCCCCACTGCTTTTTAGTGGCTGGCATTTTGGAAGTTTGCCCTTGTGGTCTTTGGGGACGAAAAAAACGTCGCTCTGGAGCTTTCTTGGGCTTTGTTGGAAAAGCTTTCTTCCCGTCAGCTGTTCGGTCTAGGACCTTCTCTAGGTCTGGACAGAATAAGAGGTCCCCTTCAAAGGGAATACCACAAAGCTTCGTCTTGGACGCTAAGTCCCCTGACCATGACTTCAACCACAAGGCCCTACGTGAAGAATTCACCAGGGCTGCAGTTCTGGCGGACAACTTGACCGATTCTGCCAAAGCATCTGCCATATACCTGGCCGCTTTTGACCGCATAGGAAGGGAATCCAGAATTTCCTAACGGGAAGTCCCTCCTTCCAGATGGGCTTTAAGTTGATCCAGCCAAACCTCCAGATTTCTGGCCACCACTGTTGTGGCCATAGCTGGCTTTAGGTTAGCCATAACTGCCTCCCATGACCTTTTAAGGAGAACCTCTATTCTCTTATCCATAGGCTCTTTGAGGACACCTATATCCTCAAAGGCCAGGTCTGTAGATTTGGCGCATTGTGAGAAGGCTGCATCCAGCTTGGGAACCTTGTTCCAAATACAAGAGGGATCCTCGTTAAAGGGAAACCTCCTCTTTAAGCTTTTTGGGAAAAACATCTTTTCAGGCTCCACCCACTCCTTCTTAATGGAGTCTGACAAAGTGTCATGTACCGGAAATACCCTAGACTGAGTTTCTTTCAGGGTTTGGTACATTTTGTCATGTAGGGACAGAGAGACCTGCTCTTCCTTAATTTCTAAGGTCTCATAAATCACTCCTAGTAAAGCATCAACTTCCTCCAGTGATAACTTATACCTAGGAGATTTAGTCCCTAACTCAAGGACCTCCCTGGAAGAAGCTGCCTCACTAAGCTCTTCAAGGGAATCAGTCCTCTGCTTCTACACCCTCCTCTGGGGCTGAAACTAGGGGGCTTCTGCTGGCTGTTTGGGGGTCTCTATGTTAATCAGCATAGTTTTAATTGCTTTCATCTCCTTTTGGACTCCTGCAATTAAATCCTTGCATGCCCCTGTTGACTCCTTATAGACCAATTTGTCTATACAGGGTTTACAAAGGGGTTTACTCCAGCCCTCTTTAAACTTAGCAGCACAGGCCGGGCATCTTTTCTTCCCTGAAGGTTTCTCTGTGTCTTTGGGCTGAGCCTGAAGACGAGAAGAGGGGAAAAAACAAGGCAATAGTGAGACCCTTAACAGAAAAAAACAAGGAGGGGGATAAACTACAATAGCCACCCCCTCCCCCTGCCAGAGAAGCTAAGCCAGAGTTCCTAGGCTCATTAGCCCGGACTCAGCTTTGAGGGGGGGGGGGGGGAGCATAAAAACAAACTGGGGAATCACAGCATTCTGAGGGCCCCTGTACTCACCCCCCCTCTCCCAGCTTAGTAGGCTACCTTTGTGACACCTACCTGAGCTGGGATGGCGCCACCACCGCTGGGTCCTGCAGTCTCCATGAGAGAGGCCGCTTCCTCCTGCAGCATCCCGCCATTGCGTTCTTGCCCAGGGAAGCCTCGCCGACCTGCAGCGGTTTCAGCAGTTTAAATAAACCACCATGGCTCCGGCGTCATCACCGCTGTGAGAGCCGGAACCGGAAGTGATGCACCGGAAGCCCCGCCCTCCTCCGATGCGCTCCAAAGGCCGGAACTCGAGGCCTGCGCAAGCGCCCACTGCCTGTCTGAAGCCCTCGGTACATCGCTGCGGGCAGTGGACATAGCCCTCCCCGGGCTCCAGGAGGAGATGCGCCGGATACAGCCTCGCCGGCCACCGGGGGCCCCCATCGCTGACCTCCCTCTCTGAACAGGACAGGTACAGCAGAGCTCCACACCCACCTCCTCCTCCGGGGAGGAAACACAAAAGACTGGGGAAGATGGTGGGTGTCCGCCCCTTTATTCACCTGATCCTTTGTGTTTCCTGTCTCCGGAGGTGGAGCCTATATCTCCTGTGCTGTCCTGGACAGACGACTGGAGAAAAAAACGTTTATGAGCAGAAAAGGAGGGACCCCGCTCAGAACTGGGTGTCTTACCCTTGGAGGGTTGAGGAAGAAGAGTACTCTTCCCGCCAGTCAGGCCCTTGATCAACTCATCCAATGAGTCACCAAACAACCTGTCTCCCAGAAAGGGGAGATCAGCTAAGGCTTTTTTAGAAGCTTGGTCAGCCGACCATCTCTTCAACCAGACCATGTGTCTTAAAACAATGCCCACGGCCGAGACCCTGTCCAAAAGGGGAGCCGTATCCAAAGACGCATCACACAGGAACACAAGAGCCTAGATCACCTGGTCCAACAGTTCCAGCTGTTCCGGGGGAACAGTCTCGGGGTCCAAAGACTTCTGCAAACCCCTAATCAGTTTTGTCACCGTCTGTGAGACTAGCACAGACACAAAAAACGGTTTCAAATTGGAACCCGCCAGCACGTGAAGATGGCAGGAAAGGGATTCCACCCGCCTGTCCACTGGATCCGTAAAAACTGGGGAATCCTCCACAGGCACAAGGGTAGATTTGTTTAATCTGGAAACAGGATGGTCCACTTTAGGTGGCACCGTTCAACGGTTGGAGACCTTTTCAGCAAATGGATACCGGTGTTTAAAGCGTTTTGGCACCACAAACACGTGCTTAACGGGCCGCCATTGGTCATTCACAATATCGTGAAAAGTGCTGGGACAAGGGAAAACCCTGTCAGCTTTTGGAGACTTCTGGGAGCCAAAAGCCACCCGCGTCCCTGCCGGCATGGGCTTATCAGACAATTTTAAAGTATCCCGCACTGAACTAATCAGGGCAGGAAGGGGAGCATCCGGGGCAACCACATCTGCCTCTGAATCAGAGGAAACCTCCACAGATGGAGAAGACTATAGCCTGCAATGCTGATAAATGTATTCTGACATGGGGGGGGGGGGGGGTCTCCCTGATGTCAGAATACAAAAGCTCAGCAGGGAAGTTTCCCTCATCCACAGGAAGTGTGTGGGTAGTGTAATTGAGTAGGGCCCATAAGGCAGCCCATAGATAATAGATTTTTGAACATATGTGTGTAAATTCTCATCAGTACATTCGTGGATTGACAAGTGCCTTTTGAAAGCACTTAAAGAAAATGTGTTTTAACAATTGTTTTAAGTGAATGGACTTTCCAAAACATTCACTATTAGGAGTTTGATCATTTGAGAACATATATTCAATCCAATGCCTTTTAATTCTCACAACTGCACTAAAAAATGCCAGTTGGACCCCACTAACAGATAACAAAAAATATATAAATATATATTATATTATATTATATATATATATATCAAACATTTTTAAAATGAAACATTTCTAACAAAATTCTGCTAGTAAATGGCCTGCGTTAGAATATTTTTCTTTTTTACTTTACAGATCTGTGAGAGTTGTATTCTATCTTGTGTAAAAAACAAACCTCTTTATAAACCTGGAACCTTATTGAACAAAACAAAGGCTTTTGTTCCAGCTGCTTGCGACCCCCTGCCCTTTCTAATTATTTAAGAGAGAGAAGATACCTATAAGAGCCAGTTCACACTACTCCGACTCAAAGTCGCCCAAACTTTGGGCGACTTTGAAGTCGCCCGTGCAGCACGACTTCATCGCGGCTTGCAAACGACTTCTTATAATAGAAGTCAATGCAAGTTGCTCCGACTTCGCCCAAAAATAGTGCATGAACCTTTTTCTAAGTCAGAGCGACTTGAGTCGCTCTGATTAGAACGGTTCCATTGCACAGCATGGAGAGCTACTTGTCAGGCGCTTGGTCGCCTGACAAGTTGGAGTAGTGTGAACCGGCTCTAACAGATCTGTTTACACAAGTCTAAATAACCTGACGAAGACATCCCTGAGAGGTGCCATACAATGTCTCCAGCCTTTATCCACTCAAAAGGTCACTGGACAAAACACAACTGGCCTTGTGGTTTTTTTTTGTGGACAACAAAAAAGGGTAGAAAAATACAAGAATTTCCATCACAGAATGGCATGTTGCAAACAATATTTTATAGACACATAAACCATGGTTACACAGGATAATACAGAAAGTGGGAAATTTTGTAGGACTCCTCCACCAGAATACAGTTGGGTTGGGAGTGCATGCAGAGTGTTCAATGGCCCAAGGCTTTTCCAATTAAAAAGGATCCATTTGGAGGTGATGAGACTGATCTGATCCATGTTTGACAAAAAATGAATTTTTGTAAAATCTTACCGTAAAATCCTTTTCTCTTAGCTCATTGACAGACGTAGTCCTCGGTGATACAGCACCTTCGGGTTATGTTGCCTCCACAGGAGCAGGACTAGACAGGAAATAAAAATGCTCTGGCCACACCCCAGGGGCAGTCCCCGAGGGTATATCCTCTCTCTCTCAGCCACAGCAAATCAGTTATGTCACAAAAGCAGTGCTTAGAGAATTTAACCCAACCCAACTCAAAAACAGAGGGGCGGGGACTACGTCTGTCAATGAGCTAAGAGAAAAGGATTTTACGGTAAGATTTTACAAAAATCCATTTTTCTCTATCGCTCATTGACAGACGTAGTCCTCGGTGATACAGCACCTTCGGGAAGTCCCAGAGCAGTATCACAAATGAGGGGTGGGAAAATGGAAATCAAATCCCAATCTAGAAGGCCCAACCGGTGCCAACTAGAAGTTTACAATGCTCATCCTTAATGATGAGACTCAACAAAAAGAAATTTTTCAAACAGAAAAAAACCCTCGAGGTAGACCACCGGTCTCCTCAAATTGCGGCCTGCAAAACCTTGCGGCCAAATGAGGCATCCGCCGATGCCATCACATCAATTTTATAGAATTTTGTAAAGGTATGTACCGACGACCAGGTGGCCGCCTTACATACCTGGACCACTGACGCCTGATGGCGAAAGGCCCAGGAAGTACTGAGCGTTCGAGTGGAGTGCGCCCTAACAGGGAACGGAGGACTCTGACCCTTAATAGAATAAGCCTGTACCACCGTCTGTCTAATCCATTTGGCAATGGTCGCGGCAGATGCAGGCAACCCCTTTCTGGGGCCATCCGTGATCACAAAAAGTGAATCCGTCTTACGGAATGATTCCGTAGCTTTCAGGTATACCCAGATTGCCCGAACCACATCCAAGGAATGCAACGCATGTTCCCGATGATGATTGGGCTGAGGACACAAGGAAGGTAGTACAATATCTTCATTCAGA
>NC_138778.1:50954106-51204106 GCF_965119305.1 Pelophylax lessonae | reverse complement strand
TGGATTCTGCTCTTTCATTCCATAGTCCATATGAATCACCTGCATCAGTGTCATGTATAAAGAAATACAGGTCAGTGCTACCTTTGCATGAACAGAATACTTGGGTGCTAAAGTTCAAGTGCCAGTGCCAGAGAGGTGAGCACAATAGCTTTTCTATTGTAGGGACATGTAACATAGTAGTGGTAAGGTTGAATAAAGACAATAGTCCATCCAGTTCAACCTGTGTAGGTGTGCGTATCAGTGTAATTTTTTCTTAGGCAACTGACAAGAGTACTTTAGGTAAGCATGTCTTTTTCATCCATATGCAAGATAAAAAAAAAAAAAAAAAAAAAAAAAAGTTTTATATTGTCTTCATGTGCTACCCTACGGCCTCATGCACACAGATGGTGAGAGACTAAAAAAACGCCCAGCATAAAATTCCTGGGTGTTTTCCGAGGCACGAGGGAGCTGCAGGTGCTCTATACAACCCATCATACAAATGAAAAAAATGACTGTGTGGAAACTTCTGTGCAGGGGAATTGCCAATGCTCAGAAGCACCAATGTTTACATGAATACAGCCAATTACTTGTATGGCTGGCTGTATGTGGCACCTGCAGCTCTGAATTTTATGCAGGGCATTTTTTGTCTCTCATGTCTGGTGTGTATAAGGCCCAAGTGTTAATTATGCAGCATGCTTTGCTTTCCATTTAGCAAGCACAGTATGGAAGAAGGCAACCAACTTTACACGTAAGCAAGTCTGC
Organism: Pelophylax lessonae; assembly: GCF_965119305.1. Taxonomy (NCBI): domain Eukaryota; kingdom Metazoa; phylum Chordata; class Amphibia; order Anura; family Ranidae; genus Pelophylax; species Pelophylax lessonae. Next base: position 51,203,365 of record NC_138778.1, on the reverse strand, counting down.
ATGAAATAACATACTGCTAACCCATGCATAACAGAGAAAGGAAGATTGTCTAAAGACCATCTTTATTTGCAGATATACTGTAAATCCGATTTGCATTAAGCAAGGCCAATTTGCCAAACTTCTGGATCTTTGTTTCAAAGAGAAGTACTGTATATTTACAGTTTTGTGATGTTTTGTTTCTGTGATTCTAGATAAAAAATAAAAATAAATGGACTTACATCTACTATAAAATCATGTTCGTTGAGTCGGATGTCTGTTGTAGTAGAGATAGGGATAGAGCCCGCCAGTTCAGCTGCTAATTGGTCATACTCGTCCTGTAATACACAACACAATGGAGTTGATTTAGTAAAGGCAAACAGATAAACAGGCAAATAAAGGCAAACTGTACACTGCAAGTGCACTTGCTCCAGAGCTTAGTAAATGAGATAAAGCTTCACTTCGCAAAGAACACAACCACTTGCCGATCGGCTATAGTTCTGGGAGACCCTCTGAAATCAGTGTCCCGAGGGTAAAGAGCCAAATCAGGGGCTCTTTGCTACGTGATCAACTGTGTCCAATAACAAATGTAAATAGAAGCTGATTATCGGCACTCCTTTCCTCATGCTGACATACATGAGGAGAGAAGAGAGCCAATAACCGCCTTCTCTAAAAGGGGCATGTACACTGATAATCCAGGCACTTATCAATGTCCTGATTATCAGTGCAGTCCAAACAGTGCCCACCAGTGCTGCCAATGTGTGTCACCTACTAGTGCACAAAGCTCATCAGCGCTCGAGTGGAGAAAAATGACCTGTCTTCCAAAAATGTTAAATCAACATTGGATTTTTGTCTTACCATAAAATCCTTTTCTCCGATGTTCATTGACAGACACAGCACCGCCCCTCTATTGAGTTGGGTTATATTTCTTCTGACACTGCTTGCAACAAAACCGAGTGCCTATAGCAGGGAGAGTATATCCACTGGGACTGCCCCATAGGCGTGGTAAAGTTTATTTTTCCAAAATTCTGTCATTTTTTTTTTTAAATTTAGCAAAAAATAAACAGTGGTGATTAAATACCACCATAAGAAAGCTCTATTTGTGTGAAAAAACAATTTGCTTGGGTACAATGTTGCATGACAGCGCAATTGTCATTCAAAAGTGTGACAGCACTGAAAGCTGAATATTGGTCTGGTCAAGAAGGGTGTAAAAGTGCCCAGTAGGAAGTAGTTAAGTAGTTAACCACTTCTGGACCGGAAGATTTTCCTGCTTAATGACCAGGCCCTATTTTGCGATTCGGCACTGCGGGACTTTAAACGGACAATTGCGCGGTCGTGCAACGCTGTACCCAAATAAAATTCATGTCCTTCTTTTCCCCACAAATAGAGCTTTCTTTTGATGGTATTTGATCACCTGCGCTATAAAAACAAAAAAAGAGCGACAATTTTAGAAAAAACTAAAATTTTCACATTCTGCTATAGAACATTCCCAAAAAAAAAAATGTAAAAATCAGATTTTTTTTTTACATTTTAGGCAAATTTGTTTTCTGCTAAATATTTTTGGTTAAAAAAAAAAAAAAAACGCAACAAGCGTATTTTGATTGGTTTGCGCAAAAGTTATTGCGTCTACATAATCTACTAAGATTTATGTCATTTTTATTGTTTTTTTTTTTTTACTAGTAATGCTGGCGATCCGCGATTTTTTGCGGGACTGCGACATTGCGGCGGACAGATCGGACCCCTGACATTTTTGACACTTTTGAGAGTGCTAGTGACATTACTACAGTAATCAGTGCTATAAATATGCACTGTTACTATAATAATGACACTGGCAGGGAAGGGGTTAATACTGTTGGTGATAGAGGGGTTAAATGTAAGCCTAGGGGAGTGATTCTAACTGTGGGGGGTTGGGCTTTTGAAATGATTACAGAGACATGCGATCCTATATAGCAGGATCACATAGTCTGATCGTTGCAGGCAGAAGGACGGACGGCTGTTTACATCAGCCGTCCGTCCTTTTCTCTCAGTGGGGAGAAATCGAGGTTGTAAGGCGGCAATCGGCACTGCCTGACACACGCGCCAGCTTCCCCGCTAACGATCGGGGGCAGGAGCGTGCCGCCGGCGACGCACGCTCGCCCCCTAGCTCCTCCCAGGCAGATGACATTTATATACGCGATTCTGCCTGTAGGTGCCACTCTGCCGCCGTTTATATACAGTAAGCGGCCGGCAAGTGGTTAATAACATGCAAGGAAAAAAAAAACATGGATTTTTGTCTTACCGTAAAATCCTTTTCTCTGAGGTTCACTGACAGACACAGATCCATGTCTTCTAGACCATTGGGCTTATGCTACTCTCTCTTCAGGAGTAGGACTAGGCAGAAACCTTTTTGGTTACACCCGAGGCAGTCTCAGAGGTTATACCATCACTTCCTGCTATAGGACTGCATTGTAACAAGCAGTGTCAGACGAACACAACTCAACCCAACAGAGGGGCGGGTGCTGTGTCCATCAGTGAACATCAGAGAAAAAGGATTTTACGGTAAGACAAAAATCCAGTTCTCTTACGTTCACTGACGGACACAGTTCCATGTCCGTTCCATGTCTTCTAAACCATTGGGATGTCCCAAAGCAGTGTCAATAGGAGGGGTGGGAAAAACACAGCAATACCTAGAATTCCAAAACAAGGCTAAACATAGCCAACCAGGTAAAAAAAGGAGCACAACCAGAACTGGAGTTCACAACCAGGAAAAAAAATTACACCCTCAAGACGTGGAAGCCTTTGCAACCGCAGCCTGCAAAACCTTGCAGCCAAAACGCTGCTTCCGAAGATGCAAGTACATCCACCTTATAAAACTCTGTGAATGTGTGCACACACGACCACCTTGAACACCTGAACCACTGATGCCTGATGACGGAAGGCCCAGGAGGCACTGAGCATCCTCGCAGAATGCATCTTCACAGGGAAAGGAGGAACCTGACACTTAATAGAAGAGGCCTGCACCACTGTCTGCCTGATCCAGTTAGAAATGGTAGCAGCAGATGCGGCCTGCCCCTTACGAGGTCCATCCATAACAACCAAAGAATCAGATTTCCGAATCAACTCAGTCACCGCCAGGTACACCCGAATCACCCTGACCACATCCAAGGACTGTAAAGCAATTTTCTTAGGCTGTTTTGGTTTAGGGCACAAGGACGGTAACACAATATCTTCCTTTAAATGAAACCCCCGAGACAACCTTAGGAAGGAATGCCTGACAGGGTCGCAACATCACTTTGTCCCTATGAGTCACCAGGTAAGGCAATAAACAGGACAACGCAGCCAATTCCGACACCCTACACGCGGAAGTAATATAGACTAAAAAAGCCACCTTCTGCGAGAGTGTTCAGAGGAAGTTCTCAAATATTTTCAAAGGAAGGCTTTTGAATCACTGACCGTACCAAATTGAGATCCACACGGAGGAACCAGGGATTGCACCAGAGAAGCCAGATGGCAAACTCCCTGCACAAAAGTGTGAACCAAGGACTTCGCCGCCAAAGGCCTTTGGAAAAATATAGCCAAAGCGGAGATCTGTCCCTTGATGGTGGCCAGAGCCAAACATTGATCTACACCCAGTTGTAGAAACTAACAGGAGATACACAGAAAAGGAACAGGGAGAACCCCCCCCCCCCCCCAGAAACTCACGCCAGGTAATTTACGCCTTTCAAACTCTATGATGAACCTTACTCTATGATGAACCTTCCTGGAAATAGATTTCCTAGCTTTTAACAGCGTAGGAATCACCGACTGACAGCCCCCTGTCCTTCAGCATCTGGCTTTCAATAGCCAAGCTGTTAAAGCCAGTGACTGTGAAGCAGGATGAAAGATTGGTCCCTGAGAGGAAGTCCAAGGGACGTCTGCTACCAGCTTTACCAGGCCTGCGTACCAAGAGCAGAGAGGCCAGTCTGGTGCCACCAGAGTCACTGAAATCCCTTCTATCTCGATTCTGCGTAGCAGTCTCAACAGAAGTTGTATTGGAGGAAAGGCATAAATCAGACGATATTGACCCCAAGGGTCCACCAGGGCGTCAGAGGATCCCGCGACCTTGACACGAACCTCTGCACCTTCCTGTTAAGACGAGAGGCCAACAGGTCCACATTGGGGGACCCCACTGATAGCAAAGTTGATGAAACACAGTTGATGAAACACCATAAGAGAAAACACAGACTCAACAAGATCAGATTATTCAGGGATAGTGGATCCTTGTTCCATTTGGACAGAATCTATCTTTTCAGTGGTCTGGTATGGAACTAAGCAAACGGAACTGCCTCGAAGGTGGAAACCATCAGGCCCAGCACTTGCACGCAAGTCCTGGGCCGACGGTTGGACAACTGGAGCTGGACCATATCCTGTAGCTTCAGAAGTTTCGCCTGAGGAAGAACAACCCGGGCCGACGCGGAGTCCAGCGTCAGACCCATGTAGTCCAGGAGTCCAAGCCGATATCTGAAAATTTAGTGTCCATCCAAACTCCTGTAGAGTTCCCACACTAATGTCCAAGTCGGCTTCTAGAGCCGAGGAAGACTGCACGCAGAAGCAGATCGTCCAGGATCAAGGTAGGGTTTAGAGATATAATTTAAAGAAGGGTGGGTTAGGTTGCCATCATCCCTGGTTAAATACAAAAGAGGGGGTTTGGTTCCTCAAGCCAAAAGAAAGGTGGGATTTTTTTAGGCAAGTTTATGATAAAATACAAATTTATTGATAAAATACATCAATGAAAAAACAAGAAATCGATGCAAATATAATGTAGGATCACATAGGTGCTATGCATTAATAATACAATATATGTTGTGAACTATTGTACTTATGACTTGGAGTGGTGATTCTCGGTTGTAGAAACTGGGGTTCTGACGAGTTTCGGCATTTATACAATAGCCTTTATCAAGGAAATAATCACCATACTCTATAAGGTGAAAAAGTGAAGAAAATTGCAAAAAATTTGTGACAATTGTGCCGAGTATAACATTCAATATAATAACATCGTTTTTTTTTAGGTTGTGTACCTATGATGCAGAAGTGATTGCCCCCATGGGTCAGTGGGAGGGGTTTGTGGTCCGTGATCCCCTAGGTTGCTACTGGATCCAAAAAGGGTCTGCTGGGAACGACAAATTTGGTATTGAGAGGGCAAGATGCCCTGTATAGCAGTAATATGTGTATATGTGGTCTTCCATTAAAACTTACTAGTAGTATGTCCAGATGGGTAAGATCCGGAAATGAGTGGGTATCTATAGTACCCCAAGTCTTCTATCCTCTGTAAGAATTACAAAAGGAAGAAGAGGTACATATGTAACCAATGTGGTCATTTTGGAACAAGTAAGGGGCATTGCTCTGCCTGATTTGGAAAGTAGAAAACTTACACAAGGTTTGCTTGCAAATGGACCGGAGCGGATGGATCATGGATCCCATCTGTTGGTTAAAGGGCCAGGCTGCCTAGGTTTAAACACAAGTGTGGATTATATAGTGCCATCCTAACTGTTGCTGTACTGTAAGTTTCCCCCCACTGAAGCTTACTTACTGGTGGTGTTCCGGTTTTTAGGGATAGAGTCCTCCAGGTGTTTGCTGATAGGAGGCAGTATGTGTATCTATAAAGAAATATATTGAGTAAGGGTGGGCAGTGTCAGCAACACAACTGTGGTGTGATAGGTGGCGCTGTGAGAGTTCTTGCTTGAAAGTGGGAGCAGTCCTTGAATAGTGCTGGGGTCGGGGTCCATTTAGGGTCCAGGTCCTTAGGGGTCAGAGTCCAGGCAGACCGCGAGGATGTGCACTCTTCACCGGCTTGGGAAGGAGTGAAATCCTCTAGATCCCCGGCGTCCTTAAATACCCACCGCGCTGGACGCCCAGGGCAGCGGGCGGCGGCCGCATACTGCGCGTGCGCTGGATGGCTGCGCGCGCAGCCTGTCAGCTCCGAGCCGCGGCTGGCATCAAAGGAGAGCCGCCGGCACGGTTTTGGCTATGTTCACCCCAGATAGACTGGGGATGGCTACCAGTGATGGTGCAGATGTGGGGAATAGCTATGAATGCCCCCAGAATGTGGGGGCTTACCGTGCCGGGTGCAAACTGGGGTGAGAGGCGAACGAGGGGCCCCTCCCTTGGGGGTTCATTTCTGCAAGATCAGGACACATTCACAAAGTATAGATAAATAAGTAATACAATCAAGGCAAAAAGACTTTATAAATAGGTGTATGGAGAGTAGCCTCCATAGTTCTTATTTCAGCAATCTACACTGGAATGAGGGAAAGAGAGGAGGGTCATGAAAGTTGGATGTGGAATGACAAGAAAATAATTTGACATGAGAATCATGAATAAATAGGATAAAAATAATGGAAATACGAAAAAAAATGTGGGGGGGGGGGGGAGAGAAGGAGTGTTTTTTTGGGGGGGGATTATTATTGGGTGGTGAGATTTCCACCCTGATTTTTGAGAGGGATTTTTATATCTTAGTGGGTTGAAACCAACCTGATGTAGAAGTTTTGTGAGGGTTGTTTTAATCCGTTTTTCCTGAGGAAAAACCCTCTAGGAATGCACGATAGCTCTCACAATCGTTAAAGCCGGGAAATGAGGTTGCTCTAAGGCGTTTGATCCAATGCATTTCCCTAAAGTCTTATTCCAGTCTCCCCGCGTGTGGTGATATGGACCCTATCAAGTGCCGAGAAGGTTACTTTGGGCATTTTGTTTTGGTGTGTATGGGGGACATTCTGTCCCAGGGGGAGGTGGAAGTTCCCTATGGTCATGGTTTGCATGTGCTTGTTCACCCTACGGCCGAATTCCTGACGAATGCTCGTTTTAAGCAGGATTTGGTATAACCTCTTTAGTAGGCGTCTTGTGACGGCATTGGACTCTCTCTGAAAGTCCTCATACTTACTACTATTGCGTTTGAGACGCAAAAACTGGCTATATGGGATGGACTGTTTAAGGGATGCTGGATTTTCCAGCATGCAGAATTGTGTTGCCCACTGTTGCTTTTCTGTGGAGTTTTGTGTGAAGTTTACCCAGGTGGTCTTTTTCAATGCTCGTGTCTAAAAAGGTAACCTGTTTTGTACTGTATGAGCTGGTGAAATATAGATTGTAGTTATTGTTGTTCATCTTGGTTATACACTCTTTGATAAGGATTTCAGGACCGTTCCAGACGAAGAATAAATCGTCTATATACCTCTGCCAAAGTAATATATGTCTGCAGAGGTATGCGTTATCTTCCTGTGAAAGGAATTCCTGCTCCCATACTCCTAGGTAATGATTTGCGTATGATGGGGCACAGCTTGTCCCCATCGCCACGCCACAGACCTGCAGATAGTATGAGCCAGCAAATGAAAAATAATTGTGCGTTAGTATAAATTCCAGCATCTGTGTTATGAAGTTGTTGAATTTGGTGTCATGAAGGCTTTCCTGTCTCAGAACATGCTTGACTGCGGCCAGACCTTTGTTACGTGGAATATTATTGTACAAAGACTCAACGTCAATGGTTAGTAGATATGCGTTGGTTGGGACCTCCATTCCTTCTATGATCTGTAAGAAATGAATTGTGTCCTTAGTGTAGGAGGATAGAACTTGTACGTGTGGCTTAAGATACGCATCGATCACTTGGCTGATTGCTTCAGTGATATTGCCGTTACCAGACACAATAGGTCTTCCTGGGGGGTTCTCAATGTCCTTGTGCACTTTGGGGAGTGCGTACAGGGTCGGTGAACGGGGATGTGGTATCCGGACAAATTCCCAGAGTGGTTTAGAGAGGATTCCATCATTTAAGCATTTAAGGCTCTATCTACCTTCTGGTAGAATTCTTCATTATATCTTTGAATGAGGATTGGTGAGATTTTTTGGTAACATGTGGTATTGTCAAGAATCCTGTAGCACATTGCTTTGTATTGTTCTATGTCCATGACAACAATGTTGCCGCCTTTGTCCGATGGTTTTATTACGATGTCATCGTTTTGTTGGAGGTTTTTGATTGATTTATGTTGTTCCGGAGTCAGGTTGTCCATTCGTTGATCATCTTTCATTTTTTCAATATCCTTGGTCGTTTCTCTGATGAAGAGGGCTATGGCTGTGTTCTGGTTTAGGGATGGAAATTTATGCGATTTCTTTTTAGATGCCAAGGTTTGGCTTTGTTGAGATTCTTCCTCGCTGTCATCCTCTGACGATATTTCGTCCCAGGGTTCATCTGGGTCATCTAATCCTCCCTCTTAGAGGAGGAGATTTAGATCCCTTATGGCCCTATATTCTGCTGCTGTTAAGTTGGTTTCAGGTGTTTTTTTTTTTACCATATAAGGATTTAAATAGTAATTTCCGGGCAGAGGTTGAGGTCTTTGACCGTTTTGAATTTACCGATTTGGGCAAAATGAGAGGCCAAGTGAGAGGACTTCTTTTTCCCCTTTGGTTAGAGTGTAGGATGAAAGGTTAATGATGGACATCCCTTCTGACTCTTCATCGGTATTTAGTTGTCTGGTTGTGTTTGTGATTTTGGTGGTGCTTTGGCTTTCCCTAAAAAAGGCTTATTCTTTACAGTAGGTTCTTGATCTTTCCTTCTAGATCTTGTGAAGATGTCGTGGTTTCTTGTGGTTGTGCTGGGGCCCTCTGCCCCTTCTGGGTTGGTAAGGATAGGACGTCCAGGCATCGCGCAGCACAGTACCACGCATGTGCAATGGGCATTTAAGGACGCCGGGGATCTAGAGGATGTCACTCCATCCCAAGCCGGCGAGGAGTGCACATCCTCGCGGTCTGCCTGGACTCTGACCCCTAAGGACCTGGACCCTGAATGGACGCCGACCCCAGCACTAGCCAAGGACTGCTCCCACTTCCAAGTAAGAACTCTCACAGCGCCACCTATCATACCACAGTTGTGTTGCTGACACTGCCCACCCTTACTCAATAGATTTCTTTATAGATACACATACTGCCTCCTATCAGCAATTGAATGTTATACTCAGCACAATTGTCACAAATTTTTTGCAATTTTCTTCACTTTTTCACTTTATAGAGTATGGTGATTATTTCCTTGATAAAGGCTATTGTATAAATGTCGAAACGCGTCGGAACCCCAGTTTCTACAACCGGGAATCACCACTCCAAGTCATAAGTACAATAGTTCACAACATAGATTGTATTATTAATGCATAGCACCTATGTAATCCTGGCATTATTATATTTGCATCTATTTCTTGTTTTTTCATTGATGTATTTTATCAATAAATTTGTATTTTATCATAAACTTGCCTAAAAAAATCCCACCTTTCTTTTGGCTTGAGGAACCAAACCCCCTCTTTTGCAGATCATCCAGGTAACCCAGTACCACAATCCCTTTCTGCCGTAGCAAGGCAAGAACTGGGGCCAAAACCTTTGTGAACACCCGAGGAGCTGAGGTGAGACCAAAAGGTAACGCCACAAATTGATAGTGCTCCTCGCCCACGGCAAAGCCAAGAAAATGCTGATGCCCGACACATATTGGAATATGAAGGTAAGCGTCCTGAGATCGATAGGAACAAGAAGATGCCCTACCGTGTGGATGGATTTCTGAACCCACACAAAGTGGTTCAGAGCCTTGAGATCCAAGAGCGGACGAACCTTACCTTAGTTTCTGGGAACAGATTTGAAAAAAAACCTTGAAAACGTTCCGACTCTGGAACCGGCACAATGACTCCTTGTGCTAACAGGTCCTGCACTGTCACGTCAAGGCACTGTAGCCGACTGTGGGAAAGGTGCAAGTTGGAAGGAAAGAACCTTGCAAGAAGCAAGGACCGAAACTCAATCTTGTAACCGAACCAACCAACTTGTGGACCCATCTGTCCTGAATGAACAAGGTCCACGGATCCGGAAAAAGGTGAAGACGTACCCCCAACCCAGATGCAGGTGAGGGTGCCCCTTTAGGCTGGGGAAGGCTTGTCTGCGGGAACGAGAAGTGCGAGAAGGAACGAGAAGTGCCCGCTTTTGACTTACCATTCCAGGGTCTCTTGGAGCCTCCCGCAAAGTTACGAGTGGATCTGAAAACCTTTTTCTGCGATCCAGACGGACAAAAGGGCCGCTTGTGAGCAGAGGAGAAAGGACCATGTTTACGATGAGTTTCCTTGCCCTTAGCAACCTGCGGAAGTAATGTACTCTTACCTCCCGTAAGGCCCTTGATGATCGCTTCCATAGAGGCACCCAACAAACGGTCACCTACAAAAGGTAGATCAGTCACAACCTTTTTAGAAGCCTGGTTGGTCGACCAGTACTTCAAACCAAATCATGCGGCGAAGAATCACCGCAGTCACAGATACCCTTCTGGCCAAGAGGGCCGCATCCAAAGATGAATCACAAGTGTACTGTAACCCCTTGATCAACTGATCCGGCAGCTCTGACAGCTCAGGAGGGTGTTGACTCCCTTCCAGATCCTGGCGTAAAACCTTTGGCCATTCTGTTAAGGTCTGGGATACCAAGGTGATGGCAAACACCGGCCTCAAAATTGAGCAAGCTATGGTGAAAAGATACCGGACCAGCTCTCTTGTCCACAGGATCCCTAAAGGATGGAGAATCCTCCACTGGCAAAAGCGTAGCCTTATTAGACCTGGACACCTGAGAGTCCGCTGGTGGAACCGCAAGTTTCTTCAGGAGAGACTCCGCAAAGGGATATCTCCTTGCGAAATACTTAGGTATTCCAACCATGTGTTACGGTGAACCTCACTGACTATTGACAATCTCGTCAAAATAGGGAGGAAAGGGGGGTAACACCTTTGTCCCCTTGGAAGATTTGTGGGTGCCAAACTGCACTGGCGTCGCCAACTCAGCCTTAGCTGAGTCCTCCAACTTTAAAGTTTCCTGCACTGACACAATTAGGACCTCCACCAGCGATTTTTCATGCACGGCTGCTGCAGAGGAGGACTCGTTCTCACTGTTAGAGCACTCAGCGCGTGTGGACGCTGACCCAGTGGGTGGACTCTCATCCGCAGCAGCCAAATCCACCTCAGACCCTGAGGAGAAGGAGGATACAGGTGAGGGGGGGGTGGTTTCTTGCTAGGAATCCTTTGCAGGGTCCCGCAGCTTCCAGGAGTGGGTCAGGTTGTGATACACTCTCCGGAGGCTCCATTGCTAACAAGGGGTTAATCTGAGTCACGCAGTGCACAACAGAAAAAAAAAACGTATTTATTTTTTTGGGCTAAAAAAGGTTAACCCCCCCCCCAGCATGCACAAGAATCAGCGCACCCACGGCACTGTATAGCAGAGGAAGGATCGTATACCCCCAGAGACCATCCCAGAGCTGGAGAGCGCCAAACAGCCCGCCACACTGCAATGGAAGAGGGAATCGCCGACACTGACACTAGAGGCCCCCACAGCACATCACCGCACTCGAACTACAAGAAAATGGCCGCCATTATACTCTACGGGAAACCCAAAACATTTCCGTTGGACTACACAAACATGGCCGCCAAAGCCGTTAATGCAGCATTCACAGCAAAATGTCAGTGCTGCGCGGGACCCCGAGGAAGAGGCATCCACCAGCAGGGCACCCCCAAAAAGGGGAACCAACAGCGGCACCCACCCACCACCAGACAAGCCCCCCTACCCAAATACACCAGTGCCCCCCAAAAGTGGCTATGGGGGGGGGGGGGGGGAGACAGGGGGCAGGTGAGGGCAACCTACGCAGGGGGAACCCCACTGTGGAGATGAAGGAAAAACATGAGGGGGAGGGAGGACACAGGAGGGGGCCTACCATCCCCAGGGAGGGCCCCCGACCACCCCAACAATTCCAAAAGAAACGCGCGGGGACATTACTCACCACACCATGCCACCAGGCGGGCGCTACTCCCAGCAGTCCACCGCACCATGCTGCGGCTCTGATCGTGCCTGCGGTCATAACCAGGGCCATGCGACCTCACGAGGTGTTTCATTCGCCGGGGAAAATTCCCCCCCCCCCGTCCAGTGGGGCTATGTCACGGCCAACCTAGCGCGGAGCTAATGGTTGGGTCACGCTCGCAGGCCAGACTGGGAAGACCAGAAGGATCTAGGATATCCAGTGCGTCGCCCAGTCCGGCTGTTGATTGTAGTTCACACAGAAACAAAAAGAAAAAAAATTTAAAAATTCCATATAAAAAGCAAAGAACGCCAGGACCGCAGATCCCAGCAGAGAGCCAGGTCCTTACTCCTGACTAGGCAGGAAAAAACTGAAGTCCTATAGCAGGAAGTGATGGTATACCCTCTTGGACTGCCTCAGGGGCGTAACTAAAAAGGTTTCTGCCTAGTCCTACTCCTGAAGAGAGAGTAGCATAAGCCCAATGGTCTAGAAGACATGGAGCTGTATTTGCCAGTGAATAAAATAAAAAACACACATTTTTGCTTGCACATGATTGGATGATAGAAATCAGCTGAATCTCCCCTCATTTCAGAGCTTTTCCTCATAACTAGAGAAACTGCACTTGAAGTGCACAGTATATTTGTCTTCAGTAAATCAACCTCAAAATCTACAATGAAAGTCAATAAATATGGGAGGTGGGCATTTCTTGGTTACTGGGCAGCTCACCAGTTGAATTCTGTTGCTACTGTTGGGCTGCGTCTGCCCCACATATTTGTACAGCTCCCTGTGCTCCACTTTCCGCAGGATCTCTCTGGCTTCTTCAAGCTTGGGGTCATTGGAGTACAAGATCTGTTGGAAAATGTTGTCTTTGGGAGGAAGAGAAAAAAAGGACGTGAGCCAAAAAGCTTTCCACTGGAAATCCTGTGGCATTAGGAACATTACATTATCTGAGCATTACAACATCCTAAAATATAATAATAATATTAATAATAATAATAATAATAAAAATTACTTTCCACAAAATTATTTTTTTGCCCTGCCGGAACAAAACAGGCCTAGGAACATTTGGAGGTAGGATGTTGGCTAAATAGCTTCTCCCATTCATCTATACCTTCCTCAAATTCATACTTCATACTACACACTTAAAATCTGACTAGCCAGTGTTCAGCTGAGAAGTACAATGTCTTTATGTGTGAGTCCAGCCTTTTAAAATCAAAGTCAATTTACAGAAGTCAGTTGTGTCATATACAGGATGTTTGCTTAGATGAGGAGTTGTCAACTACTTTGCTCTGTCTGTAAAAAAACATGGTAGGACCTCTAAAGGCATTATTACTGCCTATAGGAAGTTGGGCACTAACAAATATCCTGTAAGGAACACAGCAGAGCTTTGGGTTATACATGGTGTTTATAGGAGGCTGGATGTAAGCTTCCTATATAGACAGTCTATATATCAGGATGTCTGTGTTCTCTACAGGAAGAGAGAAGGGCTTACTTCTCATTCACATATAATAGTAACAGCCTTCATCCAACTGTGACCAGTTGGATGTGAATCTCTGATTTACAACACAAATACTTCCTCATTACTTTGAACTCCAGGCACAAACACTTTTTCCCTCATTTACTGCACACATCTGTAGGAAATACATAAAGCACCCCAGAATTCAAAGAATACACATGACTGTTGTACTTGGACAATATTTGCTGATCCCAGAGTTCAGCTACAGTAATCAAATAAAATCAAACAGGGATTTCACAGAAACGCAAAACCTACTTAGGCAACAAAGCCAGTTGACACAGACCCCTAAACTGACAATAATTGGATTTTTGTCTTCCCGTAAAATCCTTTTCTCTGAAGTTTGACGGATGCAGTCTTTGTTCTTCTTAACAGTAGGGTTATACTGCCCCCTACAGGAGTAGGACACTAGGCAGAAAAAAAATTCTGGCTACGCCTATGGGCAGTCCCAGGAGGTATACTCCCTCTCTCTGTTATAGGATGTCAGATTTGTAACAAAGCAGTGTCAGAGAAAACAATACCAACCCAACTCAAAAAAGAGGGGCGGGTACTGCGTCTGTCAATGAACTTCAAAGAAAAGGATCTGATTTTCTCTATCGTTCATTGACAGAAGCAGTCTCGGTTCTTCTTAACAGTAGGGACGTCCCAAAGCAGTGACATAAAACATGAGATGTGGGAACAGCAGCAAAAATTCCCCAAGGCTGAACCATAGCCAACCAGGCAACATAGAACTCATCAGAACAACAAGATGAGACCCACCTGAAACATTAAACACCCTCGAGGAAGACTAAAAACCCCCTTAAACGGTAGCCTGCAAAACTTTGCGGCCCAAGGCAGCATCTGCAGATGCCAGTACATCCACCTTATAAAACTTTGTGAAGGTATGAACAGATGACCTGGTAGCCGCCTTGCAAACCTGGACCACAGATGCCTGGCGGCAAAAGCCCCAGGAAGTACTAAGCACCAAGTAGAATGCGCCTTAACAGGGAAAGGTGGAACCCAACCCTTAATTGAATAAGCCTGCACAACTGTCTGTCTAATCCATCAGGAAATAGTCGCAGCAGACGCAAGCAGCCATTTCTTTGGTCCATCCATGAGTACAAAGAGCGAATCAGACTTCAGAAAAGACTCAGTAGTCGCCAAGTACACCCTGATTGCCCGAACCACATCCAAAGTATGCAGTGCAAATTCCTTAGAATGTTTAGGCTTGGGACACAAGGAGGGTAGCACAATGTCCCCATTTAAGTGGAAACTGGAATCCACCTTCAGAAGGAAGAACAGATCCGGACGAAGCACCAGTTTATCCCTGTGAACCACCATATAGTGAGAAGGACAGGACAATGCCGCCAGTTCTGACACCCTGCGTGCAGAAGAAGCAATAGCCACCAAGAAGGCCACCTTCTGGGATGAGGTAAACAGGGGAATCTCCCGACTAATTTTCAAAGGGAGGTTTCTGGAGAACCAACAGCACCAAATTAAGGCCCAAAAGGTGGCAACGGAGGTTGCACCGGAGGTGCCAAGTGTCGCACTCCTTGGATAAAGTTACGCACCAGGGAATGGGTGGCTAATGGCCTCTGGAAAAAAATTGCCAAGGCCGAAACCTGACCCTTGATAGTACCCGTTGAAGGAAAGCCAAGATCCGAGCCACCGAGTAAGAGCGAGGGGGGAACCCCAAGAGACTCACACTACGCAATATACGACTTCCACGTATGATGATAAATCATTCTAGAAGTCGCTTTCCTCATTTTAAACAGAGTGGGAATCACTGCAGCAGACAATCCCCTGTCCTTCAGCACCTGGCTTTCAACAGCCAAGCCGTCAAACCAGCAACTGTAAAAGAGGATGGAAGACTGGCCCTTGAGACAGTAGATCCTCCCTGAGAGGAAGTCTCCAAGGAACGTCTGCGACTAGCCTGACCAGGTCGGTGTACCAAGCGCGGTGAGGCCAGTCCGGAGCCACGAGGATGACCGGAATCCTATCTGCCTCGATTCTGCGAACAAGTTTTGGCAGCAACTTGAGAGGAGGAAAGGCATACATCAGCTGGCACTGACCCCACGGAGCCACCAGCGCGTCTGTGG
Source organism: Pelophylax lessonae (assembly GCF_965119305.1). Classification (NCBI taxonomy): domain Eukaryota; kingdom Metazoa; phylum Chordata; class Amphibia; order Anura; family Ranidae; genus Pelophylax; species Pelophylax lessonae. The sequence goes on along the minus strand of NC_138778.1, from coordinate 51,188,004 downwards.
CATCTGCCAGAGGGTCCAAAGAGCAGGCCACAAACCTCTGCACTTTCCTGTTTATCCCAGACGCCAACAGATCTACTTCTGGAGTGCCCCAATTAAAGTCACAACTGCTTGAACACCTCCACCCACCGAAGGATGCCTGCCACCTCCAAGGCCACAAGGACACTTCTGGTGCCCCCTTGGTGATTGATATAAGCCACAGCCGTGGCATTGTCCGATTGAATGCGCACTGGACAGCCCTGAAGGTACTCCGTCCACTGGACTAGGCAAAGCCTGATAGCTCCCAGGATTCTTCCAGGGACCAGACCCCTTGAGCAGAAAGCTTGCAGAGAACAACCCCCCCACCCGGACAGACTGGCATCCGTGGTGACAACTGTCCAATATAGGGGAAGGAAGGATTTTCCTTGTTTGAGCGTCGGGGGCCGAAGCCACCATATCAGGGACCCCTGGTCACCTGGATCTGGTTGTCCAGGGAATTTGGATCTTTGTTCCATTTGAGAAGGATTTTCTTCTGGAAGGATTCTCATGTGGAATTGAGTGAAAGGGACCGCCTCGAAGGACGACACTATCAGTCCCAGAACTCTCTATCAAGTCCGAAGGGACGACCCTTTGCTGGACAGCAATAGCTGAATTGCAGTCTGAGTTTTTGAAGTTTGTCCGGGGGAAGAAACACCCTGGCTGAGGACGAGTCCAAAGTCAGACCCAGATAATCCAGTCTCATGGAAGGGACCAGGGACGAATTTTGAAGGTTCAGAATCCACCCGATATGCCTGGTATGGAACCCATTTTTTTTTTCAATTTTGGCGTGGCGGTCCCCCCCCCCCCTTCAAGATCGTCAGGGCGCAAGTCGCACCACAAGTTAGATCATCATGATCCGACTTGGATGCGACTTCAAATCAATAGGCTTAAAGTTGTATCAAAGACGGCTCACTGGCAACCATTGATTTTGAATAGAGGCAGAAAAAATGCTGCTAAAAGCTAACGAGGCTAAACGCGCATTAACGCCAATGGAAAAAGCTACTAAAAGCAGTTTTTACAGCTGCTTTTTCCTGGCATTGGTAGTGGCTCTGCCGCTCGTTTTTTCTAACGCCCTGTGTGCACAAGGCCTTAGTCGTTCACTCCACAAATCTGGCCTTTATGGCAAGAAAAAAGCCATTGTTGAAAGAAAGCCATTTCAACATTTCATTGTTGAAAGAAAGTCCAGTTTCCAGTTTGCGAGGAGCAGCCATGTGGGGGACACAGCATACATGGAAGAAGGTACTCTGGTCAGATGAGAGCAAAATTGAACTTTTTGGCCTAAAAAAAAAAAAAAAAAAAAAAAACGCTGTGTGGCGGAAAACTAACACTACACATCACCCTGAACACACCATCCCCACTGTGAAACATGGTGGTGGCAGCATCATGTTGTAGGGATGCTTTTCTTCAGCAGGGACCGGGAAGCTGGTCAGAGTTAATGGTAAGATGGATGGAACCAAATACAGGGCAATCTTAGAAAAAAACCTGTTAAGAGTCTGCAAAAGACATGAGACTGGGGCGGAGGTTCACCTTTCAGCAGGATAATGACCCTAAACACACAGCCAGAGCTACAATGGAATGGTTTAGATCAAAACATATTCATGTGTTAGAATGGCACAGCCAAAGTCCAGACTTAAATCCAATTAAGAATCTGTGGCAAGACTTGAAAGTTGTCGTTTACAGATGCTTTCCATCTAATCTGACAGAGCTTGAGCAATTTTGCAAAGAATGGGCAAAAATTTCACTCTCTAGATGTGCAAAGCGGGTAGAGACATATGCAAAATACTTGCAGCTGTAATTACGGTGAAAGGTGGTTCTACAAAGTATTGACTTGAGGGGCTGAATACAAATGCACGATTTTTGAAAAAAATGTGAAAACCATTTATCATTTGCCTTCCAGGTCACAATTACTTTCCACTTTGTGTTGGTCTTTTATTTTACATAAAATCCTAATAAAATACATTTACGTTTTTGGTTGAAACATGAAAAAAATGTGGAAAATTTCAAGGGGTATGAGCACTTTTTAAAAGCAATGTATACCACCATTGTTCTTTTTGTAAATGTATCATATTGCTCGCAATAGGTCATTGGTCAGTGTGACCACATAACGATATAGAGGCATTTCTGTCTAATGGGGCACCTTGCCAGAAGAAGCCTCAGATGTGCTTCCCATTAGTTAGAATGGTCACATGGCTGTACTGACCAATAAGCGCCTGCTACTGCGAACATGCGATATGATGGATAGCCATGCCAGGGCTGCGTGGATTTCTACACTGGTAGGATGGGGCCTCACAGTAATCATGTGCAGCACAGCCCGGAGGGGTGGCCAGGAGTTCGTTCATTTTTTGTGAAAAGGTGACCTTACCCTTTCAAGATTTAGAAGCTTTTCTTCTGAATTGTATGCTAACAAAAGAAAGCCAAGACTGTCCTTAACCACTTCCATACCGGGCCATTTCTGGCACTCTGCTCCTACATGCAAAAATCATAATTTTTTTTGGTAGAAAATTACTCAGAATCCCCAAACATTATATATATTTTTTTTAGCGGAGACCCTGGGGAATAAAATAGCGGTCATTGCAACTTTTTATGTCACACGGTATTTGCGCAAACATTTTTCATGTTTTATGAATAAAAAAAAAAAAACACACTAAAGTTAGCCCATTTTTTTTGTAGAATGTGAAAGATGTTACGCCGAGTAAATAGATACCCAACATGTTATGCTTTAAAATTGCACACTCGTTGAATGATGCCAAACTTCAGTACTTCAAAAAATCTTGCTTTAAATTTTTTACAGGTTACCTCACATGTATGGATTGAATGCCGATTACATATGTGGCCGCGACGTACGCATGCACGCGAACACACGGGGATAGGGGCACTTTAAATTTATTTTTTTTATTGTTTATTTTATTTTTACACTTTCCCTTTAATTTATTTATTTTTGGTCACTTTTATTCCTATCACAAGGAATGTAAACATCCCCAGTAAAAGGAATCGTGTATGACCAGTCCTCTTTATGAAGAGATCTGGGGTCAATAAGACCTCAGATCTCTCCTACAGGCTGGAAAACCTGAAATAAAAAAAAAAAAACAAAAAACAACACGATCTTGGCTATCCAGCCGAGATCATGGCAGTATTGACAACTGCCAGGCCAGGAATGACATCATAACGTTGCGCCCGGGCCTCCAAGAGTCGTAGAGACTGTTGGAGACCATCTGGTCCTCTGCAGTCTCTATGGTGTACTTCTGCCGCCGGCAGATTCCTTCTTCACTCTCACCGATCGCACGGGCGAGCCGGTAGAAGCACCAGAGGGCGGCGGGAGGGATGTCCCCTCCCACTGCCTGTAAGAATGATCAAGCGGCTGAAGAGACGCTATGGTTGCTCTTATGGTGAAGGAAATCGCCAGCTAAAAAAAGAAAGGATATCTGTACGATGCCTGCAGCTGCAGGCATAATTCAGATATCCCTACTTAAAGGCCAGGACATGACATCCAGCGGTAAGGAGGTGGTTAATCTTTCTATTGAAACAGGCTTAGACTGGCCATACGCTGATTGAAAAAAAATATGCAGCGTGGATGGACAAATCGCCCACTGTGACGTTTCGAATTTGACAGCTGGCCCTGCCAGCTGTCTAAATACCTGAAGAGCGGCTGCAACTGATTGGATACAACAACCTTTTGGCTGACAATTTTAAATCAAGGGATACCAGGCAGGAGACAGTAAACTGGGTCACCCACTGAGCGAATTTTGGCCATTTCCTCAGGAACCAGTAGAAATTTGTAGTGTTCAGAAATGCCTGGATGTCACCTTCTCCTAGGAAAGTTGAGGAAATATAAAAAAAACAAACACATCCCTTTTTCGAACGGTATACTGTGTGAATGGAAATAGATTAGTAAGGCTTTCTCAAATTTAACTGCAAAAAAGGAAATACACTTTAAGCGGAATAGGTACAAGAATCCATTAAAGGGCTCACCAGTGAGCTTGGTATACGCCACCATGTCTTCCACAGATTCAGAGATACGAAATGTCTTACCACCCAACCCTTCTATCTTGATATATGGATCTGCTTTTATAAAAGCATCTGTAATCCTGAAGAAAGAAGAGAGAAGAATCTCAGCAAAAGAAATAAATGTAGGCATCTATATGGTCATCTGTAGGAAAGAATTTCCCAATCCTTCCCTCAAAAAAAGTGCATGGTTGAAAGACCTCTTCATAGAAATAACTAGCACGTGATTCTGTTACTCATTGGAGCCAGTGTCACCAACCTTCAGTATTTTTACTTGCAGCCAGTAAAAACGGGCATTTTCCTCTGCCCGTAAAAAAATATGGCTGTGCTGCTTGGCTCTGAACTGCACATGCGCAGTTCCAGTCCAGAGACGGACGAGACGATTCCAGTGCCTGCTACAGTGTGTTTGGGCAGTGCCAGCGCGGGTCTGTTGGAGGTGGTGCCTGAGCATGTCGTGTGATGTCATAGTGTCCTCCTGAGTCCTCTCCCTAGGCTACTTACTATGTATCAAAAATAAAATAAGAAATGTTTTTTTTTGCTTTTATACCTACTTTAAAATCACATATTGTACTGGTTTGTAGCCTAAATACTGAAATTTGCACTTAAAAATAATTTTGTAACTTTTAGAAATGCCAATAAAAACCTGGCTATGCCAGTAAACTTTGGGTGACGTTTCAGTAAATTTCAATCTGGTAGGTTGGCAACACTGATTGGAGTCCTATGAGCTGCGTCCTGCAGATTCAGGTCATTGTAAACTTTTTTTGTTTGTTTTAAAGGAAATTGAACACTAAAAGTTCCTCTCCAGGCAGAAACAGTCAGTCAAGCAATGGCAAAAGGGATCTTTCCTACAGGAAATCTTTTCTTTTTGCAGAATTCTCCTGCATTGGGTTGCAAATCATACTAAGGCCTGGTTCACACCTATGCAGATTGCAGTTTGCTTATTCCAGGTGCATTTAGGGTTTTTCAATATACGTTTTTGATCTATTGAAGTCTATGGAATCAAAAACAAGTCCAAGGCCCTTTCCATAAAATGCACAGATGTACAGTAAACGTGACACATCGGAAACCATGTTAAATGGACTGTAGTGCGTTTCTGCAAAACTGAAAATGCACAAAAAAAATGCAGGTGGTGTGAACCAGGCCTAAAAGGCTGTCCAAGGGTAGTGGAGGTCCCATAGCATGCTGTAGCCAGGAGACCAGACACCCCTGCCTGCTTCTCTGTACCTGGAATGACTGGTCTAATGCCCAATTGTTGTTTATGAACAAGGCAAAGCACTTTCCATTGGCTATAGTGAGGGAAAAGAAGTATTTGATCCCCTAATGATTTTGTAAGTTTGCCCACTAACAAAGAAATTATTAGTCTATAATTTCATTTTATCAGTGAGAAACAGAACAAAAATATCCAGAAAAACAGCATTTCAAAAAAGTTATGAATTGATTTGCATTTTGAGTGAAAAAAATAGATTTTTGTACTTCCTGTTAAATCCTTTTCTCTGAAGTTCATTGACCGACACAGCTTCATATCTTCTTAGGACACTAGGCAGGAAAAAGCTTTACTACGCCTATAGGGCTGTCCCTGCAGGCATAACCCCACACACTCTGCTACAGCCCTCAGTTTCATTGAAAGCAGTGTTAAGAAGACAAAAACCAATTCCACTCATAATTGGAGGGGCGGGTGCTGCGTCTGTCAATGAACCGGAGAGAAAAGGTTTTTACGGTAAGTACAAAAATCCAGTTTTCTCCATCGTTCATTGACAGACGTAGCTTCATATCTTCTTAGCCATTGGAGCATCCCAAAGCAGTATTATCATGAGGGGTGGGAAAAACGCAAAGAAGAACGTAATTCCTCAAAGGCTAAACTTAGCCAACCATGTAACAAGGTGCTCAACCAAGGAACAACTGGAGCTCACCTTGAAAAAAACCATACACCCTTAGAAAAAAAAGTTCTCTTTTAAAAAGAAGCCTGCCAAACCTTGCGGCCAAAAGAGGCATCCGAAGATGCCAACACATCTACCTTGTAGAATTTTGTAAACGTGTGCACTGATGACCATCTTGCCGCCTTCCAAACTTGCATCACTGGCGCCTGATGGCAAAAAGCCCAAGAGGCATTCAGCACTCTAGTAGAATGCACCTGCACCTTCACGGCGAAAGGAGGAACCTGACCCTTCAGTGAATAAGCCTGAACCACCGTCTGCCTGATCCATCTGGATATGGTCGCAGCAGATGACTCCAATCCTTGGAGGTCCTTCAGTAATGGCAAAAAGAGTTCGATTTCCCGAAAGATTCAGTAGCCGCCAGGTAAACTCTAATTGCCCGAATCACATCCAAAGCAATTTCCTTGGGATGCTTGGGCTTAGGACAGAGAGAAGGCAGCACAATGTCTTCATTCAAATGGAAATCAGAAACCACCTTAGAAAGAAATGACTGATTAGGTTGAAGTACAACTTTACCTCTGTGGACCCCCAGATAAGGTGAACGGCAAGACATTGCCGCCAGTTCAGACACCCTGCGGGCAAAAGTGATCGCCACCAAAAAGGCAACCTTTTGGAGATAATGTAAGCACGGTAATCTCCCTAATGTTCTCAAAAGGAGGTTTTTGAAGAACCGATAACACCAAATTCAGATCCCACAAAGGTACGGGGATAATCTCGGAGGCGCCAGATGATGCACCCCCTGAATAAAAGAAATACACAGCCAAGGCCGACACTTGGCGTTTGCTAGTACCCAAAGCCAAACGCTGTTCAACCCCCTTTTGAAGAAAATGTCAAAACCCTAGCTATCGAAAACAAGCGAGGGTGCACTTTCAACGATTCACACCATGAAATGTATGATTTCCATGTACAAAAGTAGATCTTCCTGGGAGTAGACTTCCTGGCCTTCAACAGTGTAGGAATCACAAAGTCAGAAAGACCTCGATCCTTCAATACCTGGTTTTCAAAAGCCACGCTGTTAAAGCCAGCGACTGTAAAGCAGGATGAAGATTGGTACCTGAGACAGCAAATCTTCCCTGAGGAAACCTCCAAGGAGCATCGGCAACCAACCTTACCAGGTCTGCATACCAAGACCGGCAAGGCCAATCTATTCGGCGCAGCAGCTTTGGCAGGAGTTTCAGCGGAGGGAACGCATAGATCAGCTGATACTGACCCAAAGGAGCCACCAGTGCGTCTGTGGCGTCAGACAGAGGATCCCGTGACCTGGCCACAAACCTCTGAACCTTCTTGTTGAGTCGAGCAAACCGATCGACATCGGGTGTCCCCCAGCGGACACACAGGAGGTGAACCACCTCCGGGTGCAGGGACCACTCCCCCCTGATCCAACACCTGATGACTCAGGTAATCTGCTTGCCAGTTCTCCACCCCGGGAATGTGCACAGCAGAAAAAGCTGGGACAAACTTCTCCTCCCAAGAATCTCGACCACCTCCCGGGCCACCAAGACCCTCTTGGTGCCACCTTGATGATTGATGTATGCCACGGCCGTGGCATTGTCCGATTGAACGCAGACAGGGCAACCTTGCAGATGAGCCGTCCAATAACTCAGGCAAAACTTTATCGCTCTGAGCTACAAGATATTTATTGGCAGCTTGGACTCTTCCACCGTCAGGACCCCTGGGCGCAGAGTTTCCCCAGCAATCCTCCCCAGCCTGACACGCTGGCATCCGCGGTAAACCACCGTCCAATACAATGGCAGGAAGGACTTGCCTTGGCAAAGTGCTGACGAGTGAAGCCACCACAGAAGAGCAGACTTTGGGTTGCGACTCAACCGAATCGAAGTATCCAAGGATTTTGGATCCTTGTTCCATTTTATGAGAATCTCCTTTTGTAAGGGAAGCCTGAGGAAGAAGAGTACTCTTCCCCCCTGTAAGGCCTTTGATGAAGTCATAAAAGGAAGCTCCAAACAGGCAATCCCCCACAAATGGAAGATTGGATACGGCCTTCTTAGAAGCCATGTCTGAAGAACAACATTTCAGCAGACAATGCGCCACAGGACCACCGCTGAGACAGACAGTCTAGAAATCAAGGGAGCTGCATCCAAAGAGGTGACAGAGACAAACTTTAGTCCTAGATGGGGGGGCAAGGGCTTGCAGAAGACCACCGAGAAAGGGGGTGGGGGAACGCTGACTGGGAGGGAAGCCCGGGGGTTCGACCATCCCAGGGAGGGGCCCACGTCCACCCCAAAACCTTCCAGGGGTAGAGGGGAGACAGCTACTTACCACACCAGGAACAGGGTGGACAGACCACCGCTCCATCGGCATGTGAGTGCTGTCGGCCAGGAGGAAACGCTGCGACTCTATGTCACGGCCAACCTAGCGCAGAGCTGCAGTCTGCACAAGCTCGCTGGCCAGACTGGGGGACCTTCTGGATCTAGATTATCCAGTCCGTCACTTGATTATAGATCTCACAGGAACAAAATAATAAAAAGAAGAAAAAGATTCTATTTAAAATAAAAAGATTGCCAGGACTAAGGATCCCTGCAAGGAACTAGGTCCTTAGTCCTGAGTAGGCAAAAAAAAAAAAAAAAACTGAGTACCTATAGCAGAGAATGGATGCATACCCCCTGGAACTGCCCATAGGCGTAGTCAAGTTTTTTCCTGTCTAGTGTCCTACTTCTGAAGGTGGCAGCATAATCCAAGTAGTCAAGAAGATGAGGAGCTGTGTCCGTCAAAGAACAAAGAGAAAGGTTTTTGATCCCCTATCACTCAGCAAGATTTCTGGCTCCCAGGTATCTTCTATACAGATAACGAGCTGAGATTAGGAGCACTCTTAAAGGGAGTACTCCTAATCTCAGCTTGTTACCTGTATAAAAGACACCTGTTCACAGAAGCAATCAACCAATCAGATTCCAATCTCTCCACCATGTCCAAGACTAAAGAGCTGTCCAAGGATGTCAGGGACAAGATTGTAGACTTACACAAGTCTGGAATGGGTTACAAGACCATCGCTAAGCAGCATGGTGAGAGGGGGATAACGGTTGGTGCGATTATTCGCAAATAGAAGAAACATAAAACGACTGTAAATCTCTCTCGGTCTGGAGCTCCATGCAAGATCTTACTTCGTGGAGTTTAAATGACCATGAGAACGGTGAGGATTCTGCCCAGAACTATACAGGAGAATCTTGTCAATGATCTCAAGGCAGCTGGAACTATAGTCACCAAGTAAACAATTGGCAACACTACGCCGTGAAGGACTGAAATCCTGCAGTGCCCGCAAGGTTCCCCTGTTTAAGAATGCACATGTACAGGTCCATCTGAAGTTTGCTAATGAACATCTGAATGATTCAGAGGAGAACTGAGTGAAAGTGTTGTGGTCAGATGAGACCAAAATCGAGTTTTTTGGAATCAACTCAACTCAATGTGTTTGGAGGAGGAGGAGGAAAACTGCCTATGACCCCAAGAACACCGTCCCCACTGTCAAATTTGGAGGTGGAAATATCACGCTTTGGGTGTGTTTTTCTGCCAAGGGAACCGGACAACTTTACCGCATCAAAAGGGACAATGGACGGGGCTATGTACTGTCAAATCTTGGGTGGGAACCTCCTTTCCTCAGCCAGGGCATTGAAAATGGATCATGGATGGGTATTTCAGCATGAAAATGACCCAAAACACATGGCCTAGGCAACAAAGGAGTGGTTCAAAAAGAAGCACATTAAGGTCCTAGGGTGGCCTAGCCAGTTTCCAGAACTTAATCCCATAGAAAATATGTGGAGGGAGCTGAAAGTTCGAGTTACCAAACGTCAGCCTTGAAACCATTAATGACTTGGAGAGGCTCTGCAAAAAGAAGGAGTGGGACAATATCCCTCCTGAGATGTGTGAAAACCTGGTGGCCAACTACAAGAAACGTCTGACCTCTGTGATTGCCACCAAGCACTAAGTCATATTTACAAAAGGGGTCAAATATTTATTTCACTCATTACAATGCAAATTAATTTATAACTTTTTTGGAATGCATGAGGGGTGAGGAGAGATCTGAGGACGCAGGGGGAAATCAAAGCCTAGGAAGTATCAGAGGAGGCGGTGGAGAGAGGACACAGACTGTTGCTGACCGTTCAGCCCAGAAAATAGACATGAGAGCTGCTGAAGGTGAAGGCCGTGCACAACTTCCCACATTGGCTCTGCTTTCTGGTTTAAGTGTGTTGACAGGTTGCTATGGAAACGGAGACACGTGTAAAATGTGCACGTTCTGTCTAGCTTCTAAGGTGTGTGCCGGTTTGTCAAGAGCGACCAAATGTCAAAAAGAAGAAGAAGGGACTGAAAGATTGGGCGGATTGCTGGAGTTGTAGCCACCCACTCTAAACTTTCAAAACAGAAAGGAGGATCATTACTGGCCGTTTCCTGACATTTCAAGTGTCTGTACTGCACAAACTAAAGGACTGAGAAAAGAAAGAAAAGACATTAAGCATGAGGATAATGTGCACTAATAAATTTGCCTTTACCATACTTCTCCTTTAGAATGAGGTGGAAAAAAAGGGTCAGCTGATTATCTAAACAAAAATTCTGAAATGGGTGCTTTAAAAAAATCGGATTTTTGTAAGATCTTACCGTAAAATCCTTTTCTCTTAGCTCATTGACAGACGTAGTCCTCTTTGATTCACATCAATTGGGTTATGTTGCCTCCGCAGGAGTAGGACTAGGCAGAAAAGAAAAAACGTTCTGGCTCCACCCTAGGGGCAGTCCCAGAGGGTATATCCTCCCTCTCTCTGCTACAGGGAATCAGTTCTGTTATAAAGCAGTAACAGAGAATTTAACCCAACCCAACTCAATGATAGAGGGGCGGGTACTACGTCTGTCAATGAGCTAAGAGAAAAGGATTTTACGGTAAGATCTTACAAAAATCCGATTTTCTCTGTCGCTCATTGACAGACGTAGTCCTCTTTGATTCACATCAATTGGGACATCCAGAAGCAGTGCCACAAATGAGGGGTGGGATTGACAGAAATCAAATCCAATCTAGAAGGCCCAACCGGTGCCAACTAGAAGTTTTAAAGGCTCATTATAAACAAAGAATGAGACTCAAATAAAAAAATTCCAACGGAAAAAAACCCTCGAGGTAGACCACTGGTATCCTCAAATTGCGGCCTGCAAAACCTTGCGGCCAAACGAGGCATCAGACGATGCCATTACATCAACTTTATAATGTTTTGTAAAGGTATGCACCGACGACCAGGTAGCCGCCTTGCACACCTGGACCACTGACGCCTGATGGCGAAAGGCCCATGACGCACTAAGTGCCCGAGTGGAGTGCGCCTTAACAGGGAACGGGGGCTCCCGACCCTTAATAGAATAAGCCTGTACCACCGTCTGTCTGATCCATTTGGAAATAGTCGCGGCAGATGCAGGCAACCCCTTTTTGGGTCCATCCGGGACCACAAAAAGTGAATCCGTCTTGCGAAACGAGTCTGTCGTTTTCAAGTATACCCTGATCGCCCACACCACATCCAAGGAGTGTAAAGCAAACTCCCGAGGATGACTGGGCTTAGGACACAGGGAAGGTAATACAATTTCTTCATTCAGATGAAATTCTGAAACCACTTTTGGTAGAAAGGATGGATTCGGACGAAGAACCACCTTATCTCTATGAACCACCAGATATGGGGAACGACAAGATAATGCAGCCAGTTCTGACACCCTGCGTGCAGAAGTGATAGCCACCAAGAAGGCCACCTTCTGGGACAACGTAGGTAAAGGAATCTCCCTAATATCTTCAAAGGGAGGTTTCTGAAGAACAGACAATACTAAATTAAGATCCCAGGGTGGTAACGGCGCGCGCACTGGCGGAGCCAGATGTCGCACCCCCTGGATGAAATTCCGCACCAAGGAATGAGTAGCCAAAGGTTTCTGAAAGAAGATGGCTAATGCTGAGACCTGACCTTTGATAGTGCTCAAGGCTAGTTTCTGCTCAACCCCTTGTTGCAGAAAAGCTAATATTCGACTAACCGAATAAGAACGTGGGTGGAACCCCAGAGGTTCACACCATGCAATGTAGGACTTCCATGTGCGATGATAAATCTTTCTGGAAGTCGCTTTCCTTGCTTTAACTAGAGTAGGAATAACTGAAGCTGACAATCCCTTGTCCTTCAGCACCTGGGTCTCAATAGCCAGGCCGTTAAAGCCAGCGATCGTAAAGCAGGATGGAAGATCGGTCCCTGAGACAGTAAGTCCTCCCTGAGAGGAAGTCGCCACAGGACGTCCGCCACCAGTCTGACCAAGTCGGCGTACCAAGCTCGTCGAGGCCAGTCCAGAGCTACCAGGATTACTGGAATTCCTTCCTCCTCTATCCTGCGAAGAAGTCTTGGCAGTAACCCGAGAGGAGGGAAGGCATACATTAGCTGGTACTGCCCCCACGGGGCGACCAGTGCGTCTGTGGTCTCTGCTAGAGGATCGCGGGAGCGAGCCACAAATCTCTGTACTTTTCTGTTGAATCGAGATGCCAACAGATCCACATCCGGGGTGCCCCAACGTAGGCACAACTGGTGGAAAACTTCTGGATGGAGGGACCATTCCCCCTGATCCAGAGTCTGACGGCTGAGATAATCTGCCTGCCAATTCTCCACCCCCGGAATGAATACCGCAGAGATAGCTGGAACAAACCGTTCCGCCCAGCGAAGAATGCAAGCCACTTCCTTGGCCGCCCGGACGCTCTTGGTGCCCCCCTGGTGATTGACATAAGCCACAGCCGTGGCGTTGTCCGACTGGATCCGAACCGGGCTGCCCTGGAGCTGCTCGGTCCAGTGAATCAGACAAAGTCTGATCGCTCTCAGTTCCAATACATTTATCGGTAACCTGGATTCTTCCGGGGACCAAAGTCCCTGAACGGATAACTGACCGAGAATTCCTCCCCATCCGGATAGACTGGCATCCGTGGTCACTATCGTCCAATATATTGGCAGAAATGACTTTCCCTGGCTGAGCATCGGAGACCGAAGCCACCAGACCAGAGACTCTCTGGTCTGTTTGCTCAATCGGATCCGATAGTCCAGGGATTCCGGATTCCGATTCCATCTGAGAAGAATCTCTTGCTGAAGAATTCAAGTATGGGACTGGGCAAATGGGACTGCTTCGAAGGAAGCCACCATCAACCCCAGAACCCTCATGCAAGTCCGAAGAGAAGACCAGCTGTTGGATAGTAACAACTGGACTGCTGATTGAATCTTCCGGAGTTTCCCTACCGGAAGGAAAACTTGTCCTGAATGTGTCTAGAATTAGACCCAGATATTCGAGCCTCCGGGTGGGAACCAGAAATGACTTTTGCTGGTTCACATGCCACCCGAATTCCTGTAAAGAAATCATAGTAATCTCTAGGTTTTGTAGCAGGGTCTGTGGAGACTCTGCATGAAGCAGAAGATCGTCTAGGTAACCTAGAATCGATATGCCTCTTTGGCGCAGTAGTGCCAACATTGGGGCCAACACCTTCGTGAAGACCCCGAGGAGCCGTGGCGAGACCGAAAGGTAACGCCGCAAACTGATAGTGGTTCTCTTCTACGGAAAAACGTAGAAACCGCTGATGTCCTGCGTAAATGGGAATGTGAAGATAGGCGTCCTTGATGTCTATGGACGCTAGGACATCCCCTGAATGCAGGGAGGCCGCTACTGTGCGAATGGATTCCATTTTGAATTTTCTTATGTTGACAAAAGAATTGAGTGCCCTTAAGTCCAGAATTGGACGCACTTTGCCCTCTTTCCTGGGTATTGTAAATAGGTTTGAATAAAACCCCTGAAAACGTTCTGTCCAAGGAACGTGGACTACCACTCCTTGTTGTAGTAAATCCATGACTGCTCTCCGCAGATCTTCTAAACGATCCGGGGATAGTCGGATATTGGAAGGGAAGAATCGCGCCGGTGGGAGAGATCGAAACTCGATCTTGTACCCTGACCTTATGACTTCGCAAACCCACTTGTCCGGGATTCTGGAGAGCCATGGATCCGGGAACCGGCGAAGACGTCCCCCCACCCCAGTTATGGGTGGGGGCGCACCTTCAGGGTTTAGTAGACTTATCTTCAGGTCTGGAAGGGGCGGGCTTTTGCTTGCCCGACCAACGTCCCCTGAAGCCTCCTGAAGGAGCTTTGGAGGACTTAACTTTTTCACCCGCGTGACCAAAAAAATTTTTATGAGCGGAGAAAGAAGGCCCCCGTCTTTGACGAGGTCCTTTACCCTTAGCACTTTGCGGTAAAAAGGTGCTCTTTCCTCCCGTGAGATCCTTAATGATCTCATCTAAGTTGGCTCCAAATAAACGCTCTCCTAAAAAGGGGAGATTAGCCAATGCTTTTTTGGAACCTTGGTCGGCTAACCAACCTTTTAGCCACAGTGTACGCCTGAGAACCACTGCTGAAACTGATGCTCGCGCCAATAATGGAGTGGCGTCTAACGCCGCAACACACACAAACTGTAACCCCTGTATCATCTGTTCCAACAAATCTGATACCGCCTGAGGGACCTCTTCTAAGTCCCGGCGTAACCATTTGGTCCATTCAGTTACAGTCTGCGAAACCAGCCCAATAGCAATTATTGGTCTGAAAGCTGATCCAATCAAGGAAAACATGGTGCGAGACATAGCTTCTATCTTGCGATCCACCGGATCCTTAAAAGACGGAGCGTCTTCTAATGGAATAACCGTGGCTTTATTTAATCTAGAAATTGGTGAATCCACCACAGGTGGTTCTGTCCATTTCTTAATGAGGGTTTCCTCAAACGGATAACGCCTGTTAATGCGTTTGGAAATAGCAGAAGTGCGTTTTGGCAGACTCCATTCTTCTTTGATCGGATTGCCAAAACATTTGGGCAATGGAAAAACCTTCGCCACTTTGATGCGTTTTTTAGTCCCAAAGGGAATTTCAGTCTCAGCTACTTCCGACGGAGTACCCTGTAATCTTAAGGTTTCTTGAACAGATACAATGAGTGCGTTTACCAACGCTTCCTCTCGGGCTATGGCTGATGCCGAAACATCCTCCTCACTGTCTGAAGAGACAGTACCCGAGACACCAATCCCAGATGAGGTACCTGCAACTGCAGAAATAGGCTCAGATTCTGAATCCGAAGTTTCAGATAAAATGGGGGTAGGCGGGGGTCGCTTTCTTGCGCCCTGTCCCTGACAAGCCACTTCCACCCGGGACACAAAAGTCTCCATAATAGCTGACAATGATTCAATCGTAAGCGGGGTGCTGGAGGATCCTGCAGACCCCTCGAGGGGATCAGGTGGAGATACATGAGTGGCAGGGTCCATGTTAACCCAGGACACTTTGCCAGAAAAAAACTTTTTTTTTTTTTTATCTGTATCCCCCTAGCGCAATAGCGCCCCTCAGTGTACCTGCTTCTTGACCCCCACAGAGAGAGAGGGGGACCCCCAAGGCTCACCACCCGATGCAGAGAAGTTTCCTAACAACTGCAGTCAGCGTTTGTCTTTTACAGACTGGGAAGAACGGTGTTCGTTTTCCCGGGTAGAAGGAAGTGGCTCCGCCCCCTGTGTACGCCTTCCGGCGTTCCCAGCTCTCCTCGAGGTTAGCTGGGCTCTTCAAACATGGCCGCCCCCATACGGGAGACAATAGACTCCAAAAAAATGGCGGCCGGCGTGACCTGCGGACGCTCGTGTACCTGGTCTACAGCAAAATGGCGGCGGATTGCCGAAGTAGCGTCTTCCCAGCACATCCACCTGCATACCACGCTAATGGCGGTTTATCGACCTGCAGGAGGTCCACTACAACCTGCAGTCTGCTGGGTAGAGTGTTAGCTCCCAAACCAAGTCCGCTTGCCCACCAAACACATGCTGTATTTACAAGGGGGACTTTTAGTGTCAGAAAGATACTGACCATGTATGGAGGGGCCCATATTCCAAAATGCCTCATGACGAGGAAAAGGAAACATTTACTCACCATACCGAAACCGACAGGCACCCTCTCTTCACAATACCCTCTCCACCGGGGTGGGGGGTTGTTGACCACTCCGGACGCCTTGACTCTCTGGTTCCTGGCGTCCAAGCGAGACCTTTTAACTCGCAAGGTCAGTCCCTCCAATGGGACTCTGTCGCGGCCGACCCAGCGCGGAGCTCTGGTCTGCACGCGCTCGTAGGCTGAACCGGGGTGACCACTGGATCTCAACATCCAGCCCGTCGCCCAGCCCCGCATACTTACTTGAATGTGTCGCGGCCGACCAAGCGCGATGCAATGGTCTGCGCGCGCTCGTAGGCCGGCTGGGGTGACCACTGGATCTCAACATCCAGCCCGTCGCCCAGATCCGGCGTAATTTGCTTGAAGATCTCACAGGAAAAAAACTGGAGAAACTACCTAAAAAAATATTTTTTCTAAAAAAAATCTTGCCAGGACCAGAGATCCCAGCAAGGAACTTAGGTCCTTACTCCTGACTAGACAGAAAAAAACTGATTCCCTGTAGCAGAGAGAGGGAGGATCTACCCTCTGGGACTGCCCCTAGGGTGGAGCCAGAACGTTTTTTCTTTTCTGCCTAGTCCTCCTCCTGTGGAGGCAACATAACCCAATTGATGTAAATCAAAGAGGACTACGTCTGTCAATGAGCGACAGAGAAACTAGAATTGGTTACGATTTTCATAGAATGAAAATTTTTAAAAACAAATACATAAATATTATTATAATACAGGATTTATATTGTACATTTTTCAAAATAGAAGTGTGATTGCTTTACATGGTCTCAATGATATTGCTAACTTTGTGTTGGTAAGCCCTCCGGTGAAGACAGTTCCGAGTGTGAAACATATCGTACAGGTTCCCAACTTCCTAAAACATATGAAAAAAGAAAAGATGAATAAATAATACATCATATCTATCTATCCATCTAAATATAAATATGGCCTTGTGTTTAGGATCATTGTCATGTTGGAACGTCCACGTACATCCCATGCGCAGCTTCCGGGCTGATGAATGCAAATTTTTTGATAACATACTGCATTAATCTTGCCATCAATGCTAACCAAATTTTCTGTGCCTTTGTAGCTCACACATTCCCAAAACATCAGTGATCCACCTCTGTTTCACAGTAGGAACGGTGTACCTTTTTATCATAGGCCTTGTTGACTCGTCTCCAAATGTTTCATAAATTCTGCCAGGGAATGTAAACTTCTGAGCACAACTGTATGTATGCATCTGTATATATATTACATACATATACACACACACACACACACACTATATATATAACATACATATACACACACACACACACACACACACATTATATATATATATATATATATATATATATATATATATATATATATATATATATATATATATATATGTATGTATCTCATATACACACACACACACACACACACACACACACACACACACACATACATATACACGCACATACATACTTATACATACACACACACTATATTGTCAAAAGTATTGAGACGCTTGCACTTTCACACATGAACTTTAAATGGCACCAATGACCATTTTTCCAGAAGCACATGAGGTCAGGCACTGATGTTGCAGAGAAGGCCTGGCTGACAATCTCCGCTCTAATTCCTCCCAAAGGTGTTCTATCGAGTTGGTTTCAGGCCAGTTCCTCCACCCCAAACTCACTCATCCAGATCTTTATGGACCTTGCTTTGTGCACATTCCCATAGACACACCCCTAAACCTTGTGGACAGCCTTCCTAGAAGACTTGAAGCTGCCATAGCGGCAATAGGTGGGCCTACCCAATATTGAACCCTACGGACTAAAACTGGGATGCCATTAAATTTCATGTGCGTGGAAAGGCAGGCGTCCCAATAATACCTCTGACAATAGTGTGTGTGTGTGTGTGTGTGTGAGATAATATATATATATATATATATATATATATATATATATATATATATATATATATACACACACACACACACACACACACACACATACATACATATACACACATACATACATACACACACACGGTATAGGAACCACCCCCCCCCCCCCACGTCCAAGTGAAATATATCACACCAAAATGTCAGAAAAATTAAAAACAGAATAAGGCCCCTTTCACACAGGCGGACCGTTCAGATCTGCCTGTCCGTTTTTTGGCGAATCTGAACGGTCCCCCCATGCATCTCTATGGGGGATCGGATGTCAGCGGAGACATGTCCGCTGACACCCGATCCGTCAAATCTGGACGGATGGAAACCCTATTTTCCATCCATCCAGCGGATCGGATAGGATCGGATGAGAACGGACTAACGGTCCGTTCCCATCCGATTTTCCCCATAGAGATGCATGGGGAACTGACAGCTGTGTCTCCGCACACAGAGCGGAGACACAGCTGTCATCCTCCTGCTCAGCGGGGGATCGGTGGCTCGATCCCCCGCTGAGAAAAGCGGAGTCCGTTTGATGGACTGCTGTGTGAAAGGAGCCTTACTGAGTTGGAATCACCCCCTCCTAGAAATGACTTGTAAACTCAATCAGGTGTAGCTAATCACCTTCTCAACGACACACAAAGCCATTTTACTTTCAACTGTGGTCATTTTGATTAGCTGAGCATGAAAGGAGCTTTCCAGGAGCATTTCAGCCCTTGGTAGTGCAAATGAAGCAAACTATGGGCACAAGTCAGAAGATGAACATAAAGATTTCAAAGGCTTTATCAATGCCTAGAAGCCCAGTGAAGTATTTTATTAAGTGGAAGGTATTTGGTACAGAACTGACCCTCCCTGGATCAGGATGTCGCTTCAAACTGGATTAAAGAGCCAGGAGGAAACTGGTCAGAGAGGCTACCAAGAGGTCTACAGCAACTCTGAAGCAGTTGCAGGATATTATGACAAAGAGTGGTCATTGTGTGCATGTGACAATACTGTATCACAAATACTTCAAATGTGGCTTGTATGGGAGGGTTGCAGGGAAAAAAAAAAAAAAAATCCTCAAGAAAGGCCACATGCAGTCATGACAGAGCTTTGCCATAACGTGCCTTGAAGATTCTGAGGCCACATGGAAAAGGGTGGTATTGTCAGATGAGACTAAAATTTAATTATTTGGCCTCAACACCAAACGATATGTCTGGCGGAAAACCAATACAGCTCACCATCCACATAACACCATGCCTACAGTAAAGCATGAAAGTGGTAATATCCCGTTACAGGGGTGTTTCTCTGCAGCAGGGACTTAAGCACTTGTCAGGATAGAAGGAAAATGGATGAGGCAAAACACCATCAAATTCCTGAGTAAAATCTGCTGCCCTCTGCAAGAAAGTTGTCAATGGGAAGTAGGTTTACCTTACAATAGGACAATGACCGAAAGCACACAGCAAAAATTACCACACAGTGGTTGAAGGAGAGAGGTGAATGTCCTTGCATGGCCTAGTCAGGGCCCAGACGTAAAACCAGATTGAAAACCTGTGGGATGACTTGAAGAATGCAGTCCATAAAACTATCACCATGACATTTAACTGAACTTGAGCAGTTCTGCAAAGAAAAGTGGGCAAATATTTCAAAGTCTACATGTGCAAAGTTAGTAGAGGCATATTTCCAACCCGCTAAAAACTGTAATTAAAGCAAAAGGGGTGATCCTTTTTCCAACTTAGTGATTTCGTTTTTAATTAATTTTTTTTTCTTACATGTTGGTATTATCTTTCACTTGAATGTTATAAGTTGAAAAGTTTGAGTAAATACAGCTGGATAAAACAAAATTGACGTCTGTCTTCATTTAAGGCTGCAAAGCAACAAAATGTGATTTTAAATGGGGGGGGGGGGGGTGGGTTTCTATGCCCACTGTTTACACACATCTATATGGAGAAATGTATATACAGTGCCTTGAAAAAGTATTTATACCACTTGAAATTTTCCACATTTTGTCATGTCACAACCAAATACGTAAAATTGGCTTTTTCCTACAACTTTCCTGTAAAATCCTTTTCTTGGAGTACATCACAGGACACAGTCGGTTATAGTCATAACTATTTGGGATATACGCCACCTATAGGTGAATGGACACTAGCAACTTAAACAGTAAGTGCTCCCCTATATAACTCCTCCTATTCAGTTTTGTAGTGATAGAAGAAAAACAAGTGCGCGATCTGAAACAAAATAAATGTGTCCTATGTGAAACGTAACACACCCTGTGATTTTCAAGTTTTATGCAAGTGCAATCTTCCACATAAAAACCAATTTATTAAAAGATTGCACTTAAATAAAACTCTTGAAAATCAAACATCTGAAGCACGGCCGCCTGCGTGGCGACAGCTCAGCTGGCTCCCAGTTTAGCCCTCTTTCTTATTACGGAGTTGGGATCTCTCGAATGTCTGAGCACACGACATCAACCTAGCCCCCCCTTTGGAGCATTGCTAAAGGCTGGTCAATCACTGGATTCTATTGGGACCCCCTGCTTGCCTGGTCAGGTGACCCCTGCCATGTCCTCTCTGTGGAGCTCATTTAAGGGCTATGGGATTGCCCGTTTCTGGTAAGCGGCCATCCTTCTCCTTTTCTGAGCACCTTGGGGATGCATGCAGCACTCTTACACCTTTTACAGTGGATTCGCATATAGAGACTGCCTTGTTTGCCATTATTGCTTCTATGGGACTTTGTCACATGAAGTTTGAATGTTTTTTTCTTTCTTTTTTTTGTCTCAGTGATTCATACTAGTAGTATTTTTGTATGTGGAAAGCATTTACATTTTACACAAGTGTCACATTGGTTTTAGATGTAAATCGGGTTCTTTTGGACCCTGCTACAGTTCAGTGATAATCACAAGGTGTGTTACGTTACACATTTGACACATTTATTTTGTTTCAGATAGCGCACTTGTTTTTCTTCTATCACTATATGTTCCTCCCAGTGTTCAGGGAGTCCGAAGTGCTGCAATATAATCGGTAAAGCCAGCGGCTCCTTTAATTTTATACTAAAAACTATTCCGTTTTGTAGCAAGCAATAAATTCCCAAACAGAGGGGGAGGGACCTTGGTGTCCTGTGATGTACTCCAAGAAACATATTTTACAGGCAAGATGTAGGAAAAATTCAAATTTTCTTTATCGTACATCACAGGACACAGAGCCAGTTATATTCAGAACTATTTGGGATGTCCTAAAAAGCAATGCCTTTGAGGGGAGCGAGACATCACAGAAACTGCCACCAGAGAAGGACCTACTCTGCGGTTTGTAATACGCTGAGGTCAAAGGCAGTATCTTCCCCGATTCTTACATTTTAGTCCCTACCTTGTAGAGCTCTAGCACCTCATTCACCCACTTTGGTCTGCTAGCCTCTCAGGGTACTGACAGGCACATTGTTTGTTCATTTGCAGCGTTGTGTTCCTGCAGGCTAGTAGGCAGGAAGGAGGGGGCTCTAATGGAGTTTTTCATCAGCTCTCAAAAAGGAGTATTTTTTTTTTTATTTATTTATTTTTTTTTTATAGGCCTTTATGTAGGAAGGTCTCTGAGTTAGTTAGGGACATATTAGTTGAATGGAGTGGGTATAGGGGAGGTCTTTGGAGGGATCCCTGGGTTCTAAAGCTGCTAATTGTTTTATTCACTTGAATTGGCTAATTATAAAAAACTTTTTTTTTTTCTTTTAGGGGTGTATTTAGCTTTCTTTTTTTTTTTTTTTGTTTTAATATCTTAGGACCTTTTTTTATTTTTTCTCCTTTTTCTTTTGTTGATGGTGCAGAGCTCCCGGATAAATGGATTTTTGTAAGATCTTACCGTAAAATCCTTTTCTCTTAAGCTCATTGACAGACGTAGTCTTCTTGATTCTCAAGAGCTGGGTTATGTTGTCTCCGCAGGAGTAGGACTAGGCAGAAAGACAAAACGTTCTGGCTCCACCTTAGGGGCAGTCCCTGAGGGTATATCCTCCCTCTCTCTGCTACAGGGAATCAGTTCTGTTCTAAAGCAGTAACAGAGAATTTAACCCAACCCAACTCAATGATAGAGGGGCGGGTACTACGTCTGTCAATGAGCTGAAGAGAAAAGGATTTTACGGTAAGATCTTACAAAAATCCATTTTTCTCTATCGCTCATTGACAGACGTAGTCTTCTTGATTCTCAAGAGCTGGGACATCCAGAAGCAGTGCCACAAATGAGGGGTGGGATTGACAGAAATCAAAATCCAATCTAGAAGGCCCAACCGGTGCCAAACTAGAAGTTCTAAAGGCTCATTATAAACAAAGAATGAGACTCAAAAGAAAAATTTCCAACGGAAAAAAACCCTCGAGGCAGACCACTGGTCTCCTCAAATGGCGGCCTGCAAAACCTTGCGGCCAAACACGGCATCAGATGATGCCATTACATCAACTTTATAATGTTTTGTAAAGGTATGCACCGACGACCAGGTAGCCGCCTTGCACACCTGGACCACTGACGCCTGATGGCGAAAGGCCCATGACGCACTAAGCGCCCGAGTGGAGTGCGCCTTAACAGGGAACGGGGGCTCCCGACCCTTAATAGAATAAGCCTGTACCACCGTTTGTCTGATCCATTTGGAAATGGTCGCGGCAGATGCAGGCAACCCCTTTTTGGGTCCATCCGGGATCACAAAAAGTGAATCAGTCTTGCGAAACGAGTCTGTCGTTTTCAAGTATACCCTGATCGCCCGGACCACATCCAAGGAGTGTAAAGCAAACTCCCGAGGATGACTGGGCTTAGGACACAGGGAAGGTAATACAATTTCTTCATTCAGATGAAATTCTGAAACCACTTTTGGTAGGAAGGATGGATTCGGACGAAGAACCACCTTATCTCTATGAACCACCAGATATGGGGAACGACAAGATAATGCGGCCAGTTCTGACACCCTGCGTGCAGAAGTAATAGCCACCAAGAAGGCCACCTTCTGGGACAACGTAGGTAGAGGAATCTCCCTAATATCTTCAAAGGGAGGTTTTTGAAGAACCGACAATACTAAATTAAGATCCCAGGGTGGTAACGGCGCGCGCACTGGCGGAGCCAGATGTCGCACCCCCTGGATGAAATTCCGCACCAAGGAATGAGTAGCCAAAGGCTTCTGAAAGAAGATAGCTAATGCTGAGACCTGACCCTTGATAGTACTCAAGGCCAGTTTCTGCTCAACCCCTTGTTGCAGAAAAGCTAATATTCGACTAACCGAATAAGACCGTGGACGGAACCCCAGAGGTTCACACCATGCAATGTAGGACTTCCATGTACGATGATAAATCTTTCTGGAAGTCGCTTTCCTTGCTTCAACTAGAGTAGGAATAACTGAAGCTGACAAACCTTTGTCCTTCAGCACCTGGGTCTCAATAGCCAGGCCGTTAAAGCCAGCGATCGTAAAGCAGGATGGAAGATCGGTCCCTGAGACAGTAGGTCCTCCCTGAGAGGAAGTCTCCACGGGACGTCCGCCACCAGTCTGACCACGTCGGCGTACCAAGCTCGACGAGGCCAGTCCGGAGCTACCAGAATTACTGGAATTCCTTCCTCCTCTATCCTGCGAAGAAGTCTTGGCAGTAACCCGAGAGGAGGGAAGGCATACATTAGCTGGTATTGCCCCCACGGGGCGATCAGTGCGTCTGCGGTCTCTGCTAGAGGATCGCGGGAGCGAGCCACGAATCTCTGTACTTTCCTGTTGAATCGTGATGCCAACAGATCCACATCCGGGGTGCCCCACCGTAGGCACAACTGGTGGAAAACTTCTGGATGGAGGGACCATTCCCCCTGATCCAGAGTCTGACGGCTGAGATAATCTGCCTGCCAATTCTCCACCCCCGGAATGAACACCACAGAGATAGCTGGAACAAATCGTTCCGCCCAGCGAAGAATGCAAGCCGCTTCTTTGGCGCTCGGACACTCTTGGTGCCCCCCTGGTGATTGACATAAGCCACGGCCGTGGCATTGTCCGACTGGATCCGAACCGGGCTGCCCTGGAGCTGCTCGGTCCAGTGAATCAGACAAAGTCTGATCGCTCTCAGTTCCAATACATTTATCGGCCACCTGGATTCTTCCAGGGACCAAAGTCCCTGGACAGATAACTGACCAAGAATTCCTCCCCATCCGGATAGACTGGCATCCGTGGTCACTATCGTCCAATATATTGGCAGAAATGACTTTCCCTGGCTGAGCATCGGAGACCGAAGCCACCAGACCAGAGACTCTCTGGTCTGTTTGCTCAATCGGATCTGATTGTCCAGGGATTCCGGATTCCGATTCCATCTGAGAAGAATCTCTTGCTGAAGAATTCGGGTATGGGACTGGGCAAATGGGACTGCTTCGAAGGAAGCCACCATCAACCCCAGAACCCTCATGCAAGTTCAAAGAGAAGACCAGCTGTTGGATAGTAACAACTGGACTGCTAATTGAATCTTCCGGAGTTTCCCTACCGGAAGAAAAACTCTTGTCCTGACTGTGTCTAGAATTAGACCCAGATATTCGAGCCTCTGGGTGGGAACCAGAAATGACTTTTGCTGGTTCACCAGCCACCCGAATTCCTGTAAAGAAATTATAGTAATTTCTATGTTTTGTAGCAAGGTCTGAGGAGACTCTGCATGAAGCAGAAGATCGTCTAGGTAACCAAGAATCGATATGCCTCTTTGGCGCAGTAGTGCCAACATTGGGGTCAACACCTTCGTGAAGACCCGAGGAGCCGTGGCGAGACCGAAAGGTAACGCCACAAACTGATAGTGGTTCTCTTCTACGGAAAAGCGTAGAAACCGCTGATGTCCTGCGAAAATGGGAATGTGAAGATATGCGTCCTTGATGTCTATGGACGCTAGGACATCCCCTGGATGCAGGAAGGCTGCTACTGTGCGAATGGACTCCATTCTGAATTTTCTTATGTTGACAAAAGAATTGAGTGCCCTTAAGTCCAGAATTGGACGCACTTTGCCCTCTTTCCTGGGTATTGTAAATAGGTTTGAATAAAACCCCTGAAAACGTTCTGTCCAAGGAACGTGGACTACCACTCCTTGTTGTAGTAAATCCGTGACTGCTCTCCGCAGATCTTCTAAACGATCCGGGGATAGTCGAATATTGGAAGGGAAGAATCGCGCCGGTGGGAGAGATCAAAACTCGATCTTGTACCCTGACCTTATGACTTCGCAAACCCACTTGTCCGGGATTCTGGAAAGCCATGGATCCGGGAACCGGCGAAGACGTCCCCCCACCCCAGTTATGGGTGGGGGCGCACCTTCAGGCTTTGGACGATTTATCTTCAGGTCTGGAGGGGGCGGGCTTTTGCTTGCCCGACCAACGTCCCCTGAAGCCTCCTGAAGGAGCTTTGGAGGACTTCATTTTTTCACCCACGGGACGAAAAAACCTCTTGTGAGCAGAAAAAGAAGGCCCTCGTTTTTGACGAGTTCCTTTACCTTTAACATTTTGCGGTAAAAAGGTGCTCTTTCCACCCGTGAGATCCTTAATGATCTCATCTAAGTTGGCTCCAAATAGACGCTCTCCTAAAAAGGGGATATTAGCCAATGCTTTTTTGGAACCTTGGTCGGCTAACCAACCTTTTAGCCACAGTGTACGCCTGAGAACCACCGCTGAGACAGATGCTCGCGCCAATAATGGAGTGGCGTCTAACGCCGCATCACACACAAACTGTAACCCCTGTATCATTTGTTCCAACAAATCTGATACTGCCTGAGGGACCTCTTCTAAGTCCCGGCGTAACCACTTGGTCCATTCAGTTACAGCCTGCGAAACCAGACCAATAGCAATTATTGGTCTGAAAGCTGATCCAATCAAGGTAAACATGGTGCGAGACATAGCTTCTATCTTGCGATCCACTGGATCTTTAAAAGACGGAGCGTCTTCTAGAGGAATAACCGTGGCTTTATTCAATCTAGCAATTGGTGAATCCACCTCAGGTGGTTCTGTCCATTTCTTAATGAGGGTTTCCTCAAACGGATAACGCCTGTTAATGCGTTTAGAAATAGTAGAAGTGCGTTTTGGCAGACTCCATTCTTCTTTGATTGGATTGCCAAAACATTTGGGCAATGGAAAAACCTTCGCCACTTTGATGCGTTTTTTAGTCCCAAAAGGGATTTCAGTTTCAGCTATTTCCGACGGAATACCCTGTAATCT
Organism: Pelophylax lessonae; assembly: GCF_965119305.1. Taxonomy (NCBI): domain Eukaryota; kingdom Metazoa; phylum Chordata; class Amphibia; order Anura; family Ranidae; genus Pelophylax; species Pelophylax lessonae. The sequence continues at coordinate 51,162,029 of NC_138778.1, read as the reverse complement.
TAAGGTTTCTTGAACAGATACAATGAGTGCGTTTACCAACGCTTCCTCTTTGGCTATGGCTGATGCCGAAACATCCTCCTCACTGTCTGAAGAGACAGTACACGAGACACCAATCCCAGATGAAGTACCTGCAACTGCAGAAATAGGCTCAGAGTCTGAATCCGAGGTTTCAGATAATAAGGGGTTAGGCGGGGGTCGCTTTCTTGCGCCCTGTCCCTGACAAGCCACTTCCACCCGGGACACAAAAGTTTCCATAATAGCTGACAATGATTCAATCGTCAGTGGGGTGCTGGAGGATCCTGCAGACCCCTCGAGGGGATCCGGAGGAGATACATGAGTGGCAGGGTCCATGTTAATTCAGGACACCTTTGCCAGAAAAAACAAAAAACCTTTTTTTTTTTTTTTTTTTATGTGTCTCCCCCTAGCGCAATAGCGCCCCTCAGAGTACCTGCTTCTCGATCCCCACAGAGAGAGAGAGAGGGACCCCCAAGGCTCACCAACCGATGCAGTGAAGTTTCCCACCAACTGCAGTCAGCGTCTGTCTTTTACAGACTGGAAGGAGCTGTTGCTTTTTCCCGGGTAGAAGGACGTGGCTCCGCCCCCTGTGTACGCCTTCCGGCGTTCCCAGCTCTCCAGGAGGTAGCTGGGCTCATGAAACATGGCCGCCCCCATACAGGAGACATTAGACTCCAAAAACATGGCGGCCGGCGTGACCTGAGGACATACATGCACCTGGTCTACGGCAAAATGGCGGCGGACCGCCGAAATCGTTTTTCCCAGCACATCCACCTGCATCTCTGCTAAGTGGCGATTTATTGATCTACAGGAGATACACTACAAATAAGGTAGGATTATACCTCCTATGTCTGCTGTAATGCTACAGTCTGCTGGGTAGAGTGTTAGCTCTCAAACCAAGTCCACTTCCCACAAACACATACTGTATTTACCAGGGGGACTTTTAGTGTCAGATATATATGGCGAACCTTGGCACTCCAGATGTTTTGGAACTATATTTCCCATGATGCTCAACTACACTGCAGAGTGCATGAGGATCATGGGAAATGTAGTTCCAAAACATCTGGGTTGCCAAGGTTCGCCATCACTGCTCTTGAGGTAGTTCAGGTGCGTAGAATCTACTTGAGTTGTTGGCGCCGGTCAGAAATCCTGGTTGTGCTGCCAGAAGAGCACAGGAAGGGCAGGTGGCATCCAGGTCAACTATTTAGCAATATTGTAGCAATCTTTCTCCTGCTGACTGTGGATTAGGAAAAAAAAAGAAAGGCAAGACAATGTCCTGATTCAAGTAAAAACTAGAAACCACTCAAGGCAATAAAGATGGATGAGGACGAAAAATCAACTCATGATGCAAAACTAAGAATGGCTCCTTGCATGAAAAAGCTGCCAGCTCTGACACACCATTTGCTAAAGTGATAGCAACCAAAGAAGCCACCTTCCGAGTCAAAGGACTAACAGTTTCTCAAATTGGTTCAAAAGGTGGCCTCTGCAAGCACAGTCAAGAGCAAATCCAAATCCCAAGGACACAAGGGTGGCCTGACAGATGGGGACTGTGAGTTACACCTTGTATAAGGTATGAATCAAGGAGTGAGAAACAACAGCTTCTGGAAGAAAATGGGATAGGGACGAATCTGACCCTTAAAATGGTACTTTAGTCCAATCTCAGTTCCCTTCCCAAGTGGAGAAAGGAAAAAAAATCTCACCTCACATATTTCTGCGGGTGCCACTTCGTGGATTCACCCCAGGCATAAAATATTTCCAAGTCCTGTGATTAAAGTTCTCTGAAGCCGGCTTCTAGGCACTTAACGGAGATAAGAGGATGCGGAGAGTGCGGAGATAAGAGGATGCAAGACCATTAGGTCTGGCCGGACTGGAAGTGTCCAAAGAGCGTCCCCATAGGATTCGTTAGGTCAGAGTACCAAGCCCTCCAGGACTAATTCAGCTAAACACTATTATCAGTGTAACCATCTCCCGGGTTCTTCCCAAAAGATGCCTCAGTAGTTGAAACAGAGGGAAGGTGTCAATTAGGGAGAACTGGTTCCTAAGTTGTTACCAGTGCATCTACCCCTTTTGCCAGTGAGATTCGTGTCCCAGACACAACCTTGTCCAACTTGTTTTAGAACTTAGAATCCAGTAGATCTACCTGCAGAATTCCGCAACGTTGGCAAATTGTCAAAAAAAAAAAGTTTTAGAATGCAGGGACCACATGATCCTGGCATTAGTCACTGGAAAACCCCCCTGCAATTTTCCTATACCTGGAATATGTACTGGCGACGGATGGCACCAGACAGAATGTGGATCACCTTCCTGAGCTGCACGACTCCTGGTGCCGCCCTGGTGGTCGATATATGCCACTGTAGATGCATTGTCGGACTAGACCTGCAGCTGGTTCGTCCAATAATCCAGAGCAAGATGTACTGCCCAAAGTTTCAAGATATTGAACTGCAACTTTAGAAACCCTTTATGAGCCTGGAAAATGGGGGCACATAAAGATCGGAGCCATTGAGGACTATGGATCCCGAAATCTACCTATTGCAGATAGGACATCATTGAACGGACCAAGCCTATCTGAAACAGAAGGATGTCCAGCGGCTTGAGCTCTTCAGATAGGCCTCATGTCCTCATTTGGTTTTGGAACCACTACTGGTCGAGTGTTTTACAAGAATGAGCCCATAACTTCTGCTCCAAGAGCCAATGCAAGGCAAAAGACCGACGACTCTGTGGCAGACCCAGAAGGTCCCAAGAGGTGTACTTAACCTACCAGGTTACTGCCGGAGTGAACCACCTCAGACTGCCCTAAGATTCTCTGGTCCAAGATACTCTCAAAACACCGCAGTCTCAGATGCCTCCCTCAGTCAGGAGGGAAAGTATTCCCGGGCAGTTTCCTGTCCAACAATCCTGCTTAGGATCCAAACAGTAGCGATCAGGCATGTTCAGGGGGATGCTACGGCAGTCCATCTGGCGAAAAATGAATGCATCCGGAAACACAGCAATGCCAAACATCCCTGTGGCTCAGAAGCACCCGATGCCCCTAGACCATCAGGAGCTTTGGACACTGCCAGATCACTGAACCTGAGAGTGGTGCTCCTGCCTCCCCCGGCCGTCTCCCTACTGGAGCCATTTAGCTGGTATAACATGTAAATAATGTAGCAACTATATTAGCCAAAACCGAACATGCAGTTCCCCAAAGGATGCAGGCCTAAAACAACGTTGGTCTACCCCTATGCAACCCCGTAGGTATGCAAGTACGCAGGTATCCAGGTATTTTTGCCGCTCATGCATTTATGTACGCAGTTTAAGGCAAATAAAAAAATATTTACACAGTGCAAGGCAAATAAGCACATATGTACACAGCTAAATGCAAATAAACAGGTATGTATGTAATTCAAATGAAAATGTGTTAATGCCAGCATGTTTTAATGCAAGCAAGCGTTTATGCAAATTAATGGATTTTTTTAATACAGACTTACCTGTACAACTCATTTCTTGAAGTACATCACGGGACACATCGCCATAAATCATAACATATGGGTTATATAGCCACCTACAGGTGAAGGACACTGGCAACCAATCAGAAAGGATGTCCCCCTATATAACCCCTCCCACACAGGAAGTACCTCAGTTTTGTAGCAAGCAATAAAGACCCCATAGAAGAGGGGAGGAACCTCTGTCCCGTGATGTACTTCACGAAATGGATTTTACAGGTAACTCTATAGAAAAATCCATTATTCTCTTCATAAATCATAACATATGGGATGTCCCAAAGCAAAGCATCTGAGGGGAGAGGGGGACACCAAAAAAAAAACCACCATCTGACAACCAAAAGGATTACACCGCTGCCTGCAGAACACTGCAGCCAAATGCAGATTCCTCCTGGGACCTAACATTCACTCGATAGAAACGAGTAAAACGTATGCACCGACGACCAGGTCGTGGCCCTGCAAATCTGAGCCATAGAGGCTTGATGGCGATGTGCCCAAGAGGCACCTACTCTTCTGGTAGAATGTGCCCTTACAGGAAAAGATGGAACCTTCCCTACTAAATCATACGCCTGGGTAATAACCTGGCAAATCCAAAGAGAAATCGTACACAGATGCTGGCAACCCTTTCTTGGGCCCTTCTGGCAGCACAAACAAGCTCTCGGTCTTACGAATCCGAGCAAAACTTAAGTGCATGCATTACATCAAGGGAATACAATAACCTTTCCTCTTCTGAGTGAGGATCTGGAAAAAAGGAAGGTAGTACAAGGTCCTGGTTCAAATGAAAGGTGGACACCGCCTTGGGCAAATAACCTGGGTGTGGACGTAGAATCACCCTATCTAGATAAAAAAAAAAAAAATCAAGAATGGCTCTTTACAAGAAAGCGCTGCTAGTTCCGATACCCTTCTATCGGAAGTTATCGCAATCAAAAAGACCAGTTTTCTGGTAAAAAAAAACAGGGGAACCTGCCCCAGAGGTTCAAAGGGCTGTTTTTGTAAAACTGCCAGCATCAAATTTATGTCTCAAGGACACAATGGTGGCTTCACAGGCGGAAGCGAACGTAACATTCCCCATACAAAAGTCTGAACCAACGAATGGGAAGCGATCAGTTCCTGCAAGAAAACAGATATGGCTGAAATTTGCCCATGAATAGTGCTCAAGGCTAATTTCATATCTACCCCTGCTTAATGGAAAATTAAAATTCTCCCGATGATATATTTGCGGAGATGCCATTTCCTGGCTTCACACCAAGCAATGTAGGATTTCCAGACCCTGTAATAAATATTTTGAGAGACTGGTTTCCTACCATTTACCAGCGTATGAACTGCAGGGCCAGATACACCCCGCTCCTTCAAGATTAAGGCTTCAATAGTCAAGCCGTCAAATTTAGAGACTGTACAGCAGGGTGGAGTATCGGACCTTGAGAGAGTAGGTCCAGACACAGTGGAAGGCCTCGTCACTGCCAATTTTTGGATTTGTGCATACCAAACCCTCCTCCGCCATGCTGGAGCTACCAGAATTACTGGTTTCCCCTTTAGCTGGATCCTGCACAACAGACGCGGTATCAGCTGCACCGAAGGAAACGCATCACACAGGGAATACTACTCCCAAGGAGTCACCAAAGCATCAACCCCGACTGCGAGTGGATCCCTGGTCCTGGATACAAATCTCTTCAACTTGTTGTTGAACCTGGATGCCAACAGATCTACGTCTGGGACCCCCCAGCATAGGCAGATCGATTGAAAAATCTCAGGATGTAAGGACCATTTCCCTGGAAACGTCTGTTAAAGGCTCAAGAAATCTGCCTGCCAGTTCTCTATTCCTGGAATAAAAAAAACTGCTGTCAGGGATGGCACAAACTTCTCTGCCCAGGACAGGATGATATCCACCTCTTTCTGGGCTGACTGACTCCTTGTGCCTCCTTGATGGTCGACATAAGCCACAGCCAAGGCACTGTCCGACTGCACCCGGACAAGGTAACCCTGAAATCTGGGCGTCCAGCATTTCAAAGCCTGACTGACCGCTCGGATTTTAAGAATGTTGATGGGGAGACTGCTCTTTACCCAAGACCATTTCCCCTGGACAGTGGCCTCCTCCAGAACCGCTCCCCAGTCACCACTTTCCAGGTCACTGGAAGAAAGGATTTCCCCTTCCCCAAATTTCTGGTCAACAACTACCAATTCGGACTCAGATGTACCCTTAGTACCAGAGACATGGACTGAACCCTTCCGGTCCATGTAGACAGAATGTTGTTCTGTAAGGGTCTGGCATGGAATGAGCATAGGGGATAGCCTCGAATGTGGACACCATCTTCCATAGTAACATCATGCAAAGACTTATAGAAGCATATCTCAGCCTTACTACGGATTGAACACGATCCTTCAGGTCGGAGACCTTTCTTGCTGGCTTGAATTTATCTTTGCCTGTACCGTGTCCACAAGAAGACCAAGGTATTCCAGATGCAGGACCGGCTGTAAAGCTGACTTTGCCAAGTTTAGTATCCAACCCAGACGTTCTAGAAATTGTACTGTCTGAAGGAAATTTCGGCTTAGAGCAGATGCCGATTGATCTATTAGTAATAGATCGTCCAGATATCCTATTACAGATATTTCTCGGGGCCTTCGAACAGCCAATACTGGAGCTAGGATCTTTGTGAACACTCTTGGAGCTGTGGTTAACCCGAAGGGCAGGACCACAAACTGAAAATGATGGTTTCCTATCGCAAAACGTAGAAACCTTTGATGGGCCTGGAATATAGGCATGTGAAGGATATGCATCCTTGATGTCTATGGATACTAGGAATTCCTCTCTCTGCAGGGAGGCTATGACTGAACGAATTGACTCCATGCGGAAAGTACGAACGTTCAGAAACTGGTTTAGAGCTTTGAGATCCAGAACAGGTCTCACATCCCCACTTGGTTTGGGGATTATGAACAGGTTTGAGTAAAAACCCCTGAACCCTTCGTTCACTGGAACCTCTGTTAAACACCTTTGGAGCCCTCAGCTGGTCCAATGCCAGAAAGAGACCTTTTTTTAGGGGATCTGTCGGTATACTTGACCTTATAAACCGAGGATACGGGAACACTCAAAACTCTAGCTTATACCCCTGTGAAATGGAGACAACCCAGTTGTCTTGAATCTACTTCATCCAAACCCTTAAAAACTGCAGCAGTCTTTCACCCCACCCAAGTGAGTGGGGGCGCCCCCTTCACAGAGTAGGCTTAGAGGAAGAACTTGGCTGATCTTTGAGCCCAGGGCTTTTTCTGACCCTGCCCTGAAGGCTTGGTTCCGGAGCCAGGCGGTTGAGGCCATCGCCATTGTCTGGAATTAGAAGCAGTGGTGGCATGAGAGCTGGGGATCTTAAAAGGATGCCTGCTCTTCCTTTTTACAGGTAGCAACGTACTCCCCAGCCCTTTTTTGGGCAGACATTGCTTTATAGCAAGACAAACTCGAGGTACTAACTTAAGTGTACTCAAGGCCTGTGCCAAGCTCATACAGCTTATCACACACACAGCATTGAATACCCAAGACACAGGACCTGTTTGCAAGTAACATACACCCACAGCGACTCGTGCAACCCAGCTGCTGCTTCCCTGCTGCTGCGTTGGAAACAGTTCCTTCTAAATCGCGTATATTTATGCTGTATAGCGCATGTGCAGTGTGGTACGTAGCGTTCACGTGCACGCCATTGCATTCGAACCCACCCTCCATGTGGCGTACGCTTGTTTTTAAAAGGCAAAGATTCTCGCGTGAATGGCCCTTCGCCACAGCAGCAAGGCAGAAGACGAACATGCGGGCGCCTTTGTGTCAAAGCAAAAACAGCAACCACATGGGGTGAGAGCAGCTTAAGCTGAATCTTGTTTGTCACAGCTGCTACCTTTCAGGTGATCAGCCAAGGGCAAGAAAACAATATAATATAAATAGGCAAAGAAATGTTTTAAACATACTTTTGCATCAAACCTGCCACAATAAGATGTATTAATAGTCTCATGCAGAGACAAACATGGCACTTGTCTCTGTTATCTTATTTAAAGGGAACAGTGCATGAAATATTTACAATTTGCAATTTTTACCCTTAAGGTTTGCTTGTATGTGTAAATATTTTAAATTGGACTCACCAGTCCCGCCGCAGGAGTCGGCTTTAATACAGGAATCCAATCTTCACCCATCACGGCGAGCTTTGTCTTAGTGACCTTCAAGGACTGGGTCCCCTTGTTTTAGAGGGGCCACGGCCTTGGACCTGTAGAGCACCATGCACAGAGAACCTTTGGGGTTTGGTATTCCAAGGGTCCGGATCCAAGGGTCCAGCACCTAAAAAGTACAGCATTACAGGCAAAACCTCATATCTGAGAAAATAGTGTAGCGCTAATATCCTTCAAAACATAATTAATAAGTCCATATATTATCAAATTAAAAATGGGAGTCATTCCCAGAGAGAAGAGTTCCACAGAAATAGTGCTCAATCCCCAGATAAGAGTTCATATGTATCCTCAATGCTGGAAACCATGTGAAGGAAAGCCACCAGCATGAAGGGTTAATCAGCCTCTTACCGGAATTCTATGATCCTTATCACAGGGATCATAGACAGCAGAAACAAAATACTGGTAGATGTCAGGGGAAAACCTCTCAGCTATCCTCTCACCGATGTATCCAACGTTCCTCTCATAAGTCACCAGGCCATGTGAAGAAAAACACTCCTCATAGTGTAATACCATCACACATGTTTATTGAGGCTTAGAATAGACAAGTGGCTACCTACATTTAGCCGAGATAAACAGAGCATAAGTGGAGTCCCATATGTTTGGTGCAGATCGGTTTCAAATGGGGAAAATGGCCGGCGCGTCCCCCGTCCGCAGCGGCGCGACGTGCCGCAAGCTCCTCCTACGCATTTTGTCACATGATTGACGTCAGAGGGTGTGGCATAGCGGCATGTACACTTACTTATAGGCTACGGAGCTCGTCAATTGTGTTCCAGAAATGCAAATAACAACGGGGACAATTTTAAACGAAGGAGAGAATTCACTGAAGAACTCACAAGAAATAGCTATACCCAAAATACTTAACAGGCCCCACAATGCCTGATATTACTTATAGAGGTAGTAAATAGGATATCATCCCATTGTACATTATGCATATTCTCACAGCCGATAATGGACAGCGGGGCGCAGCGCCACCCCATGGCTCAAAACCAAATCACCAAAAGGGACAATGAGAAATCCTCTGCATCTCATAAATAGGACATAATTACATATCCACAAACTATTATACATAAAAACTATATACATAGAAAAAGGTAATAGACATTAAAAGTATATATATAGGCTAAAAAATATGTTAAAAAAGGTGACCAGAAAAACAAATATTACAAAGCAATTTCTAAAGACAAACCATTAGGCTCAAACAACCTAGGAGTTATTAATAAGGGAATTGAGATCCCACTCTATGTTAAGCCCATTGGGGGCATAGGATTTTAATCGGTAAATCCAATAAGTCTCAAGTTGGGACACTCCCCTAATCATGTTGCTGCCCCTCCAATTTCCTGAGAATTTATCAATTCCCAGGAAAGTGGTAGCACTGGGGTTCCTCCCGTGACAAAGATCGTAATGTCTTGACACACTGTGTTTCGGGAAGCCCTTGATGATGTTAGCAACGTGCTCCTTGCGTCTTATGTGCAGTATCCGAATAGTACGACCCACGTATTCAAAGCCACAAGGGCATCGAATGAGATAAACTACATACTTCGTAGTACAGGATATGAAAGGTTTTATAGCATAATCTTGTTGGGTTACGTTAGAATGAAAAGATTCAACCCTTCTTTCCTTATTACTATTCAATTTGCAAATAGCACATTTTCTGCAAGGGAAAAAACCTCCTCTATTTTGGAAAAACGAGGCGGTTTTCGGAGGATCCCCTATATTGGGTGCCACCTGCAACCTCAAAGGGGGTACACCTCTAAATATAAATGTAGGAGCCTCAGGGAGAAGAGGGCCCAACAAGCTGTCATTCCTCAAAACGTGCCAATGCTTACGTATGATCTTTTTTACAGAGAAATGTTGTAAAGAATATGAAGAAAAAAAAAAAACGCATGTTGGAAAGTATTATTCTTTTCTCGTATTCTAGGTTGCAACAGATCCTCTCTATTCTGTTGGTCTGCCTGGGTCAAAGCTTTTTCAAGCTCTTCCTCCTTATATTCCTTCTCCAAAAACTTAAATCTTAAGAGAAGAGGCTTCCTGCAGGAAATCTGTCCTGTTTGTGCAATTTAGTTTCAATCTGAGGAACTGACTGACAGGAACAGATCTCAACCATGCCGCATGATGACAACTGGATGTGTTGATCAATCCGTTCCCGTCAGTCTCTTTAAAGAACGTGGATGTCTCAATGTGTCCATCCACCACTCTAATCCTCAGATCTAAAAAATGGATCTCCGTTCTGCTATATTCATGCTGCAACTTAATTCCTCTATCATTGATGTTGAGTGTGGCCATAATCCATCCAGGGAGTCAAAATCTCTAGCCCATAGGAGGAGGAGGTCATTGATATACCTCCGCCAAAGTACGACCTCCGGCCTTGGCATATTATCAATGACATCCTCCTCCCATTTGGCCATAAACAAATTGGCCATGCTTGGCGCGACCTTATGATTAGGGGAGTGTCCCAACTTGAGACTAATTGGATTTACTGATTCAAATCCTATGCCCCCCATGGGCTTAACATAGAGTGGGATCTCAATTCCTTTATAATAACTCCTAGGTTGTTTGAGCCTTAATGGTTTGTCTTTAGAAATTGCTTTGTAATATTTGTTTTTCTGGTCACCTTTAACACATATACATACACACACATATATACACTTTTAATGTCTATTACCTTTTATGTATATAGTTTTTATGTATAATAGTTTGTGGATATGTAGTTATGCCATATTTATGAGATGCAGAGGATTTCTCATTATCCCTTTGGTGATTCAGTTTTGAGCCATGGGGTGGCGCTGCGCCCCGCTGTCCATTATCGGCTGTGAGAATATGTATATGTACAACGGGATGATATCCTATTTACTACCTCTATAAGTAATATCAGGCATTGTGGGGCCTGTTAAGTATTTTGGGTATAGCTATTTCTATTGAGTTCTTCAGTGAATTCTCTCACTTGTTTAAAATGGTCCCCATTATTTGCATTTGCTTCCAGTGGTTGACACGCAGGATCACATACTTCCTGGTTCCGGAACGCAATTGACGAGCTCCGCCCGCTCCGTAGCCTATAAGTAAAGTGTACATGCCGCTATGCCACACCCCCTGATGTCAAACATGTGACGAAACGCGTAGGAGCTTGCAGCACGTCACGCCGCTACGGACGGGGGACACAGCGGCCATTTTCTCAGTTTGAAACCGATCTGCACCAAACATATGGGACTCCACATATGCTCTGTTTATCTTGGCTAAATGTAAGTAGCCACTTGTCTATTGTAAGCCTCAATAAACATGTGTGATGGTATTACACTATGAGGAGTGTCTTTCTTAACATGGCCTGGTGACTTAGGAGAGGAACATTGGATACATCAGTGAGAGGATATCTGAGAGGTTTTCCCCTGACATCTACCACTATTTTGCTTTTTTGCTGTCTATGATCCCTGTGATAAGGATCATAGAGTTCCGGTAAGAGGCTGATTAACCCTTCATGGTGGTGGCTTTCCTTCACTTGGTTTCCAGCATTGAGGATACATATGAACTCTTATCTGGGGATTGAGAACTATTTCTGTGGAACTCTTCTCTCTGAAATGACTCATTTTTAATTTTAAAATATATGGACTAGTTATAGGTTTTGAAGGATATTAGCGCTACACTATTTTCTCCTATACGCTTTATTGGATCTGTTTTCATATTCAGGATCAGGTGTTGGCAGCTTGTTATATCAATTTGTGAATATACGCTTATCTATTATCAGTAAGCGCAGCAATCCCTCTACATAAAAACCTCATATCTGCTCTCAGAGGCTCAGGTACCATCTTTTTAGTCCATTGACTGTTTAGGATGGATCTGATAGCAAACCCCTTAGATTCAGTGATTCTTTGGTCGGGTATGTAGCATAACCTTCTTTCTTCTTCTTCTTAAGACATAAGAAATATGTGGAGAGACTCTCCACTATGACCATCACCTTTAAACACTGGAGGTACTTCCTGTGTGGGAGGGGTTATATAGGGGGACATCCTTTCTGGTTGGTTGCCAGTGTCCTTCACCTGTAGGTGGCTATATAACCCATATGTTATGATTTATGGCTCTGTGTCCCGTGATGTAAGAAGAGAAATGTGTTTATGCAAATATACGTTTATGCAATTATGTGTTCATGCAAGCATGCATCTTTGCAAGCATGGAAAAATGTGTCAATGCAAGCATGCAAACACCTGTTTATACAACATGTGATCATGCAAGCATGCGCCCATGCAGGCATATGTCTATGCAAGCATGCAAACATGGGTCCATGCAAGCATGTGTTTATGCAAGTAGGTAAGTGAGGCTTACTGGAGGCTCAGCACGAACGCAGTTCCCATGCAAACAAGCACAAAAATGCAGTTCTTATGAAATTATACATGCTAAAGCGGCCAACCCTTTCCAAGTTCCATCCATGAGGACAAATAGTGAGTTTGACTTCCTAAAAGACTCCGTAGATGCCAGATACACCCTGATTGTCTGAACCTCATCCAGGGAACGCAAGACAATATCCTTAGGATGTTTAGGCCTGGGACATGGGTAAGGCAACACAATGTCTTCATCCAAATGGAAATCAGAGACGAGCTTTGGAAGGAATGACGGACAGGGATGAAAAACCACCTCATCTCTCTGAACTACCAGGTAAGGTGAATGACAAGACAATGACGCCAGTTCCAACACCCTGCACGCAGAAGTAATAGCCACCAAAAAGGCCACCTTCTGGGATATCCTAAGGAGGGGAACCTCCTGAATATTTTCGAAGGGATGTTTCTGGAGAACTGACAACACCAAGGTGAGGTCCCATGGAGGCAATGGAGATGGCACTGGAGGAGCCAAGTGTTGAACTCCCTGAATAAAAGATACGCACCAAGGAATGTGTGGCCAATGGACGTTGAAAGAAAACCACCAAGGCCGAAACCTGGCCCTTAATGTTACTCAAGGCAAGGTGCTGCTTAACCCCCCCATTGGAAGAAAGTCAAGATCCAAGCCACCAAAAAGCAGCGAAGGAGAACCCCAAGAGACTTACACTACGCAATTACATCTTCAAAGTACGATGATAGTAGATCTTCCTAGGAGGTAGCCTTTCACAGTGTAGGAATCACAGATTTAGACAAAACTCTATCCTTCAGCACCTGGCTTTTAACGGCCAAGCCGTTAAAGCCAGCGACTGTACAGCAGGATGGCAGATTGGCTCTTGGGACAGCAGATCTTCCCTGAGAGGAAGTCTCCAATGAGCATCAGCGACCAGCTGTACCAGATTGGTGTACAAAGACTGGCGAGGCCAGTCTGGAGCCACTAGAATAACCGTAATCCCTTCTGCCTGGATCCTGCACAGGACTTGGCAGAAGTTTGAGAGGGGGGCGAGTCGTAAATCAGACGATACCGACTCCCAGAAGCCACTAATGCGTCTGTGGCATCGGCCAGAGGATCCCAAGACTGGTCTACCTGAGACAGCTGATGAAACACCTCCAGATGAAGTGACCATTCCCCCTGGTCCAACGCCTGTCGACTGAGGTTATCCACTTATCAATTTCCCATCCCAGAATATATACAGCAGAGAAGGCTGGAAAAAAAAAATCGTTCTGCCCACCTTAGAACGCCGGCTACTTTCCGAGCAACCAGGATACTTCTTATGCCCCCTAGGGGATTTACATAGGTAGTGCCACAGCCGTGGCCTAACTGAATTCGTCCTTTGGATCAATGGACAAAATTGTCCATTGATCCAAAGTCTGATCGCTTGGAGTTCCAGTAGATTGATTGGCAGCCTGGACTCTAGAAGAGTCCAGACCCCCTGAGCACAATTTGTGCCGAGGACGCCTCCCCACACAGACAGGCTGGCATCCGTGGTGACCACTGTCCAGTACAGGGGGAGAAGGACTTTCCCTGTTGAAGTGCTCGATAACGAAGCCACCAGATCACGGACCCTCCCGTACCCTGGCTCAACAGGATCTGATTGTCTAGAGACGGAATTCTTGTCCCATTTCACCAGAATCTCTTTTTGCAGAGATCTCGTGTGGAACTGTGCAAACTGAACCACCTCGAAAGTAGACCCCACCATCAGGCCCAGCATGCAAGCCTGGAGGGATGACTGTCTGCCGGACAACAGAAGCTGAATTGCCTCCATCAATTTCTGTAGTTTATCTAGAAGAAACAAACAAACACTCTAGCTGAGGCAGAGTGCAGAGTCAGACCCAGATAGTTCAGTTTTGTGGACAGAACCAGAGCAGACTACTGAAGGTTCAGAATCCAACCAAACTCCCTCAGAGTTTGCAGAGTAATCTCCAAGTTGTCCATCAGAGCAGTCTGAGACTCAGCTCGCAGAAGATCATCCAGGTACCCCAGTACCGCGATCCCCCGCTGACGCAACAATGCTAGCACCGGTGCCAACACGTTTGTGAAAACGCGAGGAGCGGAGGCGAGACCAAAGGGTAACGCCACAAACTGATAATGCTCCTCGTCCACGGCAAAGAGGAGGAAGCGCTGATGATCGAGACATATTGGAATGTGAAGGTAGGCGTCCTTGATGTGGATAAAAGCAAGAAAGTGGCTTGGGGGGGGGGGGGTTGGGAAGAACCCGGGGGTCCCACCGTCCAAGGGAGGAGCCCGTGTCTACCCCAAAACCCTCCAGAGGAAGAGGGGGGATGGCTACTTATACCAGGAAACCGGGTGGGCACCGCTCCGGACAGACCACCTCTCCATCAGAATACAGGGCTGTCGGCCAGGAGGAACGATGGGACTCGTATGCGCCCTCGCAGGATGTTTAACTCATAGGCAAGTCCCTGTCCAGTGAGGCTATGTCACGACCAACCTAGCGCGGAGCTGGGGCCTGCGCGTGCTCGTTGGGCAGACTGGGGGACCCTCAGAATCTAGATTATCCAGTTTGTCGCCCATTCCGGCAGTTGATTGTAGATTCTCAAAGGAAGAAAATAACAAAGAAAAAAGTTCAATTTAAAAAGGAAAAAAAATTGCCAGGACCAGAGATCGCAGCAAGGAACTAGGTCCTTACTCCTGAGTGCCTATAGCGGAGAGTGGGAGTATACCCCCTAGGACTGCCCCATAGGCCTAGTCAAGCTTTTTCCTGCCTAGTGTCCTACTCCTGTAGGGGACAGTATAACCCAATGGTCAAGAAGATAAGGAAGAAAAGGTAGAGTAGCGCAGACTTTACTGGCACATAGCATCAATTGACGTGCACTATATTTGGGGGTATTACCCTCTAGTGAAGCTATAATGATTTGCTCTCCAGTAGCAGGATAATGGTTCATGGATGTGTCCCCACCCTCATTAGCTCCTGGATTGCGTCATGTGGAAGGAAGTTATTCGATCGCACTTATCGACAGGCCCCTGAGGAAGCGCGAAAAGGAGATGCCAAACGTGACCCTGAAGAGTTAGGGCAAAGGGGGTGCCAAGCGGGGCCCTGAAGAGTGATTTACTGTATAGTTTGCTTATCTTATACTTCACTACTATGGCAAGGTGAAGCAGCGGCCTTGCCGTATTCAACATAGCTAGAAGTCCTCAAGTTGTGCATAGTTCATCTAGTTGGAGTATGCCACTCATTCCTTCTCCCATCCCATGTTCTACAATGAACAACAAAAAAACAAAATTCCCTAGACTGTTTTCTGACTGAGCCAAGAACCTAAAGTACTAAGGTTTGCATATTGTTGCTATGGGTATCCCAGGGGAACCCGCTTCAAGCAGCTCCCAAGGGAGTAGTGCTACACTTGCTACAGATTCAAGTACAAATTGAACTTGGGTCTGGAGTTTGACTGGGCCATTCTAACACATGAATATTCTTTGATCTAAACCCAGCGGGGGATCTGACAGCTCCGTCTCTGCACACAGAGCTTAGATGGAGCGGTCATCCGCCTGCTCAGTGGTGAGCAGAACGGACTCCTTTGTGGCGGTGCACCCATTTGAAAGGTACCTAATGCTCTCCTTGCCTGGCCTGTCAGTTTAGGTGGACGGCAATGTCTTGGTACAGTGGTTCTTAACCTGGGTTCGATCGAACCCTAGGGGTTCGGTGAGTCAGTCTCACGGGTTTGGCGGAGGACTCGTATGATTCGTGATGACACGCACACCCTCCACTAGTACCACTTCGCTGTCAGGGACTATTTCTCCAATTTCGGGAGTGTCCTTCCGCTCCCGCTCCGTGCCTTCGTCATGGAAACACACAACATCCCCAGAGTACAGAGCCCGGACCTGGCGGAGTGATTCACATGTCACATGTCATGTGACACTGACACTGACCGTCCTAAATATATACCTATGTTTTGAATTTGAAAAAATCATATTTTATTTTTCCAATTAAGAAGGGTTCAGTGATTGCGCATATGAAACTGATGGGGTTCAGTACCTCCAACAAGGTTAAGAACCACTGTCTTGGTAGGTTTGCAGTTGTGCCATACTCATTTCATTTTTGGGTGATAGATTGAACAGTGCTCCGTAGGATGTTTAAAGCAGGGTTAGGTTTTAAAAAAATATCCCAAGCTTTGAACTTCTCCAAAACTTTGGTATATCACATAAAATCCTAATAAATAACATTTATGTTTTTGGTTGTAACATGAGAAAATGTGGAAACTTTCAAAAGGGGTGTAAATACTTTTTCAAGGCACTGTATCTCAACCTCACAGTACACACACATTAAAATATGCACTGGCAGATAAGTTGTATGACCAAGAGCTCAGGTTTATATTCAACAACTATCGCACATCATACCAATCTACAGTTACCGCTGTCAGTTAGAATAAAATCACATAAAAAAAAGGACAAAGAAGACTTGCCTTTTCCCTTGTACATATGTGCTTCTTGTTGTCGACCTTACAGACTCTAACAAATTTGAGATATCGCATATGATCAAAATTGTTTTGAATACCCAGGTGATGGCAGTCCCTGTTGGAAAAGCAATATGTGGTGTAATCAGACAACATGGCATTCTTAAGGATTGATGATGCCCCATTCTTTAACAGGGTTTTCACACTTCTATAGCAATAACTAAACATCTGGCACACAGGAAGGATTTTAGGATTAGGGGATGGGGAAAGGGGGGATTGGAATGAACACTGGTAGATGAATGTACTAGCAGGACAGTTTGTCAATTTAATATCTTTTTTATATATTTATGATTTAGCTGGGATTTTACTTACATTGCTTTTAAAAGGGTGGCATATATACATACATCGATTTTGTTGTTGCTTAAAAAAAACAAAAAAAAAAAACAAAAAACACACACACACACACACACACACACACACACAGTATATTTAACCCCTTGGAGTCTAAGCCTTTTCTGACATATGTTGCTTAAAAGTTAAAATCAGTATTTGCTAGAAAATTACTACTTATAACCCCCAAACATTTTTTATATATATGTACATACATACAGTATCTCACAAAAGGGAGTACACCCCACACATTTTTGTAACGATTTTATTATATCTTTTCATGTGACAACACTGAAGAAATGACACTTCGCTACAATGTAAAGTAGTGAGGTTACAACTTGTATAACAGTGTAAGTTTGCTGTCCCCTCAAAATAACTTAACACAGCCAATAATGTCTAAACCCTGTTAACAAAAGGAAGTACACCCCTAAGTTAAAATGTCCAAACTAGGCCTCAATATTTTGTGTGGCCACCATTATTTTCCAGCACTGACTCAACCCTCTTGGGCATAGAGTTCACCAGAGCTTCACAGGTTGCCACTGGAGTCCTCTTTCACTCTTCCATGACAACATCACGGAGCTGGTGGATGTGAAGAGTCCTTGCGCTCCCCCACCTTCTGTTTGAGGATGCCCCCCAGATACTCAATAGGTCTGGAGACATGCTTGGCCAGTCCATCACTTTTACCCTCAGCTTCTTTAGCAAGGCAGTGGTTGTCTTGGAGGTGTGTTTGGGGTCGTTATGTTGGAATACTGCCCTGCGGCCCAGACTACGAAGGGAGGGAATCATGCTCTTCTTCAGTATTTCACAGTACATGTTGGCATTCATGGTTCCATCAATGAACTGTAGCTACCCAGTGCCGGTAGCATTCATGCAGCCCCAGACCATGACACTCCCACCACCATGTTTGACTGTAGGCAAGACACACTTGTCTTTGTATTCCTCACCTGGTTGCTGCCACACACGCTTGACACCATATGAACCAAATAATTTTAATTTTGTTTTAAAAGACCACAGGACATGGTTCCAGTAATCCATGTCCTTACTCTGCTTGTCTTCAGCAAACTGTTTGCGGGCTTTCTTGTGCATCATTTTTAGAAGAGGCTTCCTTCTGGGATGATAGCCATGCAGACCAATTTGATGCAGTGTGCGGTGTATGGTCTGAGCATTGACAGGCTGAACCCTCCACCCCTTCAACCTCTGCAGCAATGCTGGCAGCACTCATAAGTCTGTTTCCCAAAGACAACCTCTGGCTAGGACGCTGAGCATGTGCACTCAATCTCTTTGGTCGACCATGGCGAGGCTTGTTCTGAGTGGAACCTGTCCTGTTAAACCACTGTATGGTCTTGGCCACCATGCTGCAGCTCAGTTTCAGGGTCTTGGCAAACTTCTTATAGCCTAGGCCATCTTTATGTAAAGCAACAATTTTTTTCAGCTCCTCAGAGAGTTCTTTGCCATGAGGTGCCATGTTGAACTTCCAGTGACCAGTAAGAGTGAGAGCGACAACACCAAATTTCACACACCTGCTCCTCATTCACACCTGAGACCTTGTAACACTAATGAGTCACATGACACTGGGGAGGGAAAACGGTTAATTGGGCCCAATTTGGACTTTTTCACTTAGGGTTGTACTCACTATTGTTGCCAGCGGTTTAGACATTAATGGCTATGTGTTGAGTTATTTAGAGGGGACAGCAAATTTACACTGTTCTACAAGCTGTACACTCACTACTGTACATTGTAGCAAAGTGTCATGTCTTCAGTGTTGTCACATGCAAAGATATAATATTTGTGAGATACTGTATATACATATAATATACACACACACACACACACAGTGCCTTGCGAAAGTATTTGGCCCCCTTGAACTTTGACCTTTTGCCACATTTCATGCTTCAAACAAAGATATAAAACTGTAATTGTTTGTGAAGAATCAACAATTGGGACACAATCATGAAGTGGAACGAAATTTATTGGATATTTCAAACTTTGTTAACAAATAAAAAAACTGAAAAATTGGGCGTGCAAAATTATTCAGCCCCCTTAAGTTAATACTTTGTAGCGCCACCTTTTGCTGCGATTACAGCTGTAAGTCGCTTGGGGTATGTCTCTATCAGTTTTGCACATCGAGAGACTGAAATATTTGCCCATCCCTCCTTGAAAAACAGCTTCCCGATTGGATTCAGGTCTGGACTTTGACTTGGCCATTCTAACAACTGGATATGTTTATTTGTGAACCATTCCATTGTAGATTTTGCTTTATGTTTTGGATCATTGTCTTGTTGGAAGACAAATCTCTGTCCCAGTCTCAGGTCTTTTGCAGACTCCATCAGGTTTTCTTCCAGAATGGTCCTGTATTTGGCTCCATCCATCTTCCCATCAATTTTAACCATCTTCCCTGTCCCTGCTGAAGAAAAGCAGGCCCAAACCATGATGCTGCCACCACCATGTTTGACAGTGGGGATGGTGTGTTCAGGGTGAGGAGCTGCGTTGCTTTTACGCCAAACATAACGTTTTGCATTGTTGCCAAAAAGTTCGATTTTGGTTTCATCTGACCAGAGCACCTTCTTCCACATGTTTGGTGTTTCTCCCAGGTGGCTTGTGGAAAACTTTAAACAATACTTTTTATGGATATCTTTAAGAAATGGCTTTCTTCTTGCCACTCTTCCATAAAGGCCAGATTTGTGCAGTATACGACTGATTGTTGTCCTATGGACAGAGTCTCCCACATCTCCGCTGTAGATCTCTGCAGTTCATCCAGAGTGATCATGGGCCTCTTGGCTGCATCTCTGATCAGTCTTCTCCTTGTATGAGCTGAAAGTTTAGAGGGACGGCCAGGTCTTCGTAGATTTGCAGTGGTCTGATACTCCTTCCATTTCAATATCGCTTGCACAGTGCTCCTTGGGATGTTTAAAGCTTGGGAAATCTTTTTGTATCCAAATCCGGCTTTAAACTTCTCCACAACAGTATCTCGGACCTGCCTGGTGTGTTCCTTGTTCTTCATGATGCTCTCTGTGCTTTAAAACGGACCTCTGAGACTATCACAGTGCAGGTGCATTTATACGGAGACTTGATTACACACAGGTGGATTCTATTTATCCTCAGTCATTTAGGTCAACACTGGATCATTCAGAGATCCTCACTGAACTTCTGGAGAGAGTTTGCTGCACTGAAAGTAAAGGGGCTGAATAATTTTGCACGCCCGATTTTTCAGTATTTTATTTGTTAACAAAGTTTGAAATATCCAATCAATTTCATCCCACTTCATGATTGTGTCCCACTTGATGATTCTTCACAAAAAATTACAGTTTTATATCCTTATGTTTGAAGCCTGAAATGTGGCAAAAGGTCGCAAAGTTCAAGGGGGCCGAATACTTTCGCAAGGCACTGTACATATACTTACATACACACACATACATACACACACTTTTATTTTTTTTAAAACAGAGACCCTAGAGAATAAAATGGCGATCAAAGCAATATTTTATGTCATATGGGATTTGTGCAGCAGTCTTTCAAATGCAATTTTTTTGGGAAGAAATACACTTTCATGAATTAAAAAAAAAAACTAACATTAGCCCAACTTTTTGTAGAATGTGTAAGATGCTGTTACGCCGGTAAATAGATACCCAAGATGTCATGCTTTAAAATTGCGCACAATCGTGGAATGGGGACAAACTACGATACCTAAAGATCTCCATAGGTGATGCTTTAAAAAATGTGAACGGTTACCTGTTTAGAGTTACAGAGGAGGTCTTGTACTAAAATTATTGCTCTCACCCCAACGATTGCGGCGATACCTCACATGTGTGGTTTGAACACCGTTTACATACGCGGGCATGACTTGTGTATGCATTCGCATCTTTCCCCGTTAATTATTTTATTTTTACACTGTCCATTTAAAAAAATAAATAATGTTTTTGATCACTTTTATTGATGTCACAAGGAATGTAAACATCCTTTGTGACAGTAATAGGCAGTGACAGGTACTCTTTATGGAGGACCCCAAACCCCCTTCGCACTTAAAAGCAGTTTGGCCGTCTCGAATGCTGTCATTTTTTTTTTTTAATTTAAATCTGGCGCCTTTAAGGCTCCAGTACCCGGAAGAGATGACATGATATCGAGTCCAGGTTTTTACATCGGACACCCGACCAATGCCGAATGCGGCTCTGTTCAGGTCTTTTGGCCAGTCGGCAGACGTGTCGGCTGGTCGCTCGGGTCTCCTGGTGGGACGGGAGACCCAGGCGAGCAGTGGGAGGGGGACATCCCTGCCCGCTCCTTGCAATGACAACCAAGCAGCTGCTCAGCGGCCTCGATTGTCATTACAAGAAAGCCAATTGTCGACTCTAAACACCTCCAGCTAGAGGCATCACCCCGGTACAATCCCCTGAAGCCGAGGCCGCATATTTGTGTTCCATCGGCGTGAAGGGGTTAATGCACATTTCTACAAGCTTTATCCCTTTAAAAGACCCTGCAAGTACAAAAAAAAACACACACCGCTGATCTTCCAGAAATGCACTCAACTATTACCATCTTTTTCTCAAATTATACCACACAGGTTCGGATCAGCCATAGGGCACACCGGGCATTTGCCCTGTGGGCCGGGGTCGCATGTCATAACATTCCCAAGATTGTTCCCCGCTGATGTCATGCCAGACCTGACTGCGGGTTGAGCGGAGCTGTCAATTATGCCCACCGCTACCCAAGACCCTGCCCTCCACATCCCCACACTGTCCCTGCCCCGCCCTGGAATTGGGCACGCCCCTGCCTACTCCCCCCCTCTTTCACAATCACATTTTTCTACCCAACCTGTGGCCGTAGCTGTACCTTTCCCCCTTACCATTCCCCCAACAAGGAAAAGGAGGGAGGAGGAAGCATGAGGAGAGGCCAGCCCTGTGGATTTGCAGCCATTTTGCATTTGAGCTTCCTGATCCATCCTTGGAAGGGAGTGCAGGAGAGCCAGGCCGGGGGGGGGGGGGGGGGGGGACATAGCCCAGAAACCCCTCATCTGTCATCTAGATCAGCACCAGACCCCCGCTGCAGAGGTGATGCCACGGCGATTAGCTGGGTGCTATGGAAGATGGCTGGTCTGCACATTGTATAGACATTGCATGTTTTATATGTATTATTTTAATGCATAATCTAGGTGTGCTTTGCTGTGATTGGTTGTATACAATGTTACATTGCACCCACATGCCTTTTGTGGACTGAATTTGCAAAACCTGGTGTCAGCCCTGCCCAGTCGTCTATTAACCACTTGCCAACCGCCCCACGCAGATTTACTGTGGCAGGGCGGCACGGTTGCCCATAATCACGTAGATCTACGGTATGTGCACGCGGCCTCGGCATGTGTCTAATCACCGCTGGCCTCCCACGATCTTGGGGGAAACTGACAGGAGAGCCGCCTGCCTATGTAAACAAAGCAGGCGGCTCTCCTGTCAGACAGGCACAGTGAGATTGTGTCTCAGCTAAGCTTAAACACCGATCTCTGTGTGCCTTTCACAGGGCCCAACCCACCCCCCACAGTTATTAAGCATAATTAGGCTCACACTTAACCCCCTTGATCACCCCCAGTATTAACCCCTTCCCTGCCAGTGTCATTTATACAGTAACAGTGCATATTATTTAGCACTGATTACTGTATTAATGTCACTGGCCCCCAAACCGTGTCACTTCGTGTCAGATTTGACTGCCGCAATGTCGCAGTCCCGCTAAAAATCGCTGATCGCCGCCATTACTAATAAAAAAAAAGTTCATAAATATATCCCGTAGTTTGTAAACGCTATAACTTCTGTGCAAACCGATTAAAATATGCTTTTTGGGATTTGTTTTTACCAAATATATGTAGCAGAATACCTAAATTGGCCTAAACGGGTAAAAAAAAAAAAAAAAAAAAAATTAGATTTGGGAATGTTTTATAGCAGAAAGAAAAAAAAATAGTGTTTTTTTTTTTTTCAAAATTGACGCTCTTTTTGCTTATAGCGCAAAATCTAAAAACGCAGAGGTGATCAAATACCACCAAAATAAAGCTCTATTTGTGGGGAAAAAGGACATCAATTGTATTTGGGTACAGCGTCGCATGACCGCGCAACTGTTAAAGCAACGCAGTGCCGAATCGCAAAAAAAATGGCCTAGTCATTAAGGCCCCTTTCACACGGGCTTTCCGATGCCATCCGATCCACCTGTCAGTTTTTCAGGCGGACCAGATCAGATTTTCCATGCAGCCCTATGGAGCGGCGGATGTCAGACATCTCCGCTGACACCTGCTGCTATCCGTTCCTGTCCGTGAAATCCGGACGGATGGAAACCCTGCTTTCCATCCGTCTGGAGGATCGGATGAGGACAGGTGGTCCGTTCTCATCAGATTCCCCCATAGAGGAGAGCGGGGATCTCACAGCTCCGTCTCTACACACAGAGCGGAGACGGAGCTGTCATCCACCTGCTCAGCGGGGATCGGCGGACCAGCGGCCACCTCCACCCGGGACACAAAGGATTCCAAGACCGCCAACAGTGCATCTATGGATAGCTGGGATCCGGAGGGCCCTGCGGCCTTCTTGAGGGGGTCGGGTAGGGTGAGGGTTTTTTTTTTTTTTTAACCACTTCAATATAGGGCAGTTACACCCCCTTCCTGCCCAAGC
Source organism: Pelophylax lessonae (assembly GCF_965119305.1). NCBI lineage: Eukaryota > Metazoa > Chordata > Amphibia > Anura > Ranidae > Pelophylax > Pelophylax lessonae. The sequence goes on along the minus strand of NC_138778.1, from coordinate 51,138,542 downwards.
CAATTTTTAGCTTTTAACGCTGTTGCATTTTGAATGACAATTGCGCGGTCATGCAACACTGTACCTAAACCAGATTTATGTGATTTTTTTCCCACAAATAGAGCTTTCTTTTGGTGGTATTTGATTTTGCTACACAAATAAAAAAAAAAGAGCAAAAAAGTTTGAAAAAAAAATAAATAAAATTTTGTTTAGGTTATAAAATTTTGTAAATAGATACGTTTTTTCCTGCACTGATGAGGCCGCACTAACAGGCACTGATGAGGAGGCACTAATATGCAGCACTAACAGGCAGCGCTGATAGGTAGAACTGATATGCAGCATTGATGGGCACTGATAGGCGGCATTGGTGGGCAATAATTGTCAGCACTGATAGGGAGGGCACCACTGATTGCCATCCCTGGTGGTCATGGGTGGGCATCCCTGGTGGCTCTAGTGGCATCCCCTCAAGGGTCTGCACTGGCAATCAATGCTCTGATTACCAGCACAGACCACCCCGGGGGCACGCAGAGCGCATTATCCTGCTCAATGACCGATGACAGCGGGTCAGGATAATGCAACCACCTTCCCGCAGTCAATTGCCTATGGGGCGGGCGGGAAGTGGATAAAGAACGTCCCACCGCGCTATAGCCCCCCACCAAGAGGTTAGGCAGAACACACTGAAGACCCCCCCAGACTCACCACCAGCACCAGAGATGCACCAGGAATGCCCATAATGTCTGTACAGCACGTGTCTGCAGCGATCTCGATCAGCAGAAAAAAACCTGAGTGTCAGCACTAGAGTATAGGGAGGGGCTCCACCACCAAAAAAACGCCTCTAGGGATTCCAATAACATGGCCGCCATTTATTTTCAATGGGGATCCACCGCAAAATGGCCGCCGGGCTACACAAACATGGCCCGCAAGCTTCAATAGCACATGGGCTACAAGAAAATGGCGGCCCCTTCCGGCCTGCAGAGCTTCTGTGGCCCTCGAGGGGACCCCCCCCAGCCTACTGGACAGGATCGACAGGAAGGGGGCCCTGGAAATGACAGGTGAATCCCCTCCCACGATCGATCGTTCGTTCGTCCGCCGGCGGCCCACCCAACTACCCCACCTGTCCCGTCTCCGCCCCCGGGAGTAGCTGCAAGCGTCCCATAGCCCGAGTAGTGAGGGGGTGGGAGGAGGGTGCGTGACAGGACAGAGGGCAACCCAGGGGTGAAAGAGTCCGACCGTCCTAAGGAGGGGCACGAGCCAACCCGCCAGGGTGAGAGCAGGGAATAGTTTACTTACCATACCTGGAACAGGGGGGCACCATCTCCTGACAGATTTCCTCTCCGCCGAAGTGGGGAGGCTGTCGGCGATTGTGATTCGGGCCTAGACCCGGCTGTATGCGACCTGACGAGAAGTTAACTCGCAGGGCCAGTCCATGTACAGTGGGACTATGTTGCAGCCAACCTAGCGCAGAGCTGGGGTCTGCGTGCGCTGGCTGGCCTGCTGGGGTGACTACTGGATCTATATATCCAGCCCATTGCCCAGATCCAGCTTCGTTGCTTGTAGATCTCACAGGAAAAAAATCCGGTGAAAAAAAAAAAAAAAAAAAACTATCTAGAAAAAAAACCATCTAGGAAAAAAAAAAAAAAAAAAAAAAAAAAAAAAAAAAAAAAAACTTGCCAGGGCCAGAGATCCCAGCAAGGAACTAGGTCCTCGCTCCTAACTAGGTAGATTAAAACGGACATCCTATAGCAGGGAGAGAGGGTATACATTTTTTAACTTTTTTTCTGCCCATTGTCCTACTCCTCCTGTACTGTTATTAAGAACAGAGACTGCGTCCGTCAATGAACGATAGAGAAAAGGGGATATGAAGGAAGTTTTTTCTGTTTGCTCAGCAAAGTTTTTTCTCTCGTGTCCTAAGCTCTAGCCAATATCCTGGACATTTTTATATTCAGCGCTTTAAGTTGGGCTGGCATACAACTCAATTAAAGTACAGGTCTCTGCCTTTTTCTTCAAGCTGCAGATGGGTGGAAGAGCCATTGAACAAATGCTTCATGCAGGCTTTAATCCATTAAAGACCACCAAGGAAATCCTTGTTCCCTTCATGGGATTTAGGCTCGGCTCTGAAAGCACTAGTACAAGCATCCTTTGCTTCAATAGCTTCATTTTTGTTGTGGTTTCTAGTGGTAAAACTAGTTCCTCTGACAGCAGTTGCTTCAGACGAAAGGATGTTGAAGATTGCAGCACTTTCCTGCAAAGATCCCTTTAGTGTCTTTGTACCAGAAATAGTGATACTACGTCCATCTCCAAGTTGTATCCAGTTTCCAGGAAAACCTGAGGGCAGTCCCTCCAAGCATTCAGATGGAGTCACTGAGTACACAGCAGAAAGACTTCAGGTCCTTACACAAGTTGTTAACCATGTACATGGAAAAGTCAAAGACATGAGGAAAGTGGATAAACTTTTCGTTTTGCCGCCAGGCTCGAGTCCTCTTCTATTGGTTTACCAGGGTGATTAGATTGGCATGCAGAAGAAGGCCTTTCTGATCAGGAACAGGGGAAGGCTCCTTCGACTGGAGGGGTGGCAGCCTTTGGACCAGTTATGCCAGGATTTCAGTGAAGGCTATACGAGAGATGGCTTGACTTTCAAGCTATGCGTACAGTCAGCAAATTCAGTAAAGTTTGGAACGAGACATATCAATTTCTATCTTTTGGCAGCTTTTCTTGGATTGTCAATGTTTCTTTTTATGTGTTCTCTCCCGCTCATTTATTCAGATAGTTATATCCCATTGTGTGTTGACGGTAGGCAGGGCCAGGAATATGGAAAATTAAATACTTACCGTAATTTTCCTTTCCTGGCCTATCCTCACGTCAGCACAGAACTCCCCTCCCTAGTGGCCTGTCGCAGGCTAGGTTATCGTACACTTCAGTGGGGGAGGGGCAGTCTTATTTAGCTAGGAAGAGGTGGTCCTGTGGGCTCCAGGAAAGGAAAATTACAGTAAGTATTTGATAACAATTTTCGTTAATACCAACTATTTTTTAACATCAATGCTATATTGGTTTCTTAATAAATGTATTATTGTACACTACGATGTAGGAGTCAGTAAGGAGAACATTATCTAGCTACTCCAAGAAATGTGAATACCTGGCAAAGTAGTCCCATTTATCCACATCAATGCCATTTCTTTTGTTGGCCACAATCTCATACAGGAAGCTTTTCTCTTCTGTCCGACCTTGGTAAGGCCACTCCCTAGACTGATTTTTCAAAGCACAAAGATTTAAATCATATTAAAAAAAAAAAAAAAAAAAAAACACGACAGTAGAACAGAAAGCTGTAAATCTACAATACAGAGAAGAAAATAAACATTCCAGTAGAATAGCCAATGCATTAGCACTCATTAACACAGTTTAGATACATTGGATATAAAAAGGCTACACACCCCAGTTAAAAAGTCAGGTTTCTGCAATGTAAAAAAAAAATTAAAAAGATAAATCATTTCAGAACTTTTTCCACCTTTAAATGTGACCTATAAACTGTATAACTCAATTGAAAAACAAACTGAAATCTTTTCATCATTTAAAGTGCCTCTAATTAACCCCAAATCAACGTCAGCTGTTCTAGTAGGTCTTTCCTGACATTTTCTTAGTTGCATCCTACAGCAAAAGCTAGCAGAGGGATTCCAAAGCATCGGAGGGATCTCATTGGTAAACGGTATCAGTCAGGAGAAGGGTACAAAATAATTTTCAAGGCACTAGATATACCATGGAACACAGGGAAGACAGTCATCATCAAGTGGAGAAAATATGGCACAACAGTGACATTACCAAGAACTGGATGTCCCTACAAAATTGATGAAACGACAAGAAGAAAACTGGTCAGGGGGGCTGCCAAAAGGCCTACAGCAACAATAAAAGAGCTGCAGGAATATCTGGCAAGTACTGGCTGTGTGGTACATGTAAAAACAATCTCCCATATTCTTCATATGTCTGGGCTATGGGGGTAGCGTGGCAAGATGGAAGCCTTTTCCTATAAAGAAAAACATCCAAGCCTGGCTAAATTTTGCAAAAACACATCTGAAGTCTCCCAAAAACATGTGGGAAAATGGTTTATGGTCTGATGAAACCAAGGTTGATCTTTTGGGCCATAATTTCAAAAGAGGTTTTGCGCAAAAACAACACCTATCAAAAGAACACCATACCCACATTGAAGCATGGTGGTGGCAACAGCATGCTTTGGGGGCTTTTTTCTTCAGCTGGAACAGGGGCCTTAGTCAAGGTAGAGGGAATTATGCACAGTTCCAAATACCAATCAATATTGGCACAAAACCTTCAGGCATCTTGCTAGAAAGCTGAACATGAAGAGGAACGTCATCTTTCAGCATGACAATGACCCAAAGCATACATCCAAATCAACAAAAGAATGGCTTCACCAGAGGAAGATTAAAGTTTTGGAATGGCCCAGCCAAAGCCCAGACCTGAATCCGATTGTAAATCTGTGGGGTGATCTGAAGAGGGATGTGCACCGGAGATGCCCTCACAATCTGACAGATTTGAAATGTTTTTCCAAATAAGAGTTGCCAAGTCAAAATGTGCCATGCTGATGGACTCATACCCAAAAATACTGAGTGCCGTAATAAAATCAAAAAGGTGCTTCAACAAAAGTATTAGTTTAAGGGTGTGCACACTTATGCAACCATATTGTTTTATTTTTTAAATTGTACTTCCCTCCACCTAAAAGATTTCAGTTTGTTGTTCAACTGAGTTGTACAGTTTATAGGTCACATTAAAAAAGGTGGAAAAAATTCTGAAAGGATTTAGCTTTGTCTTTTTTTTACATCACAGAAACCTGACATTTTAACAGGGGTGTGTAGACCTTTTATATCCACTATACATACAGCACGTGGATTTGAATGCATCTGAAAGCAGTGCTATAGGAATTTTTAGGTCAATACACACAGCTGTGCCTAAAAACATGTGTTCAGTGTATAGTGGCATACAAAATAGTAGGACACAGTTGCATCTAGGGCAATAGAAGAATTGTACACATCAAAAACACAAGAACTTTAGGTGTTTACTTTCCTTGAGGTGTGTACTTTGCTAAAGTTATGTACTTAACACAGAATGTTTTGCTAGCTCCGCCAGAAAGAACCTGGTTTATGCAAAGGTCCGTGTGAATGAAGCCTTTTTGGAAGGTTTTGGGTTTCCTTCTAGCACAGCCCCATGCTATATGGCAAAGAGAATGCCTTCATTTTCTGCCTAGAATTTTTTTCTTTATATGCACAATGCAATATTTGACATGCTTATATCACTTCACCTATGCCCGATATAAAAAGCTGTTAGTGCTGTGGGCTATGAAAGTAGGGAAGAGGTAAATCACCTCTACGCTATAAGTACCCATTCCCACATATGCACTGCGCTAATGCATACTACATGTTCCTGCAATGTATGCCTGGTCATTCTAAATGGCACCTCAACACACTAAAAACAGGACCCATACATTGTAGCCAACCATAGTGTGGGGTAATGCACCACTATCAGTGTGGTGTGCGTGTAAAAATAATAAATAAATTAAGAAAAAAAAAAAAAAAGATGTTTGCAGGTGAAATCTGAAATGACTAATTGAAAGTGAAACTTTTTTTTTGTGAAATATGCAAATCCCCCAGTTTAAAGATTCAGGTATTGAATTCAATCAGGTCTGTGCAAACTACCTACAAATTAATTTATGCTGTACTGACCCCTGCGTGATCTAAACATACAGAAAAAGACAAGCTGCAGCATGTACAAGGCCCCGGGGAGTGATTCTCCAGCCAAAACACTCCCCCCCCCCCCATCTCCATGGTTAAAAAAAAAAAAAAAAAAAAAAAAAAATCGCAACAGTTTCACTTACAGAGGAACTACTTTGACTAGAGTTGAATGAATCTTCTGCTTCAGTAGTCAACGGGCCAGCGATTTGTTCCTCGATAAATTTTAGGTCTTCAGGCAAGCGGAGGCCATATTCCTTCATAATGCTCTCCAATCCGTTGGACTCGATAAGGTGGTAAAACATCTTTACAGAAGCAGATTCATGCTGAAAAAAGCCAAACGTCACATTCAGACTGGGAGAGCATATTGTCATCAAGAAACACAAACCAGAATCACTTTAAAGCAGTAGTATACCGATTTTTTCCACTTTTAACTACAGGTAAGCCTATAATAAGGCTTACCTGTAGGTACAATTAATATCTCCTAAACCAGCATGGTTTAGGAGATATTTGCACTGCATGCAGCCGCTCACGCGAGCGGCGCATGCGCGCTGAAGGTCCGGCGGACCTTCAGCTTTCCTTGCCGGGAGATTGCCGGAAAATGACTCCCGCGCGCACGTCATCGCGGCTCCGGCCAATCATAGCGCCGGAGCCGCCGAACCCGGAAGAGACGCCGAGGGATCATGTCAGCTCCCACAGCGGTGTCGGGGCTTCGTTCTAAGGTAATTCATAATGAGCTAGTATGCGATGCATACTAGCTCATTATGCTTTTGTCTTGCAGGGTTTTTTTTTTAGGTTTACAACTGCTTTAAAATCAACTGTATGCAAAACACACTGTAAAATATATTCCAATAGGCAATGATGCGTTTAGGCTCCATGCACACTAGGTTTATTTTAAGCTGCTAGCAGGTCCTAGCGGCTAGTTTTAGCATTTTTGTTCTGTTCATAGAATCAAATTGTTTTATTATATGCATCCTTGCACACTACTGCAAGCTAGAAATGTTTTTCCAGGTTCAGCTTCTAGGAGCAAAGTTATTTTTTTTTTGGAAGCGATTTGCCAGCAAAAAACAAAACAAAAAAAAAAAAACCCGCTGACAGCAGTGGTTTAAGGAGCTTCCAGCAGCTAAGCACCGGTTTCCAGCGTTTTTTTTTCCTAGCCAGTGGCCCGCTGGCTTTAACAACCAGTGTATAGCTAATTAATAGCCACTTGCTGACCAGGCCTTTTCTGGAACTTTTTGTTTTTAAGTTTTTTTATAGCAAAGACCCTAGAGAATAAAATAGTGATTTTTGCAATATTTTATGTCACACTGTATTTGTGCAGCAGTCTTTAAAACGCAAGTTTTTTGGAAAAACTATGAATGAATTAAAAAAAACAAAAAAAAAAAATTACAATAGTTACCCAATTTTTTTGTATTATGTGAAAGATGAGTGAATAGATGCCCAACATCTCATGCCTTCAAATTGTGCAATGGCAACAGACTACTTAAAAATCTCCATGTACGATGTGTTAAACATTTTTACAGGTTACCTATTTACAGTTCGAGGAAATCTAATGCTAGAATTATTGCTCTCGCTTTAACAAATCGCATGGAAACCTCACGAGTTTTTTTTTTTCTCTCTTATTCATGTTACTTTTTATTTTTTATTTTTTGGACGACTCATCAGCTGACCGCTGAATGTAAACAAAAAAAAAAACGAAATAAGGCCCCTTTCACACGGGCGATCCGATCCAATCCGCCTGTCAATTTTTCAGGTGGACCTGATCGGATTCTTCATGAATCCCTATGGGGCAGCGCTGACCCCCGCTGCGCTTCGATCCTATCCCTTAAATCCGGACGGATGGAAACCCTATTTTCCATCAGTCTGGAGGATCAGGTCGGATGGGATCGGACAGGAGGTCCCATAGAAGACAGCGGGCATCTGACAGCTCCGTCTCTGCACACAGAGCAGAGACGGAGCTGTCACCTGCCTGCTAATCAGGGATCGGCGGATCGATACCCTACTGAGCAGAACGGACTCCGTCAGGCTGTGTGCCCGTGTTAAAGGGGCCCAAGAGAGAAAAAAAAAAAAAAAAAGCAGGCCCTTAGTATGGTATCAGGTCTGGTATGGATTTCAAAGGACTACCCCACACTAAAAACGTAAAAAAAAAAAAAAAAAAAAAAAAAAAAAAAAAAAAACGGCTTGTAGCCACCCGAATCCATACTAATCCCTTTCAAGTCTAGTACAGGAAAGGCAGGCCCTTGACTCATACCAGGCCAAGTAACCTCGACATGGGGGGGGGGTTATCCTAAGCACCTTGCAGCCGTGTTGAGGAGGACAAGAGCCTCTTCCTCACAACCCTGGTCCAGTGCCTGTGGGGGTGGCTTATCAGGCCCCCATATCATGCCCCCTACATTGTACCCCTACTTATTCACCTGTTTGTTACCCCTACTTATTCACCGGGGAACATTTTTTATTTATTTAAAAAAAAAAAAAAAAGGCTTGTGAAAAACAGTTTTTAATTTACTTTTGGCGAATAAGTAGGGCTACAATGTACCCCATAGTCATTTACATGGGGGGGCGGGACCTAGGGGCTCCTAAGTCAGCCCCTGCACACCCACAACTACCACGCCAAGTTTGTGGGGAAGAGGCAAGTTGTCCTCTTAGGCATGGGCACACCCTGCCCCCTTCATGTTGAAAGCATGTGGCCATGGTTCGGGGGGAGCCCACGCCATTTTTTTAAAAAATATTTGTTTGTGGCGTGGGCTTCCCCTTTAAATTTGTAACAGACTTGAAAGGCCCAGGTATGGATTGGGGACGGACCCTCACGCTGTTTTTTTTCTACATTTTTTTTGCCAGCAATTGTTGCGTTTACATTCAGCTGTCAGCGGCCGCCTGATCCTTAACAAAAACGCTATCACTCCTAAACACTGTTGAAAATGTTCCTAAACACTGGAAAACCCTGGTTAAAAAACAAAAAAAAGCTAAATATTAGTGTTTTTTTTTTGTTCAGCATTTTTTTCAGTGGTTTTTCTGCATCTAGTGTGCATGGAGCCTTAAAAAGGCGATCATTTAAAGTTGGTGGCTGGGGACAAAAAGAAGGCAAAATTCATTAAACACCTTCTTCAGTTCTGTGTATTCAAATGAAAATGGGGGGAGCTGAAATATGGGACAATATTGACAAAAGAAATTCAATGGCTCAAAACTGATATGGTCTGAAAATATTTAGACAAAGTAGAATATTAAAAAAAGGGGGGGGGGGGGAGGTTGGGACTTTGAATGAGGAAATTACAGGGTAGGGTCATATTCCTCCATCCCTATGCATAAATAAAACAAAAGGAAGTTGGGAAATTAAATTAAACATATGGCAGCAATCAGGGGAATTATATATAAATGTATCAATGGGCTGGCATAGGTATCGCATATGTGTATATGAAATCCATAACAAATATATAAATCACATTTTAATAGATAAATGTATATGTTAACATTACAGCATAATGACAATGGTAATCATTACTGGTTGATAACATAGATAAATACATAAAAATCATAACATCATATTGATCAATAAATATGCACATACATTTTGGTTTGATGTGAGATGTATGTACTTATTTATTGATCAATATGATGTTATGATTTTTATGTATTTATCTATGTTATCAACCAGTAATGATTACCATTGTCATTATGCTGTAATGTTAACATATACATTTATCTATTAAAATGTTATATATATTTATGTTGTTATGGATTTCATATACGCATATGCAATACCTATGCCAGCCCATTGATACATTTATATAGAATTCCCCTGATTGCTGCCATATGTTTCAACTTCCTTTTGTTTTATTTAGACAAAGTAGAAGGTGAATAAAACACCCAAACCAGATGACTCACCACCTCATATTTAAAAAGGGATATTGAGATATATACATTTATCAGGGTAGCTGCTAACTAGCTTAACCATATTTATCCAATTCTTCGTCTCGAACCACGCCAGAGGATTAGTTGCAACCCATGGTGAAACGAAATAAAGCAAAAAGTAGTTGATATTAAAACTTACTTTAAATTTTTTATTTGGACAAGCAAGAGGCATGAATCTTCCATCGAACATATGAGAAAACGGTCCATGACCTAAAAGAGAAACCACAGGTTAGAAAAAAAAACACCTATATAAAAATATACTACATCAGAATATCTTTGCAGAAAAACCATCATTATGTATGCTCACATGTCTCTGTCCCCCTCCTATGTTGGTCCTTTCACTGCTGCATCAACCTTAACATCCGTCACACTCCTAAAGAACACCTTTACCATCATTCCACTTAACACAACCCTCTATCCCCCTCTCTCTGTCAGAACAGCCCATTTCTCCCTCTGATTCTGTCCTGCACTACTTCTCCCCAGATCCCTCCTGTTCTGTACATTCCTGTGGTCCACCAGTATCCCTCTCCCTGTTCACAGCTGTTCTGCCCTGCACTGCTGGCTCACTCTTACCTAGTTATGTACTTTCTGCTGTACATCTTTCTTTCCCCCCATGTCCTGCACTGCCATCTCACCTCTGTGCCTTCACTCTGTCCATCCTGCTATTACCTTGCTCCCTTTTCTCTTTATTTATTTCCCCTGTTTTGCTGTCTCGCCTCAGTCCCTTTGTGCTGCACACTCTCCTTGTCACCCGCTCTTTCCACTCTCTTCTCCAATAATTCTGCCCCGTGCTTCCATCTCATTGTAGCCCCTCTGTTCTTCACCTACTATTGTCTCTCACAATGATCAGTTCCATTCCCGTCATCGACTCTATTCTTTTTGCCCATCTCCCAGTCTCATCTGGCACGCTCATCTCCTTCAGTTACACCTTCTTGCCTCAGTTCATCTATCAGCTTTGTGGTTAGTCACATGACCGCTCAATACTACAATAATCAGTAATATCCTGTCAACTTCTTGCCCCACAGCTTAACCTTCCTCCGATCTCTATGGGTGTTACCCCAATAGGCACTCCATACAACCCCTTGTCCCTCCCGTCTCACCGCTTCTGCAAGACTCATTTTTCCCAAAGTGCTGAGCCCTCTCCTAGCCACTGTCACTTCTATGCAGCATTCCATATTGTTTTTTTTTTTTTTTTTTTACATTTGAAAGAAAATTTACCAGTTCCTGGTCTCGCAAGGTTGAGAACTGCTGCACTGGCAAATACGTGGTAGTGGCATTAGACTCTAAGGCTGGGTTCACACATATGCGATGCAGGAACCAGCAAGATTCCTGTGCGGGTTCCCGCATTGCAGGTCTCTCGCAAGCAGTTCACACTGCCCTATGCGAACTGCTGCGGGTGTCAATACAAAAGTTGACAACCCCATATTGGTTAATAGATCGCAGTGAAATTGTGCAGGAATCAGATCGCATGGGTGTGAACCCCCATGCGTTCCGATTCCAGTGCAGACCAAAAAAAGGGTCCTGCACCATTTTGGTCTGAATGCGATGCAATTTCAGCCATACAATCTGGGTAAATTTGCATCGCACAGACAACACATGTGATCTGCAAAGCACTGCGGTGAGAATCACATGCGATGTCTGACATTGTAATAGTGTGAACCCAGCCTATGTTTCCTTGGAGCAAGGAGTGATGTGACTGATTCCTTGTAGCATGTGAAGTAGGCATAAATAAAAAAGGAAAAAAAAAAAAAAAAAAAAACCACACACTTACCCAAATCATGGCACAGTCCTGCAATCTGGACACACAGGAGATCTCTTTGGTTTAGCTGTAGTTCTGGTTGACGCTCATGTAACACCTTTACAAGGCATCCTGCAAGGTGACCCACACTGAAAGCAAGAGACACCTGGGATGTTACCATTGCGTTAGTGCTTTATGTGAGAATACCAGTTGGCAAAAGGCATAACATGAATATGTATTGGTAAGGTAACATTCTATGCTAATTGAATGGATTGTTTAGGTTTGAGCTTATTACATACAGTAGATGCCAACAAAAACAGGCTCTGGACTTAATTCTGCACGGTGGCTCCTTTAGGTCCCTGACAACGCCTCTCTCCGTCTGAGGCTGCTCAACAGGCATGGACTTCATGGAGTCACTTGCCAGGGTAGGAGAGCCTGTAGCAGGAATACGTACTCCCCCAATCTTTGACTGTCGTGCCATCTGTGGTCTTACCTTTGCGAGTGCGTTTTGTTGTTTTTACTAATACATTTTATTCTAACATACACTACCAGCCCTTTTGGGATGCTTCTTTTTGTGTTTACCTTTTGGATAAATCTGCTTCCACTCCTCCAAGCAAACTGGCAGCATTGGGTTTTATTTTCAATGATTTTTATTAAAGGTTAAAGCAAAAACATTTCAAGCAGATAGCCAATGCATCCTGGAAAAGTCATAGATTACACCCTACTTGCAGATGGCTACAAAATGGCAAACACAGATAAAGTATAAAACATGAAAGAAAAAAAAAAAAACAATACCTTTTGCAAGGAAAAGTCTATCTATGCGCTAGTGACAAGGAAAGTCTATTTATGAGCTAGTGACAAGGAAAGCCTATTTATGAGCTAGTGACAAGGAAAGCCTATTTATGAGCTAATGACAAGGTGTGTCTATTTTAAACTAATGCCAAGGTACGTCTATTTATGAGCTAATGACTCAAAGCATAACAAATAGACCAAATCAGCGTGCCCTGTTCTCCAGGCAACCAAAATAAACAAACAGATACAGGACCAAGTACAGGAACAACCAAGACAAAAAGGGAGCAAGCAAGGACAAAGATGTACCCAATTACTAAGCGCTAACCTTTGTGCGAAACGCGTCTACCTCTTTTTCCCCTGCTCCATCTGTCAACCACTTGTCATATGAAGCTTCAATAAAAGGATTTTTGAAAGTGCAGTCGGCTGGAATTATTTCCTTAGGATATACAGCATGCGAGCTGGGCTAGCACCTGACTACTGTGTGTGGGGATTAACTAGAGACTCACTCACCTGGAGCGGCTTTTTTTGTTGCATTTTTTTTCCTAGTACCTTTCAAGAAGTTTTTTCATGCCTGTTTTTTCTTGTGGTTTTTATCCACACCTTCATATTTTCCCCTTTCTGTAGTTTGGTTGCACACCGTATGGAAACTTGCTCATTACATAGTTTTGGGAAATGTAAATGAGATTGTACAATGTCTAGTCAGTTATAACCCTCTGCACACCAACAAAAAGATGGGCTAAGGGAGGGCACATGCTTGTCAGACACTGAACACAGTGGCCACAGGGGAAAATAATGGGATTTTTGTCTTACCGTAAAATCCTTTTCTCTGAAGTTCATTGATGGGGAGTGGACAGATCGAAACTCGATCTTGTAGCAGGAATGTATGACCTCGTGCACCCACTGTTCTTGTATCTGGGATAACCACAGATCCGGAAACCGGCAAAGACGTCCCCTCACCCCAGATACGGGTGAGGGCACACCTTCAGACCGAAGGAACCTTATCCACAGGTCTGGAAAAAACGTATTTGTTTTCCAGACCAGGGCTGCTTGGAGTCACTGGAGGAGGCCTTGAAAGACTTTGATCCTTTATCAGTTGTCAGTGAGGGACAAAAAAAACTTTATGTGCTGAAAAGAAGGGATCCTGTCTGCGACGAGGGTCCTTACCCTTGTTAGCCTATGGAAGAAAGATACTCTTACCTCCTGTGAAAAATAAAGTCTGGTGTGCTAAATGGTGAGGTGTAAAGCCCTGTACAGACGTACCGATCGTCGGCCGAACGATCGGCCGTCTTTTGTCTGAGGGCTGTCTTGTCTGTTGAAAAGTGCAAAAGACTGCACACAACCACAACAGCCAACTGCCAACAAGCCAACAGCCAAGGGCCAACAACAGCCGACTGCAGAAGTGATGTCATGTGATGGTTAACTTTCCTTGTCTTTTTTCTTTTCTGAGCATGCTCAGTCTTGCAAATCTGCTGTCTGTCGGCCGAAATCTGTACTCACTGGCGCCGTTCTGGTGTTGGCCAACAAAAATTTTAATGCTTGCACGACAGATTCTGTTCAGCCGAAAATGCGCTGTCGGCTGTCGGAAGCATCATACTAACAAGCCTACAATCGGCCGATCGGTCGTCGGCCGAATATTTACGGCCGACAATCGGTACGTGTGTACGGGGCTTAACTCTCTTATGTGTAGTGGTGAGCAGTATCAAATCAAATCAAAAAGGCAAATTAACAAAGTGCCAAAAATCTACATTAATACCACATACATTGAAAATGGTGTATAGGTATGCCTTACAAAAGCTTTCCACACATCAGGAATTATGCAAGGCAACCCAAAGAAGTGCAAAAAGTTCCAACTGGACACATCCAACAAGGGGAAAAACTAAACTTGAAGACAGCTTTATCAGTGGACTCTACCCAAACAGCTGCAGAGAAACGTTGTGGGTGTTTCCGGACTTGTGGTTAAGAAATATGGGGACCAGAACATTAGCATAAGACCACAGGAGATCTCCAGCTCATTCACCCCAGAGGCAACCCGGAGTGAAGGAAGGAGAGAGTCCCTAGATGGGAGTATATACAGGCCTAAGATCCTTCGTTATCTGGTAAGAGGCCCACCTACCCCCCTTAGGAGGTGGGGGAAGATATTTACCTCTCTTTGACACTAGAAGTCTGTTCTTGAGGTGGCTGTCTTTACGCCCTAACTATTTATCTGCTGGTAAGAAGCAAACGGGAACAGGTGGTGGGACATCAGGCATTTTTATACTTGACACATGGTGGTCGTCTGAAGCATTACTCTAATTTTATCTGCACCTATTATTTTGACTGTCACTGGCTTTTGTCACTGCACAAGTTTTTGGACTGTAGATATCAACACTTTTCAATGTACAGTGGGGATCGAAAGTTTGGGCACCCCAGGTAAAAATTTGTATTAATGTGCATAAAGAAGCCAAAGAAAAATGGAAAAATCTCCAAAAAGCATCAAATTACAGATTAGACATTCTTATAATAGGTCAACAAAAGTTAGATTTTATTTCCATCATTGACATTTTCAAAAATTACAGAAAACAAAAAAATGGCATCAGCAAAAGTTTGGGCATCCTGCAGAATTTATAGCGTGCACTGCCCCCTTTGCAAGGCTGAGACCTGCCAGTGTCATGGATTGTTCTCAATCATCGTCTGGGAAGACCAGGCAATGTCAATCTCAAAGGTTTTAAATACCCAGACCCATCTGACCTTGCCCCAACAATCAGCACCATGGGATCTTCTAAGCAGTTGTCTAGAAAACTGAAACTGAAAATAGTTGACACTCACAAAGCTGGAGAAGGCTATAAGAAGATAGCAAAGCGTTTTCAGATGTCAATATCCTCTGTTCGGAATGTAATTAAGAAATGGCAGTCATCAGGAACAGTGGAAGTTAAAGCAAGATCTGGAAGACCAAGAAAAATATCAGACAGAACAGCTCGCAGGATTGTGAGAAAAACAATTCAAAACCCACGTTTGACTGCACGATCCCTCCAGAAAGATCTGGCAGACACTGGAGTTGTGGTACACTATTCCACTATAAAGAGATACTTGTACAAACATGGTCTTCATGGAAGAGTCATCAGAAGAAAACCTCTTCTACGTCCTCACCACAAAAATCAGCATTTGAACTTTGCAAATGAACATATAGACAAGCCTGATGCATTTTGGAAACAAGTTCTGTGGACCGATGAGGTTAAAATTGAACTTTTTGGCCGGAATGAGCAAAAGTACGTTTGGAGAAGAAGGGGCACGGAATTTAATGAAAAGAACCTCTGTCCAACTGTTAAGCATGGGGGTGGATCAATCATGCTTTGGGGTTGTATTGCAGCCAGTGGCACAGGGAACATCTCACGAGTAGAAGGAAAAATGGATTCAATAAAACTTCAAATTTTGGATGGTAACTTGATTCCATCTGTGAAAAAGCTGAAGTTAAAAGAGAGGATGGCTTCTACAAATGGATAATGATCCTAAACACACCTCGAAATCCACAGGGGATTACATCAAAAGGTGTAAACTGAAGGTTTTGCCATTGCCTTCACAATCTCCTGACGTCAATATAATTGAAAATCTATGGATAGACCTTAAAAGAGCAGTGCGTGACAGACAGCCCAGAAGTCTCAAAGAACTGGAAGACTTTTGTAAGGAAGAATGGGCAAAGATACCTCGAACAAGAATTGAAAGACTCTTGGCTGGCTACAAAAAGAGTTTACAAGCTGTGATACTTGCCAAAGGGGGCAGTACAATATATTAACTCTGCAGGGTGCCCAAACTTTTGCAGACACCATTTTTTTGTTTTCTGTTATTTTGAATGTGTAAATGATGGAAACAAAATCTAACTTTTGCTGACATATTATAAGAATGTCTAATCTGTAATTTGATGCCTTTTGGAGATTGTCCCATCTTTTCTTGGCTTCTTTATGCACATTAATATAAATTTTTACCTGGGGTGCCCAAACTTTCGATCCCCACTGTATGTGGTATTCATGTAGATTTTTGGCACTTTGTTAATTTGCCTTTTTGATTTGGCTTGATACTGCTCACCACTACACAATAAAAGTTACACATTTACCATTTAGCGCACCAGACTATTTTTCACTTCATATTTCCAAAATTTGGATCTTTGGTTGCAGCTCACATTTATTTATCAGCGCACCCTTCACACATTTTCATCACTCTTACCTACTGTAAGACCTTTAATAATGTAATCAAGGGGTAGCCCCAAACAGGTGATAACCCTGAAAGGGTAGATCAGTCAAAGACTTCTCAGGCCCCTTTCACACAGGCGGACCGTTCAGATCCGCCTGTCCGTTTTTTTTTGGCGGATCTGAACGGTCCCCCCCATGCATTCCTATGGGGCATCGGATGTCAGCGGAGACATGTCCGCTGACATCCGACCCAATCCGATCCGTCAAATCTGGACAGATGGAAACCCTATTTTCCATCCGTCCAGCGGATCGGATGGCATCGGATGAGAACGGACAAACGGTCCGTTCCCATCCGATTTCCCCCATAGAGATACATGGGGAACTGACAGCTGTGTCTCCGCACACAGCGCGGAGACACAGCTGTCATCCTCCTGCTCAGCTGGGGATCGGCGGCTCGATCCCCCGCTGAGAAAAACGGACTCCGTCCAACGGACGGAGTGTGTGAAAGGAGCCTTAGAAGTCTGATCCGCAGACCAGCATTAAAATAGCCAAAGTATACCCCGGAGGACCACTGAAGAAACCAACACTCACGCCAATATTGAAGTCGCATCCAGCAAGGCATCGCAAACAAAATGCAGACCCTGGATCAACTGGTTCGTCAGCTCCTTAAAGGCAGGGGGAAATTGTACCTCCTCCAGGTCACGGCATAGTAACTTAGCCAATTCAGTCAACGTTTGTGACACAAGGGAAATAGTAAACACCGGTCTTAGTACAGACCCCGCCATAGTACATATTGCGGGCCAAAGACTCTGCCTTTCTATCCGCCGGATCCTTAAAGGACGGGGAATCCTCCACTGAAATCATGGTAGCTTTACTCTGGAGACCATAGGTGGCACAGTCCACTTTTTAACAACGGACTCTTCAAAGGGGTAGCACCTAGCGATCCACTTAGGCACCCCAGGGGGACACTTAGGGCAGTCCCACTCTTTTTTGACCATGGGGGTAAAAAAAAAAAAATGGTCTTTTTTTTTTACCATTCGACGAACGGGGAAAACTTTAACTGCTCTGGATGGCTTGTGAGTGCCAAAAGTAACCTGCATCTCAGTCGCAGCTTCGTCCTCCATTTTTATGGTCTCACGCACAGATACAACCAGTGCGTTCACCAGCGCCTTCTCTTGCACAGTAGCGGAGGGAGAGGTGTCCTCTATCCTCACTATCAGAGGAGACAGGGCACGAGGTAATAGACCCGGCAGTTTACTCACCATACCAGAAATAGAACCCCTTGCCACCGAAGTGGGGGGGCTAACATCCAATAGGAACGCTGCGACTCAGGCCTAGACCCGGTCGTATGCTACCTGGCGAGACGTTTAACTCGCGAGGCCAGTTCCCGTCCAGTGGGACTAGGTCACGGCCAATCAAGTGCGGAGCTGGGGTCTGCGTGCGCGCTGGCCGGCTGGGGTGAGCACCGGATCTGTATATCCAGCCCGTCGCCCAGATCTCGCATAGTTGCTTGCAGATCTCACAGGAAAAAACTCCTGAGAAAAACCCAACTAGAAAAAAAACTAGCTAGAATTTTGCCAGGATCAGAGATCCCAGCAAGGAACTAGGTCCTTACTCCTAAATAGGCAGATTAAAGATGGACATCCTATAGCAGGGAGAGAGGGTTTACCCCCTGGGACTGCCCATAGGCCTAGCCAGAACTTTTTTCTGCCTAGTGTTCTACTCCTATATCGGGCAGCATAATCCTACTGCTATTGAGAACAAGAAGACTGCGTCCATCAATGAGCGATAGAGAAAGATAATCTTTTTCATTTTGATTCTGTAATCTACTGCATGAACAACTAAAGCACTAAGCAGATAAGACTGCACTTCCTGCATCTAAAAGGCAATCCCCCCTAAGTCTGGCTGGAGTGTAAACTTTAGGTGACATACCCAATAGAGTGCTCAAATCGGTTGTGGGAGGCTCCTGGGAATACATAATAGCAGCCACCGAGCTGTTTGATATACCGCAAACGCTGGAACTGTGGAGTGTCTATAATCCGGACTAGCAGGGGGTGCATCTCAATATGACCATGGATTGGATCATTGAATACCTAAAACAAGAAAAGTAAGCCATTAAACTCAATGCAGCAATAATACATTTATCAAAAGGCACATCTTTCCACAACAGGATACCAAAAAAAAAAAAAAAAAAAGTGTAGAAACCATATTTAGCAGCTATATCAATACATATAGGTTGTCCAATAAACAGAATAATCACATATGTATTGTAGCACTAATTCTTTGATTAGTTGAAAAACAGGTAATGCATCTAATGCAGGTGTACTAATCATTATCTTCCACGTAAAAATAAAGTTTTACCATACATGAAACAATGTTTAATGTATAGTTACTTTCTAAATAATCTGCTTATCTTCTTCAAAGTGTGGACATCACACAGCATCCACTTCCCGTTTTGCATTAGTATTTGTAAAACTTTAGCTCCCTGTAGAACAATCTACTCACCGATTGGCCTTCTATGCATTTTATGCATAAACGTTTTAACACATTTTACTTTCTCCGACGCTCCCCTTGACATCAGTCTCTAATATATCCCCACATATATAGGAAAAATAGAAACTTTATTACCCCTATAACCATTTATAAAAATCACTTAAAACAATTAAAATTCCATTAAATCCATTCTATAGCAGAATCGTAAGAATACTACATGTGCTCTGAACCTGTGACTGCTAATTGCCGCTGTCCGTGTGTCGCTCCATAACTCCGCAGTTGTGCAAGCCTCATATGCTCTAGTCCAGTGGTCCTCAACCCTGGCCTACAGGGCCCACTAACAGGCCAGATTTTAGGTATTACCTTAAATTAGAGTACTGCAATCACTGAGCAGCAAATGATATCACCTGGGATTTATTTCAGTTATCTTGCAAATCTGGCCTGTTAGTGGGCCCTGTAGGCCAGGGTTGAGGACCACTGCTCTAGTCCACCTACAACACCTGGCCATACATGCTAAACTGGCTAAATTGCGATCCATGTTTAGCTGTTCCCGTTCATGAGAAGTCGATCAATTGCACAGCTGAAGGGAAGTCTTTTTTTTTTTACCTGCAAAGTAAAGGCATAATGTGCTAGTATGCATTGCATCAAAGTCTAATCCTCAGCAGCTGTGCTTGAAATAGGAGAACTTCTTGGACAGATTTAGGAAAAGGCAGAGGCAATTCCCTGCTTCAGCCATGGCACCTCTGCACTCTTGATAGTATTGATCTGCTGAGTCCCCTACAGTTCTCACTGGTTCCCAGTGACATCAATAATCATTACTCATCAGTTAGGAATCAGCAATGATGTAAAGGTTCAGCAGTAGGGAACCAGTGAGAACTGAAGGGAAACAAAAACCAACACTTCCATAAGTGTTAGTAGTGCTGCAGACTTCTGCAGAGGATTTCCAAAGATTAGCACAGGCAAAAGGAAACTGGAGCATTTTATAGGTTTTTAGGGGTATAGCTTTGTTTGTAAAGGTTACTATAGTTAACGGGTCGCTGCAAATTCCAAAATTAACCTTTTTTAGGTTTAGGATTTGAAGTAAGGAAAGGATCAAAAACCTGACAAGGTGATGTCCATCTTGCGGATCTTTCAAAAAGGTGGAAACAAAGGATCTACTTAACTCTAGAGCCAGATTCCTATCGAACCAAGGGCAACCTGGTTTCTGTGTTATCTGAGTCAATCAATCCTAGGATCAGACAAATATGTTTCATGACAACATATTGTTGCGTTGTAGAGGTTTCAAGTGGAACTTAGTAGAGGAAACTGCCATGAAGGGGGCTACCATAATTGGAAATGCAACGGGAGCACAAAAACGGGGCTAATATGTGGGCCTGCACCTTGGAAAAGACCCAAGGTGTAGACAAGAGGCCCAAAGAAGATCGCTATAAACTGGTAGTGTATGGTGCCCAAATCAAATCGCAGATGTGCTAGAAAGATGGGGAAATGTAGGTAACCATCTTTGATGTCCACACAAACATTCAGAATCTTGACATTCAAGATAGGGTGAACATCACTTGAATTTGGGAAGAGTGAACAGGTTGAGGTAAAACCCCTGAAACTATTCGGTTACTACAGAACTGTGACCATAAGACCTGAGAAGGCTTAATGGAGAGCTGCTAATTTGTGCAGAGACAAAAGGAAGACTGTAGGTGATAAACTGAGGGGGTAGAAAGCAAAGTTCTAGTTTGAAGCCTTCGGATACCACTTCCTGCACCCAGGTGACTGCACACAAACTGTCAAAGCATCCAAAAGTCAACAAACCCCAACTGCACCCTTCATGCGAGGGATGGCTTTTCTGAGCATTTGGATGGGGAGCCAAGCTGGGGGGGATTTCAACAAAGTAGATTGAGGGAATAGAGAAGTGAAGGGACATTTTCTAATATTTAGAAAGAAGTCTTTGCAGGCTGTTTCTTCCATTGAGCTTTTGCCACAAGTACCATCCTTGATGAGATTATCAGGAGCTGATTCAAGATAAAATTGTCCCTTAAAGGATTAAACACTTCTTACACAGGGGTTTTGCAGTCCAGCACTTAAAGTGCCCTATACATGTACAGTCTCCAAGACATGGAAAAGATAAGAAAGGAGACTTCCAAACAGTCACAGCTAAAAGCTTAAGCTACATCCATCTGCAAAAACACATAAAAAACCAAAAAGGATCAACGACCAGTGGTTTGATCTTTAAGGGATTTTGACCTGTCAAGTCATTGTTTGACAAGTAAAGTCACAGACAGGGTGAATGAAGGAAAGAACAGAGCTCTAGAAAGAGCTCTCATCCGCTTATTGCTTAGGTCTAAAAAGACAGACATGTCCTCTACTGGAAAAAAGCCTTGTAATGCTCTATGCACACTGGCTTAAAAAAATAAAAATAAAAAAAATTGCTGCTACTACAGGAGTTGTGCGTTTTGCCTGTAGAAGCGGCTTTATTTCATCTTAACTTGCTTAACTTACAGTTGACGAAAAACTTCCAGATAAAGGGACCATTCTCCCGGACACAGGCTGACGACTGAGATAGTCCGCCTGCCAATTCCCGTCCCCCCCCAGTCCCGAATGTGCAACGCCGACGTTCTGTCCATTGTAGAATACCAGCCACTTTTCTTTGCCGCTAGGGCACTTCTGGTGCCCCTTTGGTGGTTTCGGATTGGATCCTCCCTGGACACCCCCGCAGACGAACCGTCCACCGGAGTAGGCAAAGCCTGATGGCTCAAATTACCAGGATGTTGACCGGCAGACTGGACTCCTCTGAGGACCAAAACCCCTGGGGTGAATACATTCCCAGGACCCCCCCCCCACACACACACAAGGCCGAGAGGCCAGGGGAACCGAGGGATCTCCCGAGGGTCCGACCATTCCCAGGAGGGGGACCACGTCCACCCCGAGACCGCCAAAGGATTGGGGGGGCAACATTACTCACCATACCATGGTACCAGGTGGGCACCCGTCACTTCCGGTGCGCGCGTCATCCCTCCACAGCTTCTGGGCATGCCCAGAAGCTGTTTAGAAGGGAATGACGCGCGCCCCCCTGAACTGACGTCGGGGCCGGTGCAGGCGCAATGATTCCTGGGAGCGATGACGTTCAGCTCCCATGAATCATTGCAAAGCCAGGAAATGACGACGGGCCGTGGCTGCCGAGGGGAGGAAGAAGGAAGTAAGGTAAGTATATTTTCTTCTATACGAGGTAAGTAAAAAAAAAAAAAAAATGCGATTATCCATTTGTTTTTCAGGTGACCCGGAGCGAGAAGATGGAGGTAAGTATAAATTTAGGGTGGAACTCCACTTTAAGGATCTAGATTATCCAGTCCAAAACCTCAGCCGGCTGTTGCCTGTAGTTCTCCACGAACTCTAACTAGTAAATAAAAATTACAACAAAAATTTCCCTTTTATATAGCTGGAAAAAAGAGGGGTCTGAGTAATTGTTGGTACTCACGTGATTGCGCCTAGGTTTATAAATAAGTGTAAATAAAGAATAATGAATGAAAAAGATTGAGCAGCTAGTCAAAAACAACAGTGTGATTGTGAAACGGGGGGGGGGGGGGAAGAGACAGCGTTGAATATTATCTATCTGTGAATCTAATATACAAAATAAATAAATACAAATTTATATATATATATATATATATATATATATATATATATATATATATATATATATATATATATATATATATATATATATATATATATATATATATATAAACAACAAATCACAAACAAATAAATTGATACTAGTAAATGGGTTTCCCCAGGTGTTATAACATAAAGTGACTGTGCAAATATATATATATATATATATATATATATACACACACACAAGCAAAAAATGAATTAGATTATAGTCCTTTTATCTTCAAAGTGCAACAAACAAATCTAGGTGATTTAAGGTGCTTTGTGTTCAGCAAAGGTGCATCCTTCATGAAAATGAGGGAAAGAAGAATCCATCACCAGATGCTCCCTTGGGGTCTAGCGTAGGTAAGTGGTTATCTATAGGAATTCCCGGTATCTCTTCCAGACTCTCGTCTCCCCGCTATCTTTATATCCGGGAGTCCTTCCACTGTATAGAGAGGGCTTGGTATGGATTCGGCTATATACCCCGCTCAAATCGTATACGATGATTTCAGTATGCCATAAGAAGACAAAGGAAGCTCATGGTGTAGTATGTAATATTCAGGGATTTAATAAAAAAATGTAGTCACTTACATTACAGTTTGCAAGGAACAGCTTCAATGGAGTAGCGCAGCAGCCGGTTTGCGTTCCAGAAACCGGAAGTGACGTAGGGCGTAGCACGGGACCCGACGCGTTTCGTCATCCAACGTATGACGTCATCAGGGATCACGTGCTACGCTCGGTCTCGCTTCCCTATATACCTCCAGGACAAAGTCTTTAGCCAATATGAAGTATGCGGGGAATAATTGGATATAAGGTGGCCCTCTAGTGGATGTTTGGAAAATCTTATGCACGGGAGAAATATATAAGCATATGGTTTTAGAAAAAAATAGTCATTTCCATTCGCCACCTAGTGTGAAATTCATTGCGCCACCTAGTATAATTCATTATTGGTGAAAACAGCTAAATGTGTTTTTATAATTAGTCCCTTCTGAGGTATATAGGTGGTTTTGTATAAATACGGAATAAATTATAAACATAAATTTATATACATACATTCTACAACCATAAGTAAATTAAATATTATTAAAACCTATTTTTAATTGCTAAATATTAAAATATTAAGATATGTATTATGTAAATATAAAGTGCAATATTTTATTTGATTCGAACTACATGATAAAATTATGAATAAATATTAAATTTTATATGTAAAAATATAAAAAAATTATAAAAAATTATAAAAATTTAAAATATTGTATTTATTAAAATAAGTTGAAATGACGACGACTATTAAATATGCTATAAAAAAAGATGTTGATACTAATAATTTTTAATACAAGGTGATCCAGTGCCATCCTCACCCAAGCAGATACTTCAATCGTCTTTGAGTCCAGGCGCCGGCATCTTAACTAAGTTCTGCTTTAGGTCAGTCTAGAAATTAGCTTACATGGGCCTAAGGACTCTCCACCCCTACACGACAATACTAGACTTGGTGGTTGGCAGCTTAGGCATCCAGTGCTGCACTGGAAGGTTGCTATACCTTTCATGAGCAAGGCATATATTTATTTTGAGATCTACGGATAGAAAAGTATACTGGGTTTGCATTGCGTCCATTTCGAGCAAACGGCAAAGTTGTTCTTCGATGCTGGGTACTGGAAGTTCTAGGTTATCATGGCAAGAAAAAAATAACCGGATAATCACCATGAGAAAATGGCTTTTGTACTCTTTTCTCAGGATACAAAAGTAAGCAGCACAAGGAAAACAAACAAAACAATCAATACACCCTACAACAGCTGCTGGTTAAAGCAAAACTACTTTCAAAACACTATAAACAAGTTATCTGTGGGACACTACTCTTATCTGCTGCTCCGGTTTGAGAAGCTTAAAATACCAAGGAATCATAGTGTGCTCTGGACAAACACAGAGGCAGAGTGACCTTGTGATTTTGAACCAGGAAAGAAAAAAAAAAAAAAAAAAAAGGGATTTTTGACTTAATGTAAAATCCATTTCTCTGATGTTCATTGACGGACATAGCACCTTATCTTGACCATTGGGTTATACTGCCCCCCACAGGAGTAGGCCACTAGGCAGGAAAAAGCTTGACTACGCCTATGGGAAATCCCAGGGGTATAATCCCACTTTAAGCTATAGTTTTGTTACAAACAGCGTCAGAAGAAAGGAGGACACTAGGCAGAGAAATGTTTTTGACTACACCTATAGGGCAGTCCCATGGGTATACTCCCTCTTCCTGCTATAGGTCTTCAGTTTTGTAACAATCAGTGTCAGAAGAACATAAAACCAACTCAATAGAGGGGCGGGTGTTGTGTCTGTCAATGAACATCAGAGAAAAGGATTTTACGGTAAGGCAAAAATCCAGTTCTCCTTCATTCATTGATGGACACAGTTCCAGATCTTCGTGACCCTTGGGACATCCCAAAGCAGTGTCAACATGAGGGGTGGGAAGAACACAGCAAGAAAACACACTCCCCAAAGGCTAAACATAGCCAACCAGGTAAAACCGAAGGTCAACCAGGAACCAACTGGAGCTTACCTGACAAAAAAAAAAAAAAAAAATACACCCTCAAAGAGGACTAATCCTCTCCAACAGCGGCCTGCAAAACCTTGCGGCCAAAAGAAGCATCCGAAGATGCCAACACATCCACCTTCTAAAATTTTGTGAAAGTATGCACGGACGACCAGGTGGCCGCTTAGCAAACCTGCACTACCGACGCCTGATGATGGAAGGCCCAAGAGGCACTAAGTGTCCTCGTAGAATGCGCCTTAACAGGAAAAGGAGGATCCTGACCCTTAACGGAATAGGCCTGTACCACCGTCTCGCAAAACAAGTTTTAAAGGTGCAAAGCACCAGTTCCCTGCGCTCAGAGAGGTGTAGCTTCTAGTCCACCTCATTAAGGTCTTTCCACTGTTTCTGGAGCTGTGGATGCGACAACCCAGGAAAAAATGCTGCGGCCTTGCTGCCCTTTACACGACCAGGGAAGTCTGGAAATACTGTAAACAACAAACAAACACAGGGGCGCACAGGCCTAGTGCATTATCCTTTGGTTGGTTTATTAAAAATAAGAAGATTATAGAAGATGATACTGTACCACCGTCTGCCTGATCCATCTAGAAATACTGGCAGCAGACACCGCCAGCACCTTACGAGGTCCATCCGTAAGGACAAAAAGACTCAGTCGCCGCCAGCTACACCCCGATTGCCTGAACCACATCCGAAACACAGTGTCTTCATGTAAAAATGGAAACCAGAGACGACTTTAGAAAGGAACGACAGGCAGGGACGAAGCACCACTTTGTCTCTGAACCACCAAGTAGGGTGAACAACAAGACAACGCAGCGAACTTCGACACCCTGCATGCAGAAGCAATTGCCACCAAGAAGGCTACCTTCTGTGACAGTAAGCAGAGAAACCTCACAATTTTCAAAAGGTGATTTCTGAAGAAACGACAGCACAAAAAATTGAGGTCCCACGGAGGTAACAGACCTCAATGGGGGAGCCAGGTGGCGGACCCCCTGAACAAGAGGTGTGAACCAAGGAATTTGTGGCAAAGGGCGCTGAAAGAAAAGCGCCAGGGCTGAAAACTGACCTTTGATGGTACCCAAGGCCAAAAGCTGATCTACACCTCTTTGGAGAAAATTAAAAACATGACACCCCGAAAAGGAATGGGGGGGGAGGGGGGCGACCAAAGCGGTTCAAGGCCTTGAGGTCCAGAATTGGATCGACCCTGCCTTCCTTCCTGGGAAAGGTAAATAGGTTTGAATAAAACCACTGAAAGCGTTTGATTCCGGAACCGGTACAATGACCCCCTGTGAAAGCAGGTCCTGTACCTCCCCAAGAAGACCTCGTAGGAGATCTGGGGCCAAACGCAGGTTGGAAGGGAAGAACCTTGCCGGAGGCAAGGACCAGAACTCGGTCTTGTAACCGGACTGAATTAACTTGTGGACCCATTTGTCTTGAATCAAGGAGGTTCATGGATCCAGAAAGAAGAGAAGACATCCCCCCAACCCCCGATATGGGTGAGGGCGCCCCTCCAGGCAGAAGCGGGCTCATCTGCGGTCCCGGAGGAACCCGCTCTCAACTTACCAGGCCAGGGCCTTTTACAGCACCAAGCGGCGATCAGAAGGAGAAAGATCCAGGAGTCAGCATTAGGGGATGAAGTGGGGCTCCCACCGCCAAAATCACCATCATATAGCTTCAAAAACATGGCAGCTGCTATTTTCAATGAGAAAACCACAAGAAAATGACCACTGAGGCTACACAAACATGGCCGCCGATCTACAGCACAACAGGCTACAAGAAAATGGCGGCGCCACTCGGCTTTCAGGGGCCCAAGGGGGACCCCAGGAGCACCAAAAACGATCGCAGCAGGAAGTGGGGCCCTGGCAGGAGCCCCCACCAGGCACAGCCCGCTCCTAAAGGTCGTTTGTCCAGTCACCTGCGTCGCGCTCCCATCCTCATGGCCAGCGCGACACCCCAGACCGATTTAAAAAAGGTATGGCAACCCTATTGCAGGGGAGGGGGGGTGTGGGCAGATGGGGGGTAACAAGTCCGCAGAGGACCACCGAGAAGGTGGGGGGGTTGGAACGCTGCATTGGAAGGAGGTGAACCAGGGGGTCTGACCGTCCCAGGGAGGGGGCCCACGTCCACCCCAAAATCCTCCAGGGTTAGAGGGGGGGGGGCAGCTACTTACCATACCAGTAACAGGGTGGGCACCACTCCTGATAGACCACCGCTCCATTTGAATAGGGTGGTTGTTGTCCAGGGGGGGGGGGGGGGACGCTGCGACTCAGGCCGAGGCCATGGTCGTAAGCTTCCTCGCTAGACGTTTAAATTGCAGGCCAGCCCCCGATCTAGTGGGGCTAGGTCGCAGCCTACCTAGCGTGGAGTTAGGCCCGCGCACTCCCTGGCCAGACTGGTGGGACCCTTTGAATCTAGGATTATCCAGTCTGTCGCCCAGTCAAGCTGCTGTTACAGTCTCACAGGAACAAAATAGCAAAGATAGGAAAAAATTCAATTTAAAAAAAAAGGAAAAAACTGCCAGGACCAGAGATCCCAGCAAGGAACTAGGTCCTTACCTAGAAAAAAAAACTGAGTGCCTATTAGTTGAGAGTATATACCCATGGGCAGGGGGTATACTCCCTCCCTCTGCTATAGCCACTCAGTTTTGTTACAAGCAGTGTCAGGAGAATTATAACTCCAGAGGGGTGGGTGCTTCGTCAGTCGAACATCAGAGAACTGTATTTTACGGTAAGTCAAAAATCCCAAATTTTCCTCTTTCGTTCATTACCAGACATAGCTCCTGATAGTCATAGCCTTAGGGACGTCCCAAAGCAGTGTAAAACATGAGGGGTGGGGGGGAAAAAAAAAAAAACAAACACACACCCTCAAAGAGCATCAGGTCCTCTTAAAAAGCAGCCTGAAAAACCTTGAGGCCAAAAAAAGCATCCGCAGAGGCCAACACATCCACTTTATAAAACTTTGTAATAGTGTGCACCAACGACCAGGTGGCCACCTTGCAAACCTGGGTCACTGACGCCCGATGACAAAGCCCAGGAGGCACTAAGCACCCAAGTAAAGTGAGCCTTGACAGGGAAAGGAGGAACCTGACCCCGGATTGAATAGGCCTGAACCACTGTCTGATCCATTTGGAAATCGGTGCAGAGGAAGCGGACAACCGTTTTCGGGGTCCATCCGTGAGCACAAAGTCCGACTTCCTGAAAGACTTCGTAGCTGCCAGGTACACCCTAATTTCCTGAACCACATCCAAGGCATGAAAGGCAATTTCCTTAGGATATTTAGGCCAGGGACACAGGGAAGGCAACACAATGTCTCCATTCAAATGAAACTCAGAGAGAACATTTGGAAGGAATGACAGACAGTGGCGAAGAACCACCTTATCCCTGTAAATCACCAGGTAAGGTGAGCAACAGGATAACGACGCCAGTTCCGACACCCTGCGAGCAGAAGTGATAAAAACGGCCACCTTCTGGGACAGCGCAAGAAGGGGAATCTCCCGAATATTTTCAAAGGGAGGCTGCTGTAGAGCTGAAAGCACTAAATTAGGATCCCAAGGCAGCAACGGAGGCTGCACTGGAGGAACCAAATGTCCAACACCCTGAAGAAAAAAGGTACCCACAAGGGAGTGTGTGTGGCCAAAGGTTGTTGGAAGAAGACCCCCAAAGCTGACACCTGGCCCTTGATGGTACTCAAGGCCAATTTCTGTTCCCCCCTTGAAGGAAAGTCAAGACCCGAACCACCAAAAAGGAGCGAGGAAGAACCCCAAGAGAATCACAATACGCAATGTATGTCTGTCTTCCACTTAAGATGGTAGATCTTCCTAGAGGTAGATTTTCTAGCTTTCAACAGTGTAGGAATCACAGATTATGATAAACCCCTATCCTTCAGCACCCAGCTTTCAACAGCCAACCTGTCAAAGCCAGCGACTAAAGCAGGATGGAAGATTGGTCCTTGGGACAGCAGATCCTCCCTGAGAGGAACGTCGGCGACCAGCCGCACCAGATCAGCGTACCAAGCCCAGCGATGCCAGCCCGGAGTCACTAAGATGACCGGAAACCTTTCTGCCTCAATCCGGTGTAGATGTCTGCGCAGAAGCTTGAGAGGAGGGAAGGCGTAAATCAGACGATACTGATCCCATGGGGCCACCAGCATGTCCATGGCGTCCGCCAAAGGATCCCCTGACCGAGCCACAAACCTCTGCATCTTTCTGTTGAGCTGAGCAGAGATGCCAACAGATCTACCTCAGGGGTGCCCCACCGGAAACACAGCTGATGAAACCCCTCCAGATAAATGGACCATTCCCCTTGGTCCAATGCCTGCCGACTGAGGTAATCCACGTGCCAATTTTCCACCCCAGGAATGTGTACGGCAGAGAGGGCTGGAACGAACCGTTGTGCCCACCTTAGAATGCCAGGTATCGCCAGAACACTTCTTGTGCACCCTTGGTGATTGATATAAGCCAGGGCCGTCGCACTGTCAGATTGAATGCGCACTTGACAACCCTGGAGACGATCCGTCCAATGATCCAGACACAGTCTGATCGCTCGGAGTTCCAATACATTGATTGTGAGTCTGGACTCTTCCAGCGTCTGGATCCCCTAAACAGAATGTTTGCGGAGGGCGCCTCCCCAGCCGGACAGGCTGGCATCCGTGGTGACAACTTACCAATACAAGGGGAGGAAGGATTTTCCCAGCCAAAGCGCCGGAGAACGAAGCCACGATATCAGGGACTCCATGTCCCGACTCAGCTGCATCAGATTGTAGAAAGACTTCAGAGTCTTGTCTTATTTGGTCAAAATTTCCCTTTGCAGGGACCTCGTAGGGACTAGTATTGAACTGTGCAATGGAACCGCCTCGAAGGTACCATCAGGCCCAGCACCTGCATGCAAGTGCAGAAGGATGACCATTTGTTGGACTAAGTCCAGAGTTAGGCCATTGTCGAAACTAGCGCAATGGTGAATACCGGTCTCATTGCCGAACCAGCCAGAGTGTACATAGTGCAGGCCACAGCCTCTGCATTCTTGTCAGCTGGATCCTTAAAGGGCATGGACTCTTCAACCCGATTCATGGTTGGCTCGTTTAATCTGGAAACCGGAGGGTCCACCCGCTGGTGGCACAATCCACTTCGTAAGAAGGGACTCCTAATAGTAAAGTGCTTAGGGACCCCATGGGGACGCTTTGGGCGTCCCCACTCTTTAGCGACAATTCTGTCAAAATAAGCAGGGAAAGAAAGCACCTTTGCCGCTTTGGATGGCTTGTGAGTGCCAAAGGGCACCTGTGCCATTGTTGAAGCTTCAGCTGTGTCCTCCAGCTTCAGGGTCTCACGCACAGATACAATCAGTGCATCCACTAGCGCCCTTTTGTGCACGGTCGCAGACGTGGAGGAATCATCCTCACTATCAGTGGTTTCAAGGCGCGTGGTTGCAGACCCAGCAGGGTGACCCACGTCCGGAGGCCGAATCAGATTAAGGATCTGATGAGACAGAGGAGGCAGGGGAAGCCGTTGGGCACTTTTTAATAGCCCATCGCCCACAAGCCACCTCCACCCGGGACAAAAGGGACTCCTACATCCACCCCAAAACCCTCCAGCGGGAGAGGGGGGACAGCTACTCACCATACCAAGAACCAGGCGGGCACCTCTTTAGACAGAACCCTCCTCTCCATCGAAATGGGGGGCTGTCGGCCAGGAGGAATGCTGCGACTCGGGCCGAGACCCAGTCGTATGCGACCTCGCAAGACGTTTAAATCGTAGGCCAGTCCCCACTGGATCTAGAGTGTCCAGCCCCTTGCCCAGTCTGGGAGTTGATTGTAGAACTCACAGGAAGAATCCAGGCGTAAAAAATTCCCATCTAAAAAAGGAAAAAATTTCCCGGGACCACACAGTTCCCAGCAAGGAACTAGGTCCTTACTGTTGAAAAAACGAATGAACGAAAGAGAAATGGCATTTATCCACCTCTAAATACCTTTTTTATTGTAGTTCCCGTTTCCATCCATGTCATTTGTATAGGCGAAGGACGAAGCCAGGTAAGTGCCCTGACAGTTTAGATAAAAGACTAATCATTTATCACAAAATGTTTTTAGTGTGGGGGATGGGGGAATTCTCCCCACTGCGTTATTGTAATCTGACAGCAGGGGGGACTCCCCTCGCTGTCAGAATACACAGGTAAGTGCTGCAGCTGCTGATAAACCAGCTTTTATCCAACAGGGCGGTTTAACAGAAGTTAATCTCTGTTCAACTGCAGCGGTCACACACAGATGGATTCACCTATGGCCACCTTAACTCAAAACAGCCTGTTTCTTCAAACCACTGTCTGAAGAGAGCCAAACGCTCACTTGTAATTACATTAAAATCCCCAAATGATTCTACTGTTTATCTTTTTTCCCCCTAATCTACGTCTAATCTTTCATTGCATTTTGTAGATATCAGAATTAGTTTGCTTACTTTAAAAAATATATTTTTTCTTTACAAAGGGCATGTTTATTTTATGGTTAAAATATATAAAGATACAATTGTCCAAGCAACCTCAATGGCTTTTCACCAACAAGCACCCAGGTTATTTTCCCAAGGTCAACATTGTTAAGCTTACCTTTGTCTGTGTGAAGATTATAAGAATGACTCATGGAACAAGAGATTACAGGACAGGCTGATCACTATACTGGCGGACACTAGCACAGGGCTTGACAAATTTGTTTTGAATCTGGGAGCCACCCAAAAAAAAAAAAAAAAAAAAGGAGCCAGCTTGTGTGCAGCGATATGCAACGTGTATAGCAAGCAACGTTTTCTTATGTGTAGGTGCCCAAATGCGTGCGTTTACGTTTGTGCGTGCATGTCTCCCCTGTGATTATACTAAATGTAATGCAGATTGCACTGCATTACATTCTTTCCCGTACCTAGCTAGCCAGGGAAACTGAACGGGGATCCGATAAGACGTCATACACATCACTTCTGGGTCAGGACCAAGATCTACCCTGCGGCACCTGCTATGCCAGTCCCAGGCCCGTGGAGCCCCGGATAAATAGCAGGGACGTGGGGGGGGGGGGGGGGGTCACTTTACCCAACACAGTGGAAGGCATGTGGACCATTCCCAGTAAGACACAGGCCCAAAGCAGGAAGGAAACATCACAGCCTGTGTCATCTGGCTACCATATGCATGTAAAGCCAAACGAAAAAAAAAAAAAAACAACAGCTCCGGTCGGAAGCCGCTGTACTAACAATCCAATGTTAGTACCACAATCTCCCCACCACTGAGCTATTGTGTTTTCATAAGGGAGAGATCCGGAACACACCGATCAGGAGTCACTCGACTGCTGGCTTTCTGGTTTTGCTGGCTTCCTGGGGGGGGGGGGGGGGACCAGCTGCCATACACACAGGCCAAATATTAATTGAACCGCTGATGTCGTCTGGCATTCAGCCCCTGAGTACTTGGCTTGATGGCGTGATGGGCAGCAGCTCACTAGGGAAGGACAGTGCAGCAAGGTGGGGGGTCAATAAGAGATCCAGTGACTCATGTCACTTTAGGCCCCTTTCACATGGGTGCCTCCGCTAAGCAGAATCAGCTTGCTCAGTGGGAGATCCCTCCGCTGATCTCAACTGAGCGGGCAGATGACAGGTCCGTGTCTGCTCCACTACGCAGAGAAAACATGGACACATTCTCCCTTATGGGGCAATCCGATGGAAATGGACCGCATGTCCGTTTCCATCTGGTCCAGGAAAAGAGGAACACCATCCATCTGATTGGATAGCCCGTGTGAAAAGGGCCTTCGGCTGTGTGGTGGCTGTGGCATGGCAGGGAGCGCAAACTGAAAAATTTTAAAAAATTATTTAATGTAATGGAAAAAATAAAAAATGAACGAAAAACAGTTTTCATCATTGTAGGGAAGGGCTGTGTAAATGGAGCAGAAACCATTCCAACCAGTTGCCCCACACTCTGTCCACTCACCGTCATGAAAAGGGCACCCGCAACACTTTCAACCACTTCCCAGCTGTCGGGCAGTGACAGCAGGCAGGGCAAGCCCTCGGGGCCATCAGTGACTGCTTGTCAAAGCCACAGCCACCAGAGGGCGCTAGTTTCCCTGCCAGTGTAAGCAACGTAAGGGAATGCCCTCAGTCAACAGAGCGAGCGATGCATCTCACTCCAGCAGGCCGCAAAGCCGCAGCCTCAATTACCAGCCTGGCGCAGCAGCTTAGTCCGCGCACCCACGGGGTGGGGTGTTTTGGGGAGCATGGAGACACATTTCGCAGTCTAGTCCAGGCGCCAATGCAACCTGGAGTTTGTCGAGCCCTGTACTAGTAACCCACTGGCTACTGTCCCAAAAACAAATTAAGGTATTTTTGCACTGCGTTGCATGCAGAAAAGCATCAATGAAATATTGGTGGGACAGTGCTTCTCCCGCACAGCTGTACCATTCTTCTGGCACAAAAAGCCACTGGCAGTAGGGGGCCAAGCATTGAATCCCTCATTCAATCGTCCACACTGTCCCCCATACCCTATTAAATACTATCTAAGCTTAACCACTTACGGACCACCCACTGGAAATATATGTCGGTACTTTGACGTTAAATACCGGGGTTATTGCAGTATTTTTTATTTTAAACAGCGGACGGTCCCAGCTGCAGGATCACCCTTATGGGTGGCGGGAGAGGTGCCCCCCTCCCGCCTTTTCCCGGACGCTCTCCCCGCTTACCGGACCTGCCGGTAGCGGGAAAACCGATCCGGTCCGCTCTCCTCCTCAGGAAGTTGAGTGAGGTCAAGATGGCCCTTACTCGACTATGGCCTTGGAGGACCGGAGCGACGTCATACGTCGCTTCCTAGCAGCGGGTTTAAAAAGAGCCCATTTTTCTTTCCATCATGAAAAAAAAAAAAAAAAATGACTTGTAGGTGTGAGATCTGAGGTCTTTTTGACCCCAGATCTCACAATAAAGAGGTACTGTCATGCTTATTTAGATTACAAGGGGCGTTTACCTTCCTTGTAATAGGAATAAAAATGATCAAAAAAATAAAAAAAAAAAAAAAAAATTTAAAAAGCATCCTGTTCCCGTTAACTTGCGTGCAGAAGCGAACGCACACGTGCAAGTGCCACCCACATAAGTAAATGGTGTTCACATTATAGAAAAAAAAATAAAAAATTGGCCAACTTTACTGTTTTCTTATTTTTTAAACTTAAAAGTGAATTTTTCTTAAAAAAAAAAAAAAAATTGTGTTTGTAAGACCGCTGCGCAAATACGGTGTGATAAAAAAATATTGCAACGATCTCCATTTTATTCTCTAGGGTCTCGGCTAAAAATATAATATAATGTTTGGGGGTTCTAAGTAATTTTCTAGCAATAAAAAAATGATTTTAACTTGTAAACAAGTGTCAGAAAAAGGCTTGATCCAGAAGTGGTTAAACTTGATCCTGCCCCTATTTTATGCTCCAAAATTCTTTTATTGAATCTTCAGGAAACAAAACAATTAGGGATGCACCGATCCGATATTAGGATCGGATATCAGCGCCGATACTGCCACAATAGTTGGATCGGGGGGAATTGGTAAAATTTTAGGGGGGCTGGGGGCCCTGCTGCACACAGAAGGCTTTTAACTTCATGCATAGAATGCACAAAGGTAAAAAACCTTGAGCCTATACAATCACTTGAAGCCGGCCACTGGAGAGATCTTGTGACCAAACTGGAATGCCCTTAGATTAAGTAAATATACACATCTTTCCTTTACGGGATAGTTAGTAGAGGGCTTAGAATAGGGGTGGGAGCAGGTTTAAGCTTCGATAGTATGGAGATGATGATGATGGAAGATTGAGGAGGAAGAAAGGAGGAGAAGAAAGGTGGGTATTTCAGACAAGTCTCTTTCCTTTCCTGCACATCACTTGGTGGTGGAAAGCTTAAAAATTACATACCTTCATAATATTGATTGAATTGTGGAACAGTGTCCTAAAACAACGGAGCAAATCCAATCTTTCTGCTACAGTCCTGGTTTGAGAGAAAAACAAAATTTTAAGTGTTATTCACAAACAAGGCGAAGCGTGTATAGACATTTTAATGGGAAAAGGGATATAGACACTTCAAGAATATCTATACCCAAAAATTATTCCTGTTTTATCTGCGATGCCTCCCTGGATGCGGCTCCCTTAGTTTCTAGACTGTCTGTAACAGCAGTGATCCTTCGGCGCATGATATGGATGAAATGCTGGTCTGCGGACCAAGCTTCCAAGAAGGCCTTAGCGAATCTCCCTTTTGTGGGAGATCGCCTGTTTGTGTCTTCCCTGGATGAAATCATTAAGGAGTCATGGGAGGGAAGAGTACTCTCCTCCCATAGGCTTCAAGGGGCAAGGAAGCTTGTCGCAGACGTAGGCCTTCTTTCTCGGCTCATAAGCGTTTTTTTTCATCCCTGGTACATAATTTGCATATGATTTTACTTTTAGGATTTTACAGTCATGAGCAATAAAGGACAAAACTGGAAACTATCTCACTACTTCTACATAACCGATCCCGACATCCCCAGTTTCAGTGAGGGGGGAGGTCTATGCAAATCATACCGTTAGGATAAAAAAGGGAACCTGAACCTGTCAGGATTAAGCTAGGAGAATTGACATTGCTCACTTTTCAAATGGACTTAAAAAAGAGAACAAGAACACAAAAAAAAAAAGTTACTTATGTTTGGAGCCCGTAAAGCATTGCACCAATGATCAGCAGATCACTGGTGCCATGCAGGTCTCATGTAGATCTTTCTGTATGCTTTGCACATTCCGTACGGGCAAGCAGATACACTGACAGGAAGAATCCATCTTTGCCGCCAACTCCGTTCTCCTCCGATGCGGTCTCCTGTGATTGTAAGCTCCACTCTTTTCGGCTTCTTATATAGCCAGGAGGCAGCGTCGGAGGACCGGGATGGCGGCAAAGAAGACCAGATGAAGATGTTTAATAAAGGACTTCTCAAAACCGTCTCTTGTCATTTACACTACACTGCCACTACAATAAACAGACCCCCACAATCACTGCCCAGGGTTGTCGGGAAGAGGCCCTTGTCCCCATCAACATGGGGACAAGGTGCTTTGGGGTGGGGGCGCAGAGCTCGCAGGCATATCTCAGTAAAAACGTAGAATAGCAAGTATCATGTTCCTTATGTTCATAAGAAGAAGGAAAATAACGTAACTTGTTGTTTGCTCCTCAGGAGTCACCATAAAAGATTGTATTAGGCACTGGGCAGAAACGCTTCAGCAGCTTTAGAAATTTCAGCTTAAATCATCTATTTTTACATTTTAAAAAGTTATAATACAAATACCAACAAGAATGACATTTCACATTTGCCCATAGTTGAACCGCAGTACAAGAAACACCTGAAATCTTATACTGATGGTAGTTGGCACGCAGAACTTCACAAACATTTACCGTCCAGAAGGGACTTTCTTACCTTCCAAAAATACGGTCATCTTTTGCAATCAAACTATGCAGTCACTATAAATCGCTCCCATAAATCTGTATAAGGGCCAAACGTCCTTTTTAAGTGTTTAACCCCTTCGCGCCTAAGCCTTTTTTCTGACACGTGTTGCTTACAAGTTAAAAATCTGTATTTTTTGCTAGAAAATTATTTCGACCCCCAAACACACACATATAATAATAAAAAAAAAAAAATTATATATATATATATATATATATATATATATATATATATATATATATATATATATATATATATATATTTATTATATTTAAGACTCTAGAGAATAAAATAGTGGTGATCATTGCAATATTCTATGTCACACAGTATTTGCGCAGCGGTCTTTCAAACTTTTTTTTTTTTTAAAGAAATAAACAAATTTTGAATGAATAAAAAAAAAAAAAAAAAAAACCCCACACACACTGCACACAGTAAAGTTAGCACAATCGTTTTGTATAATGTGAAAGGTGATGTTACACTGAGTAAATAGATACACTTGTGGAATGGCGACAAACTTCGGTACTTAAAAATCTCCATAGGAGACGCTTTAAAAATGTTAACGATTACCAGTTTAGGGTTACAGAGGAGGTCTTGTGCTAAAATTATTGCACTCGCTCCGACGATTGCGGCAATACCTCACATGTGGTTTGAACACCGTTTTCATATGCGGGCACGACTTGCATGTGCTTTTGCTTCTGCACGCGAGCACTTTTCTTTTAAAAAACAAAAAATTTTGATCACTTTTATTGCTGTCAGAAGGAATGTAAACATCCCTTCTGACAGCAGTAAATAGGTGCTCTTTATGGAGGATCTGGGGTCTAAAGACCCCAAACCCCTCCACTGCACTAAAAGCATTCAAAACGCCATGCAAATAATAGTGGTTGCTAATGCGAGCACCTGCAAACACTCACCCTACCTAGATGCCAATGTGCATCTAGGTACATTTGGCTAATAACATTAGCAGTACTGATGTATCTCCTTAATACACTGCCCTCATTAAGCATCAATGAAGAATCTGAATGTAATTAATAGACATTAATAAACAGTCCTTATAGTCCATACAGCCGGTGCTCATCAAGATGTTTAAATTCCTGTGAAGAAGGATAATGTGCTCCTCCACCACACCGCTCGTGCTCACCCTCTAAGGTAATGGCCACTCACCAGATATAAATAAATGTAAGCCTTTGAACTTATGAATTTTTCTCCAATCCTCTCTGACTTTGCTCCACTGAACACTTGCTCTCCAAGGTTCTCCTCTCCTGGTGTGCCTACACATCTTAGTTTGTGTCTCCAGGGATACACTTGTGGATTCAAAAGCCACAGGAATTTAATTCAAAGTTTGGCTGTTTTGAATGCTTTCATTTTTAAATCTGGCACCTTTAAAGCTCCAGTACCCGGTAGTGATGTCATGACATTGCTTCTGGGTTTTTACATTCGAGACTCAATCAGAGCCGAATTCGGCTTTGTTTGGGACTCCAACCAGCTGGCGGACGTGCTGGCTGGTGGCTCGGGTCTCCCAGAGCCGCAGAAGGCGGCGGGTATCCCGTAATGACAGCTGACGCTCAGACGCGTCGGTTGTCATTACAAGAAAGCCGACCGTCGGCTCTAAACCTCTAGCTGCAGGCATCACCCTGATACAACCCCTATATTTGCTTTCTGTAGGCGCGAAGGGGTTAAAAGGCCAGCGTCTGCCTTGCCCACTCTTCCTGGGCACCAGTCTTGTAACTTCCCCATTGCAGTTTATTTTTTTTACCAGCAACAACCTAATCAGGTCATTATTGGCTGTAGTGGGAGGACCCAGACATCTCAGACTCTTGGTTTGTCCCTGTCAATAGCACAGCTGAATTTGACCGAGAGGCCAGGAGACTCCTGGTCTATCCTATCCACAAAAACACAACACCATGACAGGCCAAGAAATTCCCAGTGACGCCCATTCACAGCTACAATTCCTACTGAACAATGGAAATCGTAGTTTGTTCCAGTGGGGCCACACAGCAAATGGAAAGAACAAAAGCAGTGCTTCCTTCCATTTTCTTTTTACAGATAGCTTAGGGTTCGTATACACTTCTGGTTGGGGGGGGGGGGGTAAAAAACACGCAGTTGAACCCACATTTTTGCTCTCCCTCAACTGCTACCTCATAAACCACGAAGGAAGCACCTGCACAAATTAGACCCATTCAAGTGGATTTAGGGGGTTTAAACAGGCGAAGAGAAGGCAATGGATTGCCTCCTCCCCACCTATTAAATGCACTGAAAAGCAATTCAAGCGTGGACTAGTTTCCCAGTGAGGATACAGAGCCATGCCTGTTTCATGAGCATCTGTAGAGATATTTAGAACCAGGGACAGAACACGGTCACCCCAAAACAAGAAACTTCATGGCAACATGCCCAGGTATTCATTTTAAAGTTTAAATTTAAAAATTCTGGGGAAAAAAAAAAAAAAAACACCTTGAAATTGAATTGTCATTAAACCCAAATCATTAAAAACTGTCAGTACATGATGTATTACATGCTATTCAGGCTCACTCAGTCACTATGGGCCTTGTTTTCTGCGGTTCACTTTCCCTCCCTCCTGTCTGTGTCCCCACTGCAACCGGAGATTGTGGAACCCAGCCTTTGCCACATCTACTGAGCATGCTTCAGTTTCAGTTCCCTTATTAGCTGTTCATTGCCTCCTTTCTCATTTGTGCAGCCCACCTGACTATAGAGTCAAACATATGGGTGTATACACAGAGATAAATGACAGCCCCCTCCCTCCTCTATGCCCGCTAAACACTATGGGAGCAGAGTATTGCATGTTGAATGATGGAGGCATCACCTCCCTGTAATTCTAAGCACACACTAGACAACAGACACAGGCTTAGAGGGGCATGAAAACAGGCTGTGATCAGCAGTACCTTCCCCTAGATAGCCCACACCATATTTTTGCCCAAAATAATGAAGATTTTAAATTAAAATACATATTTATATGACGATCTTAAAACATATGTTCTGTATTTTTCCTTTGTATTTTGAA
This sequence comes from Pelophylax lessonae, assembly GCF_965119305.1. NCBI lineage: Eukaryota > Metazoa > Chordata > Amphibia > Anura > Ranidae > Pelophylax > Pelophylax lessonae. The sequence continues at coordinate 51,099,110 of NC_138778.1, read as the reverse complement.
GGCTGTTTTGCCTGCAGCAGAGGACTAGAAGCTCCTCCTGTAGAGGTTTATCTGCAGATGGGCTGGGTCACATGACAGTTGGATGTGAATTATTAAAAAGAAGTACTTTATTTTCATTTAAAAAAAATAAATAAAAAAATCATAGTGCCATCATCCATATAGAGCAGGGGTGGGGAACCTTTTTTCTGCCAAGGGCCGTTTGTGTATTTATAAAATAATTCGGGGGCCGTACAAAATTATCAACCTAAAAATGTGACTGTTATATTTGGTCAAACATTTAATTAACTCACCCCTAATGTGATGGCTGCAACTGCTTCTCTTTGGTGAGGTGTGTGATGTTAGCTGGTATTGATAATGTTGCTACTCGAAACTGGTTTTCCAGGTTTGCGTCGGTCAGTCTGGAGCGCAGTCGACTCTTTGTGGTGGTAAGTTTTGAAAATAACTGCTGGCGGGTACTGCTGGTGAGTATAGCTGGCTGGTACTGATGGTGGATACTGCTGGCTCAGGCTGGTACTACTGACTTGTACTGTGCTGTGGGTACTGCTGGCTCAAGCTGGTACTGTGCTGTAGGTACCGCTGGCTCGTACTGTTGTGGGTACTGCTGGCTCTGGCTGGTACTGCTGTGGGTACTGCTGGTTCTGCTGTGAGTATTGCTGGTTCTGGCTGGTACTGCTTTGAGTATTGCTGGTACAGCTGTGGGTACTGCTGGTTCTGGCTGGTACTGCATCAGTACTGCTGGCTCTGGACGGTACCACTGTGGGTACTGCTGGTTCTGGCTATTACTGCTGTGGGTACTGCTGGTTCTGCTGTGGGTACTGCTGTGAGTACTGTTGGCTCTGGCTGGTATTGTTGCGAGTACTGCTGGCTCTGGCTGGTACCGCTGTGGGTACTGCTGGCTCTGGCTGTTACTGCCGGTTCTGGCTAGTACTGCCGGTTCTGGCTAGTACTGCTGCGAGTACTGCTGGTTCTGGCTGGTACTGCTGGCTCTGGATGGTACTGCTATGAGTACTGCTGGTATTGCTGGCTCTGGCTGATATGGCTGTGAGTACTGCTGGCTCTGGCTGGTACTGCTGGCTCTGGCTGGTACTGCTGGCTCTGGCTGGTACTGCTGGCTCTGGCTGGTACTGCTGGCTCTGGCTGGTACTGCTGGCTCTGGCTGGTACTGCTGTGAGTGATGCTGGCTATGGCTGGTACTGCTATGTGTGCTGCTGACGGTAAATGCTGGCTAGCAGCAGCGCCGCGCTGGAGGAAGAGGCTATGTTTCCTGTATTGGTCACAGGCGGAATGCATTTGATATCACTCCACCTGTGACTCACTCAGACTGTCAGAACAGAGCCGGAATTATACAGGAAGCATCGGCTCCGTTCTGACAGATAGAGAGACACAGACTCAGCTGCACGGGGGGGGCCGGACCAAATGACTTTGGGGGTTGCATACGGCCCCCGGGCCGTAGGTTCCCCACCCCTGATATAAAGAATGGATACAGTAAATTGAACAGTGTGTGTTTAGTATCATTTAAACAGGTTACAAATTGTGACATTTTAAATTTGGGTTTACACTTACTTTAAGCCCCAAGCAACCCCCTAGGGTTCTTTATAGACCAAGGATCCCAATCACTTGAACTGGCTGTGTGTAGCTGGATTGAGTAATGATGCCATGGCTAGTGAATTCCAGTCAGACTGGTTAGAAAACTTGCAGGTCAAGGCAGCAGCCTTCTTCTCCTAATGCCTAAGGGTGGTCACATTACCCCCTGATGTTCACCAGCCATAAACACTCCAGTTGCTTATCAATAAAAAAAAATAAAAATCTGGCTTTATACAAGCCTTCTGTAATCCACTGTATAGCAGGTTTCAGATACAGAGGATTTTTGACATTCAAGACACAGAGCTCCAATGCACAGTGACGTCACACCAACACTTTTTGAATGGGCTTTCTGCACAAAAACTTGTCTGCTACGTTGTAGGATTAAAAGGGCCCCAATTGTAAATTAACAGGCCGAGGGGTCTGTGACAAAACTACACTGCTCAAAAAAATTAAAGGAACTCTTTAAGTCAGAGTGTAGCGTCAAGTCAAATAAACTCCTGGGATATTGATCTGGTCAGTTCGGTATGAGAGGGGGTTGTTAATCAGATTGTTTCAGCTGCTTTAGTGTTAATGAAATTAACAGCTTCACTAGATGGGCAACAATGAGAGGGCCTCCAAAACAGGAATGGTTTTACAGGTGAAGTCCACTGACCCTTTTCCCCCCTATGCATCATTTCTGACAGCTTTTCACTAGTTTGCAGTCCAACTCCTCAAGGAGGGCACAGGGCACATCAATACGTGCCATTGCCAGGTTTGCGGTGTCACCCAGCACAAACTCAAGAGCATGGAGGAGATTCCAGGAGACAGGGAGTTACTCTAAGAGAGCTTGACACGGCCATAGAAGGTCCTTTACCCATCAGCAGGACCTGTATCTGTTCCTTTGTGCAAGGAGGAACAGGATGAGCACTGCCAGAGCCCTACAAAATGATCTCCAGCAGGCCATTTGTGTGAATGTCTGACCAAACGATCAAAAACAGACTTAATGAGGGTGGCCTAAGGGGCCCAACGTCCTCTAGTGTGCCCAGTGCTAACTGCTCGGCAACGTTGAGCTCGATGGCCATTGAACACCAGAATTGGCAGGTCCGCCACTGGCGCACTGTGCTTTTTACAGAGGAGAGCAGATTTCCCCTGAGAACACGTGACAGACGTGAAAGGGTCTGGAGAACATTATGTTGCCTGTAACATAGTTCAGCATGACCAGTTTGGCAGTGGGTCAGTGAAAGTCTGGGAAGGCATATCCCTGGAGGGAAGCACAGACCTCTACAGGCTAGACAATGGCACCCTGACTGCCATTATGTATTGGTATGAAATCCTTGGACCCATTGTCAGACACTATGCTGGTGCAATGGGCCCTGGGTTCCTCCTGGTGCACAATAATGCCCAGCCTCCTGTGGCAAGAGTATGCAGCCAGTTCCTGGAGGATGAAGGAATTGGTACCATTGAATGGCCCACATTCTTGCCTGACCTAAATCAAATGGAACACCTCTGGGACATTTTTTTTTTTCGGTCCATCTGACGCTGCCAGGTTGCGCCTCAGTCTGTTCAGGAGCTCAGTGATGCCCTGGTCCAGATCTGGGAGGAAATACCCCAGGACACCATCTGTCATCTCATTAGGAGCATGTCCTGACTGGTCAGGCATGCATACAAGCATGTGGGGCCATGCAAACTACTAAGTACCATTTTGAGTTGCTGCAATGAAATTTCAGCAAAATGGACTAGCTTGCTGCATCATTTTTTCACTTTGATTTTCAGACTGTCTTTGAATGCAGCCCTCTGTAGGTTGATCATTTTCATCAAACGATGTGGCATCCTTTTGTTCCGACCACATTACCTAGTCCATATCAGTATAGATATCCAGCAGGATATTTTTCCCCATTGAGATCTAATGTGTTTTGAAAGTGTTCCTTTAAATTTTTTTGAGCAGTGTATATTACCTGCAGAGAAAAGGAAAGGTCACCAATGTGGCTGAGCTGTCTGCACTCCTGCATCACAAGGTAGGTCAACAGAATGACAAATCTTAGAGCATGTAAGCAAGTTCGTGCATATGTATTCCATCTGTGTATGTAATCACTCAGCTAGAGTTCCGATGTAACATAAACCCAAGTCTAATACTAGGAAGACAAAATCATTGTCACCACTAACATACAACTACCACATCAATAATGGGCAACATACCATCATTCAAAGAAAATACAATAAAATCAATTGCAAAGCTCTATAAAAAAAAATAAAAAATGTATCCCAAACAGGGAAAAACACTTTATTTATCCTCTAGAAAAACAATAACAGGAAAAAAGGTTTACCTGATCTGAAATTCTTTCAAGCGCTCCTCTGTGAGATCCTGCAGATGTCTTCCTTCTATACCCTGTTCTAGAGCCAACAAAGGCAAAAGGAAAGAAATAACAAATGTTGAGTAGGGCCAAAAATGAACATAAACAGTAAAGAAATCATAATATTACATAATTCAACTATTTACAACATTTAGAACAGTGAAATAATTTAGAGTTACTGAAATCTAAAGACCGAAATTTGCCAGATTAAAGCTGGGTATGCACCTTGAGGTTTTTTTTTTTTAAAACCAATGTGAATGCAGGGATCTCTCCCACTGTGCTATTGTATTTTGACAGAGGGGGGGGGGGGGGGCAAAGCATTCAGTGCGTATCAAACAGCTTTTCTAAACCCCCATCCAGTTTTGGAAGGTTAAGAACAGATTCTAATGGGAGTGCTGACTGTCACTTTAAACAAGCTATTAGCAGGCCACAGCACTACCCATCCCCACAGGGTCATGTTTTTCCAATAGGACACTTGTAAAGGAAGGTAAATACATGCTTTCTGGCAGCCCATGTATTGAAAAGCCACCACACCTCCATTCCCTAGATCCATCAAGTATTCTACCCATCAGATACCTGCTCTTCCCACCAGATACTCTACATCACTACAGATGCTCATTTGTACCATCATAACCCATTTCTTTCCAGTCCAAACCATATTTTAGCCTAAAATGACCATTCACTGTTATGCCCCTATAATTAAAGTAGTTCTAAAGTTAAGACTTTTTTTACCTTAATGTTAAAAAAAAAAAAAAAAAAAAGTCCCAGTAATTGTATGCTGCAACCCCCCCCCCCCCCCCCATAAATACCCTCTCTCAATCGAGTGCCATGCCCACCATGCAGCGGTGCTCTCATCTGTCTCCCTGCTGCTGTCAATCGAATCCCGTGAGAAGAGAGCAGAGGAGGGGGGGCGGTGGGGGTTCTGGCTGAGCTGCACTGTGTGTGTCTATAGACGCACCCAGCCTGACTCGGAAGCACGCTCGCACAAGTGCCCACATAGCCAGCGTGCTATGGGGGCACTCAGAAGGGGAGCTGATGAGGGACTCCAGTGTAGGAAGTAAGAGACTGTGCAAATACAATTGCAAAGTGCAGGCAAGTTTAACGTATAAATATTTTTTGGGGGGAAAAAAAAAACCCCTTATAACCACTTAAAAGCTGAAAAACGTGCTTCCTGGCAGTGGAGTAGTCCCACAATGCTTGTTTTTACCATCCCAGAATTCAGCTTTAAAGGAAGAACTTCCGTTTTTGTCTAGCTCGACTTTGAAAAATCAGGTACTTACTGGTGCCTGGGGTCCAGCACTGTGTTCCTGCACTTGGTTATTAGGGCTGCAGCATCTTGGACAAGGAGGCCACCTCTGGGACTTTGGACTTGATAAGATAAAGTACAGAAGCAGACCAACACCAGCAGATGACATGGTTTCCCAAATCATCACGGACTGTGGAAAGTTTTGCATTTTATTGCGAAATCAAGGTCCCAGAGTCTGGAGAAAGAGTGGAGAGGCACGGAATCCAAGTTACATGATGTCCAGTGTGAAGTTTCCACAGTCAGTGATGATTTGGGGAGCCATGTCACCTGCTGGTGTTGGTCCACTGTGTTTTAGCGAGTCCAAAGTCAGCGCAGCCCTCTACCAGGAAATGCTAGAGCCCTTCATACTTCCCTCTGCTGACCTGCTTTATGGAGATGCTGATTTCATTTTCCAGCAGGACTTGGCACCTCCCCACACTGCCAAAGTACCAATACCTGGTCTAACGATCATGGTATCACTGTGCTTAATTGGCCAGCAAACTCGCCTGACCTAAACCCCATAGAAAAGCTATGAGCAATCTATCAAGAGGAAGATGAGAGACACCAGACCCAACAAAGCAGATGAGCAGAAAGCCACTATCAAAAGCAACCTGGGCTTCCATAACAACTCCGCAGTGCCACAGGCTGATCGCCTCCGTGCCACGCCACATTGATACAGTAAATTCATGCAAAAGGAGCCCCAACCAAGTATTGAGTGCTTACTATACTATACTATACTATACTATACTATACATGGACATAACTTTTTAGTAAGCCAACATTTATGTATTAAAAATAAAAAAATGTTATTGTTCTTATGTAATATTCTAATTTTCTGAGATACTAAATGTTGGTTTTTCACTAGCTGTAAGCCAGAATCAAAGTTAAAAGAAAGAAATGCTTGAACTATATCACTCTGTGTGTAACACATCTGTATAAAATATAGGAGTTTCAATTTTTTAATTGAATTACTAAAATAAATAAAATTTTGATGATCTAATTTTATGAAATGCACACAGAGAATAATTATTTGAACCCCTGCAGATTTTGTAAGTTTGCCCACTTTAAATGAAGAGTCTAAAAAATTATTTTTATCATAGGTTGATACAAATGTTTTAAATGGAGTTGCAGTTCAGTGAGTGAAATAAGTATTTGATCCCAAAGGAAAACCTGACTTAGGACTGGTGGAGAAATCCTTGTTGGCAAGCACATAGGTAAGATGTTTCTTGTAGTTGGTGACCAGGTTTGCACACATCTCAGAAGGGATTTTGGTCCATTCTTTACAGATCGTCTGGAAAACCCTAAAGTTTCTTTGCTATCGCTTGGCAACTTGAAGTTCAGCTCCCTCTATAAATTTTCTATAGAGTCGATGCCTCATCGGGGAAACGCGTCGGGGGGAGAAGCCTGCACCATCACCACCCGTGGTCCGCGCTGCAGAGCGGCCACGATTGAATTTGCATTCGCCTATTTATTCAACTTAACTGTAAGTGTTCTACCTTTTCTTAAAGTGCAGTTCCACCCATTTTAGTGACTTTAGATGTATGTAATCCCCTTTAAAACGACTTTTACCAATGGAAAGTTTTTTTTTTTTGCTAGTAAATACCTTAATTTCTGCTTTATTTATCCCCTTCTCACTTCCGGGTCCGGTCGGCGATTATGTCATTCGGCGATTCGCAGTGTGTGCTGGGATGTATCTCAGGCCATGAAATCTCGCATTATTACACAGGAGATGAGCTGTACTGCATGCTCTGCCCCGCCTCCTCTCAGTGAGCTGTACTGAATGTATTGTATTGAGGCCGTGCTCCGCCTCCGCCCCCTCTCAGTGAGCGAGGACTGAAAGCATTATATCAATGAGAGGAGGCGGGGCATAGCACACAGTGCAGCTCATCTCCTGTGTAATAATGCGAGATTTCATGGCTGGTGATACATCCCAGCACACACTGCGAATCGCCAAATGACGTAATCGCCGACCGGACACGGAAGTGAGAAGAGGATAAATAAAGCAGAAATTAAGGTATTTACTAGCAAAAAAAAAAAAACTTTCCATTGGTAAAAGTCGTTTTAAAGGGGATTACATACATCTATGTAATCCAATTTATTAAAAATGGGTGGAACTCCACTTTAATAAAGTCGTTTAAGAGGTAATGCACTATTGCCTGTTCCATTCTTTTTTTGGGCACTATCTGTCACTGAGTGTGAGGGGTACAAGAGGAGAGACCAAGACCAACCCCCATACAGCAAGAGGAGTCAGAATAAAGCCTCGTACACACGCACAGATTGTTGGCCAACTGATCAGCCAACTTTTGTCCAGTGTTTGTTGGTTGAAATGTGCTCCAGACTTGCACTGGACTTTTGTTGGCCAACAAAAACCAACTTCAGAAGTGATGTCATGTTCTGGTGGACTTTCAGTGTGTTTTCTTCTCTGAGCATGCCCAGTCTTGCTCATCTGTTTTTTGTCTGCCGAAATCTGTACTGACTGAGGAACAATCGGCCGTTCTTTGTTGGCCAACAAAAATTTTATAGCATGCACACCAGATTTTTTTCCGGCCGAAAATTCGCAGTTGGTTGTCGGAAGCATCATACTAACAAGCCGACAATCGGCCGATCGGACGTTGGCCAACAATCTGTGTTTTTGTTTTTCATCAAATGAAAGTATCTAAACCAGAAGTTCCCAAACACGAGCTGCATTTCAGTGGTCGCCGGCGGGCCTCCCGCATTATGCCTGCAGCTCACTGACACCCACAAGCGAAGCCCGATATCCCGGCTGCACTTGTCAGCCGTCAGTGAACTCATCAGCCAAGAACTGAGGGGCGCCGCTTCTTCCATCCTGTAAAGTTCGGCTCCTCCTGTCACAGGTGGAGTCAGTAATATTGCACTCCGCCTATGAAAGGAGGAGCCATGATGACGCGATTGGCTAAACAGCACACCACTGCACTCTGACACCCGCAGCTATCCTGTCAGTTGGAGTTCCCTGCCTGGAATCAATCCTTCCACGTGCTGATGAGAGGTGGGGATGGATGGGACCAGCATGTGAAGAACACACAGGTAACCTTGGAGGGGTCACCCTGTACCCTCCAACACCTCTACCTAGGTAGCCAAGCCACCTCCTGTTCATGCCATGCCTCCTTCTTCATGCCATGCAGCAGAAGGAGACAAGGCATGATGCCCCCTTAATGACCAGGCCATCGGATCAGAGCTGAGCGCTAGGACCAGCCACCAGGTAGGCCAGACACTGCTTGATGGCTTATTTTAGGACTGGTTCACATGTATGCGGGTTGATGACCCACATTTGCACAGACATTGATTTGAATGGGCTGCTATGCCTGCGTTTTCAGCTGAATAAAAAGGTGCATCCCAATTTTAAAAAAAAGCAGTGGCCGTAAAATTCCGGCTTTTGCACCATGCGAATTACCTGCAGTTCCAGCACACGCAAACTGTTTTTAAATGCAGAAAGCTTGCCAGAGCAGGAACTGCAGGTAAGTCGAATAGATTTCAAGGCCACAGCATTTTTTTAAATGCTGTATGCACCTTTTTTCTGCAGAAAACGAGGGCATAGTAGCCCATTCAAATCAAATGTGGGCCGCCAACCTGCATACATGTGAACCAGGCCTAAAGCAATAGTAAAGTAATTTATAAATAAAAACACCGGTCCTTCTGCAGGTTTAACCACTTCTGGACCGCAAGGATTTGCCCCCTTAAAGGGGTTGTATTCTCACCTAAAAAAAACCCCTGCAGGAGAAAGGCATAATGAGCTAGTATGCATCGCATACTAGCTCATTATGAAATACTTACCTTAAAACAAAGCCCCGACACGGTCGCCCGATCATCACCGCTGAGGGAGCCATCATGTTCCTTCTGTGTCTCTTCCTGGTTTGGCGGCTCCGGCGCTGAGTGGCCGGAGCCGCAATGACGTCACTCCAGCGCATGCGCGCAGGAGTGACTTTCTGGCAAGGATCCGGCAAAGAGCTCTGAAGGTCCGCTGGTTTCAGCGGCTGCATGCAAGACGAATATCTCCTAAACCGCATTAATGACCAGGCCATCGGATCAAGGCCACTTGAAATCGTATTAATTGAATACCGTTTTAATACCATATACCGTGGCAAAACCTTAATCAATTGCCGGTAATCTGATACCGTCACATGCCTAGTTGCGAGTCTCTGGATTCACACAAGAACGATTGCAAAATACTAAAAATTGGTTTGCCACGTGACAAGTACAATGCGATCACTTTTATTTAAACCATCAATTTCTCAGTGTGGTTGCAGTGTGTAAAGCCAGCATTATGGCAGCCAGACATCATTTGATATAAATTTTGATTCAGTTCTCTCTCCAAAGTAGATGAAGTAACACAGACATGGAAAATAACACTAGGACAGAATGACACTGCAGGGAAACTGTTGCCACCATTAGACGCTGGGAAACACAATGCTACTACTGTAGAGTGAGGTTGGACAAAACCATGCTACGGTCGTGTGACGCCAGGCATCATAGTGCCCCTACCACTGCGTGACACTGGGCAACACAGTGCCCCCACATGACACTAGGGAACATAGTGCCCCTGCGTGACAACAGGCAACCAGGGCAGCCATCAGAAATTTTGGGGCCCCTAACACAGTTTTAGGCCCCCCCCCCCCGGCCTGACCACCAACATTCCCCAGGACCCGCCAACCATGTCGTCATCCTCCTCCAGTCCCATGTCCTACTTCTCCTCCATTCCCATGTCCTCTTTCATCCCATGTTCTCCTCTTCCTCCAGTTCCATCGCCTCCATCCCAGGAAAATAAAGGTGAATGGTTTTAGTAAATGCTGCCCCTCCTGTCCAGGCGTGAACAGCTGGAGAACAGGGGAGGGCAGGGTCTACAGCTGTGTGTGAGGGCTAGTGAGGGGCAGGACCCCCTACATAGTGCCAGTCTGCAAGGGATTGGCAGAAATTACAATTGAATGGTATTGCAAGGACAGATGGCAACCGTACCCTGTTTGGGGGCCCCCCGGGATGCCCGTGCCCCCTACATGTGTATGGGCTGTACCCCCCTGATGGCGGCCCTGCAGGCAACACAGTTCCTCCGCCAGTGCACGATGGTGGGCAACACATTGCTGCTGCGTGACATTGGGTAACATAGTGCTGCTGCCTGTGCACGATGCTGGACAATACAGTGCCAGTGCATGACACCAGGCAAGGAAACACAGTGCTGCTGCTATTGTGTGACACTGAGCAACGCAATGCCACTGCATTACATTGGGCAACACGGTGTCGGCGTGTGAAACTGCCATTGTGTAACACAGAGCCACACAGTGCCAGCACATGACATTGGGCAACACAGTGCCCCCGCCAGTGCACGGTGCTGGGCAACACCTTGCTGCTGCGTGACGTTGGGCAACACAGTGCCAGCGCGTGACATTGGGCAACACAGTGCCCCCACCAGTGCACGGTGCTGGGCAACACCTTGCTGCTGCGTGGCATTGGGTAACACAGTGCTGCTGCCAGTGCATGACACCAGGCAAGGCAACACAGTGCCGCTGCTATTGTGTGACACTGAGCAACACAATGCCACTGCATTACATTGGGCAACAGTGTCGGCGTGTGAAACTGCCATTGTGTAACACGGAGCCACAAAGTGCTGCTGCATGATGTTGAGCAACACAGTGCTGCTGCTACTGCGTGACACTGGGCAACATAGTGCCCCCGCGTGACAACAGGCAACACAGTGCCCCCACCAGTGCACGATGGTGGGCAGCACATTGCTGCTGCGTGACATTGGGTAACACAGTGCTGCTGCCTGTGTACGATGCTGGACAATACAGTGACACCAGGCAAGGCAACACAGTGCCGCTGCTATTGTGTGACACTGAGCAACACAATGCCACTGCATTACATTGGGCAACACAGTGCCAGCGTGACGTTGGGCAACACAATGTATGATGCCAGGCAGCAAAGTGCCACTGCCACCATGTGGGGCAGCACCATGGCACAGCACAGGGTGACAGTGCAGGGGATCCCTGAGTACATCATGTCCTCCACATGGGCTCCCTATGTCAGATACTGAAGCTGCTATAACACCTCTGCAGCTGCAGCACACATCCTCTGAGGGCATGCTGGTATCTGTATTCCCTCTACATGACACACAGTGTGGGACAGGTGACACACAGTGTAGGACAGGTGACACACAGTGTGGGACAGGTGACACACAGTGTGGGACAGGTTACACACAGTGTGGGACAGGTGACACACAGCTGATTTACCTCTGAACACCTCCTGTATTTGCTCGAAGCCACTGCTGGCCAGGAAACGGCACACATCCTCCACATCCCACTCCCTGTAGTCCCCGCTGCCAGGTCCGGCCCATGTCTTTGCCCGCTTCTCCGGTGTCAGGTACCCGTCCTCCCGCATAGGGGACATGTCATGCCGCCCTCGCTTGGCACCGTTCATCTTCACAGCGACAACAGGCGGAGGAGGAGAGGGCCGAGGGAATAAAACCGGCTCCTGACGTCACCCGGCGACACCGCCCCCCATGAGCTCCACAGCCGCAGCCCCCTTTGAAGCTCTGCGCTTGCTCGCTCACACTTGGCGGGAAAGACAAACTGTGAGGAGAATTTGAGAGGAGATTTTGCTGGACGAGGAAGCACCGCACATCCAATCACTGAGGGTGGGGTGACCATGCTGCACGTTCAGTAGAAACTACAGCAGAGGGTAACCCCCTGCTATCCAGGGCAATTTATTTATTTTTTAACCACTTTACCACCGGAGCATTTTGCTGTCTTACGTCTGGGCCACTTTTTGCGATTCGGCGCTGTGCGACTTTTACTGACAATTGCGCGGTCATGTGACGCCGTACCAAAACAAAATTTACGTCCTTTTTTTCCCCACAAACAGAGCTTTATTTTGGTGGTATTTGATCACCTGTGCAATTTTTACTTTTTGCACTATAAACAAAAAAAGAGCGTAAATTTTGAAAAAATAACAATATTTTTAACATTTTTTTATATGAAATTCCCCCCAAAAAAGATGTAAAAAACAATTTTTTTTTAAATTTTTGGCCAATTTGTTTTCTGCTACCCATGTTTGGTAAAAAAAATCGCAATAAGCGTATTTTGATTGGTTTGCGCAAAAGTTATTGCGTTTACTAACTAAGGGAAAGATTTCTGTCATTTTTGGTGTTTTTTTTTTTTAACGAGTAATGGCGGCGATCTGCAATTTTTTTTTTGCGGGACTGCGACATTGCGGCGGACAGATCGGACCCTTGACTGACATTTTTGACACTTTTGGGGGTACCAGTGACATTACTGCAGTAATCAGTGCTATACATATGCACTGTTACTGTAAAAATGACACTGACAGGGAAGGGGTTAATTTTATTGGAGAGGGAGGGGTTAATGTATGCCTGGTGCTTACTGACGTGTGTGGGGGGAGGTGACTGAGTGAGTCAGGGACAGATCGCATGTTCAGCTATGCTGAACACTCAGATCTGTCACTCCCTGTCACTTAGGAGATCCGCCCGCTCTGTTTACACAGGCGGGCGGATCTCCAAAATGGATTCCCCGACGATCGGGGCAGAGCAGCGGCAATCGCCGCTGCTCCTCCCCTGGCCCGACTCCCGCTGTGACTGAAAACAGTGGGAGCGCGCCTCCGGCAGCGCGCGTGCGCCACCTACAGGGGAGGAGTCTAGCGACGTAGGTCTACGTCGCTAGACGATAACGAGCCACTGTGCCGGAGTAGCAGCACAGTGGCTAGTGTTAAAGTAGTTAAAGAGCACTAGCACTTTATTTGCAGCAAGCAGCTCACATATGCACAGACACCATTGTTTACCCCTTACTTGGTTTAGCACGAATTCCAGCACTTTATATATCAACTTTTTCTTACCACAAGCGCAAGGTTTTTATTGTTTTCTTTTAATTTTGATGATTATGGCTTACAGCTAGTGAAAACCCCAAAATTCAGTATCTCAGAATATTGGAATATTACATAGGACCAATAAAAAAGAAAGGATTTTTAATCGAGAAATGTTGGCTTACTGAAAAGTATGTCCATGTACAGTATAGTATGCACTCAATACTTGATCGGGGCTCCTTTTGCATAAATTACTGCATCAATGTGGCGTGGTATGGAGGCGATCAGCCTGTGGCACTGCTGATGTGTTATGGAAGCCCAGGTTGCTTTGATCGAGGCCTTCAGCTTATCTGCATTGTTGGGTCTGTGCAAACAGTTTGTGGCATCACCTGGAAAGCCTTCTAAAATGGTGGATAACTAGCAAAACAAAATGGTAGACTCTGTGGCACTACAAAGACCAGGACAGTCAAGCCACGCATTTTAGCCCCCGCTTCTCTCTCATTATATCTTCCTCTCTGTTCTCCTGTTACTAACGAGAATACAGATAAACGTGAAGCCAGGAATGTTAATTGCCATAGACAAATGTTACAGAGAACATCTGGAGGAGGATGATATGTATTGCTTGCCAAGTAACCGCGTTTCCCCAAAAATAAGACCTATCTCCGTTTTCTATGATTACTGCAATTTAAGCCCTACCCCAAAAATAAGCCCTAGTTCAAATCCTTGTAAAATACGCTGTAAGGGCTCTTTCACACGGTCCGCCTCCGTAGGCGCATCCGTGCTGCTCAGCGGGGATCGATCAACGATCCCCGCTGAGCCGGCGGATGACATCTCCGTCTCCGCTTGCAGTGCGGAGAGGGAGGTGTCACAGCCCCCGCTGCTCTCTATGGGGAATCGGATGAGAGCGGACCGCCTGTCCGCTCTCATCTGATCCGATCCCCAGGACAGATGGAAAATAGGGTTTCCATCCGTCCGGATGTCACCGCTGACATCCGCTGCTCCATAGGGCTGAATGGGGCATCCGATCAGATCCGCCTAAAAAACTGACAGGCGGATCTGATCGGACCGCCCGTGTAAAAGAGCCTTACTAGGATTATATAATGTCCAGCGTGTGTCTTTATGTAACATGATTGTAGAAAATACCTTATTTACGGCGCCGCTGGGCGCTCATGTGACCTGCCGGAACTCTCCTCCTCCTCCTCCCAGCTGACGTCAAGGGCCCCTCCCTCTGCAGTGCTCGGAGCGGGGCTGACGTCACCGGGGATCCCGGCATCTCCCTCGGCAGTACTCGGAGTGGGAAAGAAGAGCTCTGGCGGGTTATGTGAGCACCCAGCTGTAAATAAGGTATTTTCTACAATGTTACATAAAGACACACACAGGACATTATATAATCCATATACAGTGGGAATTAAATGATTTTGCAAGGACTTTAACTAGAGTTTATTTTGGGGATTACAGAGTTGCTGACAGGGAGGGAGAGGGGGAGAGAAGACAGGGGACAAATAAGACATCCCCTGAAAATAAGGATTTGTTCAATTTGTATTCAGGATTCATATTCGGAATTAGGTTTTTTTCTAATTTTCTTCAAATTTTCCCATTTTTTTTAGATTCAAAATTTTCTAAACAATAAACTTTGAATCGGTCGAATCAAAAACTTTAGATTTTTGAAGTGAACAAACAAAAGAAAAATCTTCATCAAATAATTACAATGACTCTTTAAATCATCTTTAACTTAACAAAAACAGCATCATTTCGAAATTGTACAGGATTTGTTTTTAGACATATATTTAAAGTTCAAATTCGACTGAAATTCGATGTAAAGCTCGATTTAAATTTTTTTTGTTTGCTGAAGACAAGCGGACTAAGGTCATGGATTACTAGAACCATGTCCTGTGGTCTGATGAGACCAAGATAAACTTATTTGGTTCAGATGGTGTCAAGCGAGTGTGGGGACAACCAGGTGAGGAGTACAAAGACAAGTGTGTGTTGCCTACAGTCAAGCATGGTGGTGGGAGTGTCATGGTCTGGGGCTGTGTGAGTGCTGCCGACACTGGGGAGCTACACTTCATTGAGAGAACCATGAATGCCATGTACTGCGACATACTGAAGTAGAGCATGATCCCCTCCCTTCGAAGACTGGGCTGCAGGGCAGTATTCCAACGTGATAACGACCCCAAACACACCAAGACGACCACTGCCTTGCTAAAGAAGCTGAGTGTAAAGGTGATGGACTGGCCAAGCATGTCTCCAGACCTAAACTCTATTGAGCATCCTCAAACAGGAGGTGGAGGAGCGCAAGGTCTCCAACATCCACCAGCTCCGTGATGTTGTCGTGGAAGAGGACTCCAGTGGCAACCTGTGAAGCTCTGCTAAACTCCATACCCAAAAATATGTAACAGAATACAAATTAACCTAAAAGGATTAAAAAATTAGATTCTTAATTTGTTTTTTTTAAATGTTATATAGCAGAATGTGGAGAATTGTTGCGCTTTGTTTATAGCGCAAAAAATAAAAATCGTAGAGGCAATCAAATACCACCAAAAGAAAGCTCTATTTGTGGGCAAAAAAGGACATCAATTTTATTTAGGTACAGCGTCGCACAATAACGCGATTTTCCATTAAAATAACGCAATGCCGAACCGCAAGAAATGGCCTGGTCATTAAGGGGGCAAATCCTTCCAGTCCAGAACTGGTTAAGGTAGCTGGATGACACCTACTTGCCCACCTTTTCCTCTGCCTTCTATATGTAAACACGCACAACCCTATTAATTTCTCACTCCATTCTCTATATGGTCTTACATTCCACAATTATACCATGGGAAACTATTGAAAGACTTCCAGACACTGCGAGAGAAAATGGTGTGCTGAATCATTTATTCTATCAATACTTACAACTCAGGCACACTATCTCCTCCCAGTCCAGGCTGTCTATTTGGGTATTGGTTGAGCCTAGGATACTTACGCAATTGATAACTTCACTTTATAGAAAAGGACAAATTTCTTCCTTGTACAATTTCCTTCTGTCACAGGTATCCAAATCCATGTCTCTCAATTATAGAACTTGATGGTTAGAAGACTTGGGACACATTTCAGTCGAGGAATGGTCCACTGTCCTTGATAATACACATAAGGTTTCTTTGTCATCTGCCCAGAAGCTCTCTCGGCTATTCATTATACACTGCACTTATCGTACACCTCATAAGCTGCATGCTTGGCACAGAAGGGATACTCCTCTGTGCCCGTCGTGCCCAAAATGTGCGGTGGAAAATGGCACTCTCCTTCATATGTTATGGAAGTGTCCAAAACTGGTGAGATACTGGACAAAAGTGATCAGTTCTATTAATAGGATATAGACTCTTACTTGTACATTAGATCCTAAACTCTGCATACTGGGCTGGTTGATGAGGTAGATGAGGAAGTATACACGTCACACACATACATAGCTATTATTGGAGTCCTGTTTATTGCCTGGAAACATATCACACAGAAAAAGCTCCCTGCAACACCTCTCTCCCATGAAGATTTGGTTACCTCTGTTAATACGGTTCTGCTAAGGAATAAACTAGTCTACCAGCATAGGGGTAGTCCTACAAAATTTGAACAAATAAGGGATGCCTGGCTAGGTACCCTTGTACTGGCACCCTTACAACTAGTCAAAATAGGATCCTTGGTGAAAGAGTTTCTTCTGGCTCGATGTAACATGGTTATAGGTTTTACATTTAAAAAAAAAAAATACCTGGGGGTATAGGTGACACGATATAACTTAATTTAGGATATTAACACTTAACAGACTTCGCATCATTGTATAGTAATATCACTATTTTCATTATGCCTAGACATGCAGAGGTTATTTTTTTTTACATTACACGGGAGTTTGGTTGGGTGTACATCTCTTTAATAAGTTTTGTTTTTTTTTTTTTTGTTCCCCTTTGATTGTTTTGAGGGGAGGAAAAGGGGAAAGAAAGAGGGATCGTGATTCTTATGCCTACCATTCCCATTGCTGGAGATATATATTTTGACCAAATATATTGTCTGTTTATATATATATAATTATATACACAAATATGATCCCTCAATCTCTTGTCGTGTATGTTTACAAAATCTCAATAAAAATAATCTGATTTATAAAAAACAAAAAAAAATTCTCACTTCATAACTGAGTACCCCACTAGGGATCCCCTCACTGCAATAGCAAATCACAAGCAAAAGGGAGCTCCAAATAGCATGAATTCTGCAGACAGCCTACCGAGAACCTTAAAACAGGGCACAGGGTGATATCTGTTCACTTCTCCTGGAGCAAAGTCCTATTACCACACTGCTCCTATTATCTGACACTTATCGGACCCTAAATATTTGGAAAACTCTTGGCACCTCTACAACCTTTGATTTCCAGAAGCCAAAAATGCCACACATCTTCCATTCCCTGCCACCTCTTGAGAAACATAACAGGTAGGTCCCAGGAGACTGTGGGGCCATTCACAGGGAGTAACACAGCTAGCACGTGCAGTAGATAGCCGGCTGGGAAGCCGCAAGGAGTCACAGTTGGCTTCCCTCAGTTAGATGCCGTCCGCACCTAAAGACCAGCAAAGATCTGGATTGGGTGAGCACAGCGCTGAGTCCTTGAACAGACAAGTGTGGTACAGCATTTGTAGCTACTGACTTTTACATTTTGTTTACAAGGTAAAATTTCTCTTTAAGGACGTTGCCCAATTTTAATGATTCTGTTCATAGGCTTCTAGAAGCCCTCTTAAATGTCTTCTTTACCTTTGCCGGTGTTCTAAAATTTTATCGGACCCATGAAAATTCCAGACCTCGTCACTTCCGGCTGGTGCGAGCCCCGGTGCGCATGCGCACATGGTCCGAGGAAATTCTAAGACTTAGAGAACAGCTGATTGAGAGGAGGAGGGGCTGAGGTGGGACGCACACACTGCCGAGGGAAAATTGCTGTCACGGGCGAACCATATGTGCTAGAGACCCCAAAATTGTATCGCAGGTAGCCAAGACGCTCCCCTACAGCTGTTAAAAATTTGGGGTCTCTGGGATGAAAGGGTGCGGAGCAGTGGTCCCCGGTTCTCGGGGTCACTGCTCCGTGCCCTTTCATCCCCGAGACCCACGGGGTCACTGCTCCGCACCCTTTCATCCCCGAGACCCCAAATTTCTATCAGCTATAGGGGAGCGTCTTGGCTACCTGCGATACAATTTTGGGGTCTTTAGCAGCTTTGGTTCGCCCGTGACAATAATTTTCCCGCGGCGGTGTGTGCGTCCCACCTCAGCCCCTCCTCCTCTCAATCAGCTGTTCGTCAAGTCTTAGAATTTCCTCGGACCATGTGCGCATGCGCACCAGGGCTCGCACCAGCCGGAAGTGACGAGGTCCGATTTTTTCACGGGTCCGACAAAATTTTACAACACCGGTCCTGCAGGCAGCTATTGTCCATTTTGTAGACAGTTGCTAACCAGAGGACACAAACCTGTCTTTAATGACCCTTTATCTTAGAACAATTACAGCTGATGCCATCAGCATTGTTTTTTTTTTTTTTTGTTTTGTTTTGATGCTCCAGAGAATGTGGTTTGCCAAGTCTCTAGAATGTCCCAAATCAATGTGAATAAGCACAGGATTTTCGTGGCTAAAAGGTTATCTGCTAAACCAACTTGTAAAAAAAAAAAAAAAAAAAAGCATCTTGAACGCATGATGGTAAACACCTATTTGGGGAATCCCTGAAAAAATAATCAAGGAAATCAACAGGGGAAGTGCTTTAATCCCACAAGTAGAAGAAAGTCTCTTAATATTTCTTCTCTGCAAAGGTATTCACTCTCCCCAGGCATCTACTTCCAAAATCAAGGACCTTCTTTTGTTGCAAGCCCTGGACTTCTAAGTACAATAAAGCCTGCCCAGAATGAAAGGGTACTTCTACTCTTAGGGGTGAGGAGGACATCTGCTGGTGTATGCACCAATCTGGATTTGAGACATCCCAGATCTTGGGATCCAATCTGTCATTTCACACGGGTACAAAAATTGGATTTTTTGTCTCACCGTAAAATCCTTTTCTCTGAAGTTAATTGATGGACACAGTCTCTGTTCTTTATAACAGTAGGGTTCTGCTGCCCCTACAGGAGTAGGGCACTAGGCAGAAAATATGTTCTGGCTACGCCTATGGGCAGTCCCAGGGGGTATACCCTCTCTCCCTGCTATAGGATGTCAGTTTTGTATCAAAGCAGTGTCAGAGAAAACAATACCAACCCAACTCAAAATAGAGGGGCGAGTACTGCGACCGTCCATGAACTTCAGAGAAAAGGATTTTACGGTAAGACAAAAATCCAATTTTCTCGTTCATTGACGGATGCAGTCTCTGTACTTCATAACAGTAGGGACGTCCCAAAGCAGTGCCTTAAAGATGAGGGGTGGGAACAGCAGAAAATAATTCCCCAAGACTAAAACATAGCCAACCAGGCAAGATAGGACTCATCAGAACAAGATGAGACCCACCTAAAAAAAAAAACATTAAGCACCCTCAAACAGCATCCTGCAAAACTTTGCGGCCAATGGAGGCATATGCAGATGCCAGCACATCCACCTTATAAAACTTTGTAAAGGTATGAACAAACGACCAGGTAGCCGCCTTGCAAACCTGAACCACAGATGCCTGATGGCGAAAAGCCCAGGAAGCACTAAGCGCCCGAGTAGAATGTGCCTTAACAGGGAAAGGAGGAACCTGACACTTAATTTAATAAACCTGCACAACCGTCTGTCTGATCCATCTGGAAATAGTCGCAGCAAACGCAGGTAGCCCTTTCTTTGGTCCATCTGTGAATACAAAGAGCGAATCCGACTTTTGAAAAGACTCAGTGATCGCCAAGTACACCCTAATTGCCCGAACCACATCCAAAGTATGCAGTGCAAATTCCTAGGGATGTTGAGGCTTAGGACACAAAGAGGGCAACACAATGTCCTCATTTAAGTGGAAACTGGAAACCACCTTTGGAAGGAAGGAAAGATCAGGATGAAGCACCACTTTATCCCTGTGAACCACCAGATAGGGAGAACAACAGGACAACGCCACCAGTTCCGACACCCTGCGCGCAGAAGTAATAGGCACCAAAAAAGCCGCATTTTGGGATAGGGTAAGCAGGGGAATCTCCCAAATATTTTCCAAGGGAGGTTTCTGGAGAACCAAATTAAGGTCCCAAGGTGGCAATGGGGGGTTGCACCCCCTGGATAAAGTTACGCACCAGGGAATCGGTGGCTAGTGGCCTCTGGAAGAAAATTGCCAAGACTGAGATCTGACCCTTGATAGTACTCAAGGCCAATTTTTGAACAGCTCCCCGTTGAAGGAAGGCCAAGATCGAGCCACTGAGTAAGAACGAGGGGGGACCCCAATAGACTCATACCACGCAATATACGACTTCCATGTACGATGATAAATCTTTCTAGAAGTTGCTTTTCTCGCTTTAAGCAAAGCGGGAATCACTGAAGCAGACAATCCCGTCCTTCAGCACCTGGCTTTCAACAGCCAAGCCGTCAAGCCAGCGACTGTAAAGCAGGATGGAAGTTCGGCCCTTGAGACAGTCAGGATTCATACACATTTTCACCAATAAAATTCCATGACTTTACGTAAATATTCATGACCTAATGTTTCATGAAATGTCTATGTATACATGTTAAATAAGAAGAAAATCCATGTCACACCCAGCATATTTTTACTAAAATAAATGACAAATCTTTGTAGTGTACAGTACCTCTGCAGTTAGGGTTTCGTTTCTGGATACAGCGTGACTCAAAATGGTCCCTTGTTTTACAGTGGATGAGATGGAAGCACCGCTGCCGCAGCTGGGAGCCGGTGTCACTTCAGGCGCATGGGTGAAAAAGCCAGCGATCGGATTGGAAGCTGTCAAGCACGCAGCTGCAGACTGGTGCTGTGCACCTTTAGCGTGGCTAGACAGCGCTGCCTCTCCCATGTTCGAAATGTCAAACGTTTTACGACACACACTACATTTAGCGGACATGATACAGGAGGTGGTCAGAGGCTGCGGACATGATACAGGAGGTGGTCAGAGGCTGCGGACATGATACAGGAGGTGGTCAGAGGCTGCGGACATGATACAGGAAGTGGCCAGAGGCTGCGGACATGATACAGGAGGTGGTCAGAGGCTGCGTACATGATACAAGAGGTGGTCAGAGGCTGCGGACATGATACAGGAGGTGGTCAGAGGCTGCGGACATGATACAGGAGGTGGTCAGAGGCTGCGGACATGATACAAGAGGTGGTCAGAGGCTGCGGACATGATACAGGAGGTGGTCAGAGGCTGCGGACATGATACAGGAGGTGGTCAGAGGCTGCGGACATGATGGAAGAGCACAGGGGAAGCAGAGAGCACTGGAAGAGCTGAAGGGCACGGGGGGGACTGGAGAGAATTAAGGGGGGGTTTGGAAAGCATTGCAGGGGGGTTGGAAGGCGCAGGGGGGGGGAGCATGGAAAACCAGGGGGATGGAGAGGGGAGGGGGGGGGACTGGAGAGCACTGTCTGGGGGGAACTGGAAATCACTGAGGGGAGAGCCAGGGAGCTGGAGAGCACTGGGGGAGCCAGAGAGCATTGGGGGGGGAGATGAAAAGCACTGTGGGGAGCTGAAGCGCATCGGGGAGGGGGGGCTTAAGAGCACTGGGGGGGGCTAAAGAGCACTGGGGGGGGCTAAAGAGCACTGAGGGGGGTTATTAGAACTGAGGTGGGGGTTAATAGCACTGAAGGTGAGGGTTAATAGCACTGCGGGGGGGGCCAAAGAGCACTGAGGGGGGCCAGCAAAGCAAGTTGGATAGAAGGGGGATGGGATGGGGCAGCTGCATAGATGAATTGATCTTTCCATATTCCTCCTGCAGCCGCTGAGAGGAAGAAAAATTGGATTTTTGACTTACCGTAAAATCCTTTTCTCTTAAGCTCATTGACAGACGCAGACTTCTTGATTAATATCAGTAGGGTTATACTGCCCCCTACAGGAGTAGGACACTAGGCAGGAAAAAAAGTTCCGGCCACACCTTATGGGCAGTCCCAGGGGGTATATCCTCTCTCTCCCTGCTACAGGATGTCAGTTATGTAACAAAGCAGTGTCAGAGACTTATACCAACCCAACTCAAAATAGAGGGGCGGGTACTGCATCTGTCAATGAGCTTAAGAGAAAAGGATTTTACGGTAAGTCAAAAATCCAATTTTCTCTGTCGCTCATTGACAGACGCAGACTTCTTGATTAATATCAGTAGGGACGTCCCAAAGCAGTGCCACAAATGAGGGGTGGGATAACAGAAATAAAAATCCAATCCAGAAGGCCCAACCGGAGCCAACCAGAAGCATCAAGAGCTCCTCGAACAAAGAGATGAGACCCAACTGAAAAACCCAAAAAAAACCCTCTGCAGAACCTTGCGGCCAAAAGAGGCATCCGCCGATGCCAGCACATCAACTTTATAAAATTTTGTAAAGGTATGAACCGACGACCAGGTAGCCGCCTTGCAAACCTGCAGCACCGACGCCTGATGGCGGAAGGCCCAGGAAGCACTAAGCGCCCGAGTGGAGTCCGCCTTAACAGGGAACGGAGGAACCCGACCCTTAATAGAATAAGCCTGCACCACCGTCTGTCTGATCCATCTGGAGATAGTCACGGCAGATGCAGGCAACCCCTTTCTAGGGCCATACGTGATCACAAAAAGTGAATCAGCCACGTGCGCATGCGCGCGGGCACGGGAGCGGTAATGCTTTAGCCGAGCTCCGCACACCACCAGCCGAACTCTAGCTATTTTTAGCGGCGGGAGGGGGCGAACACGCCCGACAGTCCTATCCGGAGGCTCGTGAGTCTGCCATGCAGCGGAGGACAACGAGGAAGCGGCAATATAAGCAGGCAGTTCAGCGTGATTCAGCGAAACACACGCCGCCGGGCCGGACTCCTCCATCCAAGATGGCGCCGGGTAAGTAGCACGGACACAACGGCCGGGATCCAGCACAGGACGATCCGCCCTCCACCAGCTATTCTTCCCAGGCTGCCCGCTCGCCCTCTGGGGATGAGCCAAGGGATCCTTTCTCCTCACAGTCATCCGGGGAGCTGGAGGGAGGCCTGCGGGGTGTGGGGTCGCCCCCATCCCCCTCCACCCCCCATGATTGCCCCGCACTGTCGGACTCTCCTGTTTCCTCCATGGACAGGAATATGGCAGACCTGGCTGAATCTCTCTTTAGCCAACCCAGCCCCTCTGGGAGAGATCCCGAGCCTCCTGCAGCTACATACTCAGGGGATGCTGTGCTGCTGGCTAGATTCTCCACCATGCTTCAGCAGGAGCTTTCAAAAGCTTGCTCCATCATAACCACGGATATTAAAAGGGACTTACAGAGTTTTGGGGCTAGGCTCGACACCATAGAAACCAAGGTGGATGGATCCCTGTCCAGAGTCAACCAGAACACTGCACTGGTATCGGAATTGCATGGACGATTGGAAGAGGCTTATTCTAAGATAGAGGACCTTGAAAATCGTTCGCGCCGCTATAATGTGCGCATCAGAGGCCTTCCAGAATCACACCAGGATTTGGAATCGGCGGTCCATACCCTTATGCAGGATCTCATCCCTGACATCCAACCTCACCAGCTGGAAGTGGATCGGGTCCATAGGGCCCTGACGGCTCCACGCCAGGATGGACTTCCACGTGACATCATTCTCAAGTCCATTACTTTAGAATAAAGGAGAAAATGATGGCGGCAGCTAGGAAACGGCATGACCTTACTTTGCTTGGCTCCCCCATACAGCTTTTTACTGATCTAGCCCCGTCAACGGTGCAGAAACGGCGCACCCTTAAACCATTGCTACAACAGCTGTTGAACCGCCAGATAAAATACAGGTGGTCATTTCCGTTCCGGCTCTCCTTCACGTTTCAAGGCAAGAACTACTCTTTCACGAACTTTCAGGATGGAGAAATTTTGCTTCTGGAATTGGGCATTATATCCAGGGAACCACATCCATCGCCGCGCCCCTCTACCTCCATGACTCCAACAGCTCGCCCCTTGTCTCCTATTTGGAACCACAGGGGCCCCCCCTCTGCGAGGAAGGACAGGCGCAACACCTGAAGTGACTGAGATTCCTTCTTTCCTTTTTTTTTTCTCCACATGTTGATGTCCGTGTTTTTTCTTTCCATTTTTTGATTGTGCTGTGCCCCTGCGGGGGGGGGGGGGGCGCCTTTTCTGGCTCCTCTGCCCTCTTCTCTTCTCCCTCTCCTGCACGGGCGCAGCTGCTATTACTTGATCTGTCCTTATTTCGCCCGCTGGCGATTGTGCCGGCGGCGATTGGGACGGGCCGGGATGGTGACAGTGACCATCCTTGACCCTGGTCGCCCCTACGAGGGGGTCCGGGGACACGCCTTATTGTACTTGCTGGATTGGGGCCGGCCGGCCGCTTCGGGGGTGCTCCCCCTCCGGGCCCCCTGTTGGGGGTTGGGGGGGGGGTCCCTGGGGCGGCGGGCTTCCCCTCGGTGGGGGGGAGGGGGGGAGATGTGTTCCATTACTGATGACATTGGCGTTTCTTTTTGTCTCCCCTTCCGGGACCCCGGGACCAGCCTGGAGGTTGTGCCTTTTTTCCTTTTTTTGGGGGTTTTTGGTTTGGTTTGTTTTTTTTTCTTTTCTCTCACGTTCCTATGTTTGAGCGGACCGTGTTCGGAGTCTGGGTCCGTGGTCGGCGGGTCGTGGGCCCGGGTTCCGGATGGGGGGGCCCTTGGGGGAGTAGTGTTATCATTAGGCGGGATTGGGCCCATGTTGTGGGGCAGTTGCCCCTTTTATCTTCCCCGCTGACGTGTGTTTTTTGATGAGTCGGCTGGGGTGCAACCGCATGCCACTTTTGTGACCTTGCCCTTGTCTTACGATGGGGGCAACCTCACAAAGTGTACCCCAGGAGGAGGGACTGGGGACAGTAAATTCCCTCCTATGTTGCATTATTTTGTATTATTGTGCTCTTTTGGCGGGAGGAACTTATCCTCTTGCTTGTGCTTATCTCTTTTTTCACCATCTTTACTTTTTCCTTCTTTTCCTTTGGACCCTGACCCTGCGCTCTGACCCCGTTTTGATGTCCCTGGATCCCGGATGTGCCTGGACTCGTGCTGTTGGGTACCTCCTCTGGACGACGATTCGATCAGGTGAGCGTGCTCTGCCAGACCACAATGTCAGCCAATAGTTCTTCTTTGTACTCCCTAATATCACATAATGTACAGGGATTTAACTCCCCGGCTAAACGTACCAAAGCTTTCACCTATTACCACAAACAGAAAGCGGATATTTTGCTGTTACAGGAAACACATTTTTCTAAATCCTCCGCCCCTAGATACCTCTCAGCCCGTTACCCGCAATTTTACCTTTCGTCAGGTCCGGAGAAAAAGAGGGGCGTGGCCATATGCTTTTCTCGTAGGGTCCCTTTTACTCCAGTGACGGTCGTGCGGGATAAGGAAGGCCGTTATATTATGGTAGTGGGTCTTGTCAACGATCAACTGACTTCGCTTATCTCTTATTACACTCCTAACACGGGACAGCTTGCCTTTTTTCATAGCATGCTGTGTACCCTGCTCCCCAAAGCTCAGGGCAAGGTGATCCTGGGGGGGGATAGCAACCGTCCAGGAAAAGCCGCAATTGAAACATGTGCCGCAGAATGGGCATAAACTGGCTCGTCTACTCTATGATAGTGACTTGCTAGACCTCTGGAGGGAACTTAACCCCTCTCGGAGGGATTATACCCACTTCTCACATGTGCACGGTACGTATTCCCGCATAGATCATGTGTTCGGGAGCTCGGCGCTCTCCCCCTATGTGTCGTCGGCAAAGATTTTAGTCACTCCCTGGTCAGATCATGCTCCGGTGCTCATAACGCTCTCAGGGCTGTGGTCTAAACCAGGTCCTTCCCCGTGGCGGCTCAATGTTACACTTTTAAACGATCCGCTTATTGTCAAAGAACTGGAAACGGAGATTAGTACTTTTTTTGTAGAAAACTGTCCGACGGACACGACCCCTGCTATCACTTGGGCGGCACATAAGGCCACAATTCGTGGCAAACTGCTACAGTTAGCGGCTAGACTGAAGCGGAATCGGGAAAGCACGATTAAACAGCAGGAGCAGGAACTCTCTGCCCTTTTGGCCGAACAACGGTCCCAACCGCAGGTAGATATACGACATAAAATCGACGCGGCGAGACTGTCTCTTAATCTAAGCCTTACTACACAAGCAGAAAAATGTATTCGTTGGTCGCGGCACAAATATTACACTATGGGTGATAAGCCCACCACGCTATTAGCTAGGAAATTAGCGCCTCGCCCATATACCTCGGCGCTACCCAAGTTACGCCTTAAATCCGGGGCGCTTTCACGCAATCCTGAACTGCTCACGGCGGAATTTACAGATTTTTATACCAAACTGTACCGCACGCCTACCCCTTACGACAGGGATTTGGCGGATGTTTTTTTCGCTGATATGTCGCTGCCCAAAATGACCAAATCCCATAAGGACATGATGGACGGCGAAATCACTGAGGCGGAGGTCAAACAGGCGATTAAAGGCTTACACCCCTCTAAAGCACCTGGTCCCGATGGTTTTCCTGGACTATATTATCGCAAATTTCAGGACGTTTTGTCCCCTCATCTCTGTGCATTTTTTAATGCGATACGCCTTGGGGGTGACCTTCCTCCTCAGGAGAACACGGCGTTCATCCATGTCCTCCCGAAACCAGGGAAAGATCACAGTATGTGAGAATTATTGCCCGATATCGTTAATAAATTCAGACTTAAAGATCCTAACTAAAATTATGGCGACTAGGCTCGGCTCTTTCCTATCTAGTTATATTCATCCTGACCAAGCTGGGTTTGTCCCGGGACGCCAGACTTCCGATCAAACGAGGCGCATACTGGATATCTTATCGGCTATTCACTCGGACTGGGATGGGGGTGGCCCACGCAAGTGTATGATCCTCTCGTTAGACATTCACAAGGCCTTTGACTCCCTTTCGTGGGATTTTTTGTTTGATGTCCTGGGGAGATATGGTTTCGGCGCTCCTTTCCTCACCATGCTGAGGACACTCTATAGTTCTCCCACTGCGAAGCTAATGTTGAAGGGTTATGCGTCGGGTTCGATTGACATTAGAAGGGGGACTCGACAGGGTTGTCCCTTATCTCCCCTACTTTTTGTGCTCGCCTTGGAGCCTTTAGCTATCAAAATTCGGGCCTCGGCGGATATCAGGGGAGTTCTCTGTGCAGGATCGGAACATAAATGTATGTTGTTTGCGGACGACATCCTTGCTTTGATCTCTTCGCCGATTACGACGCTTCCGAACCTCTTTGCGCTCCTCCGCCAATTTGCACGTCTATCGGGCTTAAACGCCAATCAGGCTAAATCGCAGGCGATGAACATTTCTTTGGAGGACTCCACGGTCGCAGGATTACAACAATCCTTTCAATTCGCCTTGCAGACTAAAACGTTACCTTACCTAGGCATACAATTGACACCGTCCTTACACACCCTGTACAGTGCTAACTATCCGCCCCTTGTTACTCGACTGTTGGCTGACATGGATAGATGGCTACTTCACCCTCCGTCGTGGTTTGGCAGACTACACTCGATCAAAATGAATGTCTTGCCCAAAATTTTATACTTGTTTCGCACTTTGCCTGTTGCCATATGTAGACGTGATATCCAAAGGTTACAGGGTAAACTTTTGTCCTTCATCTGGGGGAACAAGAGACCCAGGGTGAACAGGAGAACGCTCTTGACCCCTAGAAACAGGGGTGGCTTGGGAGTGCCGGATCTGATGAAGTATTACTATGCGGCGCAATTGGCCCAATTGGCTAAATTCCACTCTGGGGGCCCCCATCCTATCTGGATGCAGCTGGAGGCACACTCTGTCCCGGGTAAATTGATATCTCATTTATTGTGGCTGCCGCCCAGAGAGCGCCCCCCTGTATTGTGCCCGGCACTTTCCCACTCGTTGGCTGTCTGGGACAGATTATCCAAAGCACATAAGTTCAAATCGCTCCACACTCCCCTAGCACCTGTTCTCAACAACAGCGTGTTCCCCCCGGGTCTCTCTCCCAGCTCCTTCCAATGGTGGACAAATAAGGGGCTTCTAAGGATAGCGGATCTCTGCGACCACAGGGGCGTTCTGACGAAACAGGCATTGATTGAGAAGTATGCTTTACCATCATCTGAATTTTATCGTTTTAACCAAATCGTACACTTTTTAGGTACTTTGTCTCAGGTTTCTGACTTAACTACTATGACTCCCATGGAATTTCTTT
This sequence comes from Pelophylax lessonae, assembly GCF_965119305.1. Taxonomy (NCBI): domain Eukaryota; kingdom Metazoa; phylum Chordata; class Amphibia; order Anura; family Ranidae; genus Pelophylax; species Pelophylax lessonae. The sequence goes on along the minus strand of NC_138778.1, from coordinate 51,070,801 downwards.
GCCGGAATTATGACAAGCTTCGCGGCTATATCTCCATACTCTACAATATATTGTCTGACTCTTCTGTGAAGCTGCCATACATGGTTCAGTGGGAGTCCGACCTGCAGGAGGGCATTGAGCTGGTCGACTGGTGAACTATGGCTCAAGCCGCCTCCAAATCATTGATCAATACCTCCATCATTGAAGCGAACTACAAAGTCTTGTTGCGCTGGTATATGGTGCCGACGAGAATCTCGAAGTTTGTACCTGGCGCATCTTCTCTGTGTTTCCGTGGCTGCGGTCAGGAAGGAACCATGTTCCATATCTGGTGGCAATGCCCTAAGGCGCGCCCTTATTGGATTAGGGTGTATAACTTTATATACACACTTACACAAGTGAACCTGCCTAAATCCCCTCAGCAAGCTTTGCTGGGATTGAAGGTGGATGCTGCCGCGGGGGCACAGAGAAGGCTTATTTCGTTTATTTTCACGGCTGCCAAGGTAACGCTAGCACGATCCTGGAGATCTCCAGTTCTGCAGTTCGACCAGCTCCGCCATAAACTTACATGGATAATGCTCAATGAACGTATGTCGGCCATGTTAAATGATAAAATTAAGCAGTTTGATAAGGTGTGGGAGCCATGGCTCCGTTATCTTACCGGAAGTAGTTAATGGAATCTGGGGCATCGGGAGTTCGGGGACAGGGGGGGGGTGGCTGGGCGCGGTCCTGCTAAATTTTCTTTCTATTACCTTCTTTCTTTCTTCTCTCTTGCTATTCCTCCTTTCCTATTCCTATCTCTTTAGCCTTACGGGCAAGTACCGTTCGCTCAGTTACACCTTCCAATGTTTTTACCCCATGGGCAGTTATATGGGCAGCACTGGGGTCAGATTGTGGCAGTGGGCTGAATGATCTATATTGTTTTTTGTGTTTTTTTTTTTTCTCCTATCTGCTGCATTGGGTGGTTCGTGATCCCGATGCCGGTCCTGCTTGGGTATTGTCCGGTACCCGGTTACACATATGTCAATTTTTCACGATGTATGGCATATGTTATGCAAAGACTGCCTATACTACCAGAACTTTCTTCTTCAACATTCATGCATTGTAATTGTAGTAGGATACTTGAAGCTGTTATGTTCATGTTGACGGTACTCTTTTCTGTACCTTTGAAATTTCTGTTTGTCAATCTCTCATGAAAACCTTTAATAAAAATTATTGTTAAAAAAAAAGTGAATCAGCCTTACGAAAAGAGTCAGTAGTAGCCAAGTACACCCTGATCGCCCGAACCACATCCAAGGAGTGTAACACAAACTCCCGAGGATGACTGGGCTTAGGACACAGGGAAGGTAAAACAATATCCTCATTCAAATGAAACTCTGAAACCACCTTAGGAAGGAAGGAAGGAAGGAAGGAAGGAAGGAAGGATTCGGACGAAGAACCACCTTATCCCTATGAACCACCAGATATGGGGAACGACAGGACAATGCGGCCAGTTCCGACACCCTGCGTGCAGAAGTGATAGCCACCAAAAAGGCCACCTTCTGGGATAAGGTAAGCCAGGGAATCTCCCTAATATTTTCAAAGGGAGGTTTCTGTAGAACCGACAACACCAAATTAAGATCCCAGGGCGGCAAGGGCGCGCGCACCGGAGGAGCCAGGTGCCGTACCCCCTGGATGAAACTCCGCACCAAGGACTGAGTAGCCAGAGGTTTCTGAAAGAAGATTGCTAGCGCTGAAACCTGACCTTTGATAGTGCTCAAGGCCAGTTTCTGCTCAACCCCCCGTTGCAGAAAAGCCAATATCCGAGCCACCGAGTAAGAACGTGGAGGAAACCCAAGGGATTCACACCACGCGATAAATGGATTTTTGTAAGATCTTACCGTAAAATCCTTTTCTCTTAAGCTCATTGACAGACGTAGTCTTCTTGATTCTCAAGAGCTGGGTTATGTAGTCTCCGCAGGAGTAGGACTAGGCAGAAAGACAAAACGTTCTGGCTCCACCTTAGGGGCAGTCCCTGAGGGTATATCCTCCCTCTCTCTGCTACAGGGAATCAGTTCTGTTCTAAAGCAGTAACAGAGAATTTAACCCAACCCAACTCAATGATAGAGGGGCGGGTACTACGTCTGTCAATGAGCTTAAGAGAAAAGGATTTTACGGTAAGATCTTACAAAAATCCATTTTTCTCTATCGCTCATTGACAGACGTAGTCTTCTTGATTCTCAAGAGCTGGGACATCCAGAAGCAGTGCCACAAATGAGGGGTGGGATTGACAAAAATCAAATCCAATCTAGAAGGCCCAACCGGTGCCAAACTAGAAGTTTTAAAGGCTCATTATAAACAAAGAATGAGACTAAAAAGAAAAATTTCCAACGGAAAAAAACCCTCGAGGCAGACCACTGGTCTCCTCAAATGGCGGCCTGCAAAACCTTGCGGCCAAACACGGCATCAGATGATGCCATTACATCAACTTTATAATGTTTTGTAAAGGTATGCACCGACGACCAGGTAGCCGCCTTGCACACCTGGACCACTGACGCCTGATGGCGAAAGGCCCATGACGCACTAAGCGCCCGAGTGGAGTGCGCCTTAACAGGGAACGGGGGCTCCCGACCCTTAATAGAATAAGCCTGTACCACCGTCTGTCTGATCCATCTGGAAATGGTCGCGGCAGATGCAGGCAACCCCTTTTTGGGTCCATCCGGGATCACAAAAAGTGAATCCGTCTTGCGAAACGAGTCTGTCGTTTTCAAGTATACCCTGATCGCCCGGACCACATCCAAGGAGTGTAAAGCAAACTCCCGAGGATGACTGGGCTTAGGACACAGAGAAGGTAATACAATTTCTTCATTCAGATGAAATTCTGAAACCACTTTTGGTAGGAAGGATGGATTCGGACGAAGAACCACCTTATCTCTATGAACCACCAGATATGGTGAACGACAAGATAATGCGGCCAGTTCTGACACCCTGCGTGCAGAAGTAATAGCCACCAAGAAGGCCACCTTCTGGGACAACGTAGGTAGAGGAATCTCCCTAATATCTTCAAAGGGAGGTTTCTGAAGAGCCGACAACACTAAATTAAGATCCCAGGGTGGTAACGGCGCGCGCACTGGCGGAGCCAGATGTCGCACCCCCTGGATGAAATTCCGCACCAAGGAATGAGTAGCCAAAGGCTTCTGAAAGAAGATAGCTAATGCTGAGACCTGACCCTTGATAGTACTCAAGGCCAGTTTCTGCTCAACCCCTTGTTGCAGAAAAGCTAATATTCGACTAATCGAATAAGACCGTGGACGGAACCCCAGAGGTTCACACCATGCAATGTAGGACTTCCATGTACGATGATAAATCTTTCTGGAAGTCGCTTTCCTTGCTTCAACTAGAGTAGGAATAACTGAAGCTGACAACCCTTTGTCCTTCAGCACCTGGGTCTCAATAGCCAGGCCGTTAAAGCCAGCGATCGTAAAGCAGGATGGAAGATCGGTCCCTGAGACAGTAGGTCCTCCCTGAGAGGAAGTCTCCACGGGACGTCCGCCACCAGTCTGACCACGTCGGCGTCTGCGTCTGCGGTCTCTGCTAGAGGATCGCGGGAGCGAGCCACGAATCTCTGAACTTTCCTGTTGAATCGTGATGCCAACAGATCCACATCCGGGGTGCCCCACCGTAGGCACAACTGGTGGAAAACGTCTGGATGGAGGGACCATTCCCCCTGATCCAGAGTCTGACGGCTGAGATAATCTGCCTGCCAATTCTCCACCCCCGGAATGAACACCGCAGAGATCGCTGGAACAAATCGTTCCGCCCAGCGAAGAATGCAAGCCACTTCTTTGGCCGCTCGGACACTCTTGGTGCCCCCCTGGTGATTGACATAAGCCACGGCCGTGGCATTGTCCGACTGGATCCGAACCGGGCTGCCCTGGAGCTGCTCGGTCCAGTGAATCAGACAAAGTCTGATCGCTCTCAGTTCCAATACATTTATCGGCAACCTGGATTCTTCCGGGGACCAAAGTCCCTGGACAGATAACTGACCGAGAATTCCTCCCCATCCGGATAGGCTGGCATCCGTGGTCACTATCGTCCAATATATTGGCAGAAATGACTTTCCCTGGCTGAGCATCGGAGACCGAAGCCACCAGACCAGAGACTCTCTGGTCTGTTTGCTCAATCGGATCTGATTGTCCAGGGATTCCGGATTCCGATTCCATCTGAGAAGAATCTCTTGCTGAAGAATTCGGGTATGGGACTGGGCAAATGGGACTGCTTCGAAGGAAGCCACCATCAACCCCAGAACCCTCATGCAAGTCCGAAGGGAAGACCAGCTGTTGGATAGTAACAACTGGACTGCTGATTGAATCTTTCGGAGTTTCCCTACCGGAAGGAAAACTCTTGTCCTGACTGTGTCTAGAATTAGACCCAGATATTCGAGCCTCTGGGTGGGAACCAGAAATGACTTTTGCTGGTTCACCAGCCACCCGAATTCCTGTAAAGAAATCATAGTAATTTCTATTTTTTGTAGCAAGGTCTGAGGAGACTCTGCATGAAGCAGAAGATCGTCTAGGTAACCAAGAATCGATATGCCTCTTTGGCGCAGTAGTGCCAACATTGGGGCCAACACCTTCGTGAAGACCCGAGGAGCCGTGGCGAGACCGAAAGGTAACGCCACAAACTGATAGTGGTTCTCTTCTACGGAAAAGCGTAGAAACCGCTGATGTCCTGCGAAAATGGGAATGTGAAGATATGCGTCCTTGATGTCTATGGACGCTAGGACATCCCCTGGATGCAGGAAGGCTGCTACTGTGCGAATGGACTCCATTCTGAATCTTCTTATGTTGACAAAAGAATTGAGTGCCCTTAAGTCCAGAATTGGACCCACTTTGCCCTCTTTCCTGGGTATTGTAAATAGGTTTGAATAAAACCCCTGAAAACGTTCTGTCCAAGGAACGTGGACTACCACTCCTTGTTGTAGTAAATCCGTGACTGCTCTCCGCAGATCTTGTAAACGATCCGGGGATAGTCGAATATTGGAAGGGAAGAATCGCGCCGGTGGGAGAGATCGAAACTCGATCTTGTACCCTGACCTTATGACTTCGCAAACCCACTTGTCCGGGATTCTGGAAAGCCATGGATCCGGGAACCGGCGAAGACGTCCCCCCACCCCAGTTATGGGTGGGGGCGCACCTTCAGGCTTTGGACGATTTATCTTCAGGTCTGGAGGGGGCGGGCTTTTGCTTGCCCGACCAACGACCCCTGACGCCTCCTGAAGGAGCTTTGGAGGACTTAATTTTTTCACCCGCGGGACGAAAAAACCTCTTGTGAGCAGAAAAAGAAGGCCCTCGTCTTTGACGAGTTCCTTTACCTTTAAAATTTTGCGGTAAAAAGGTGCTCTTTCCACCCGTGAGATCCTTAATGATCTCATCTAAGTTGGCTCCAAATAGACGCTCTCCTAAAAAGGGGATATTAGCCAATGCTTTTTTGGAACCTTGGTCGGCTAACCAACCTTTTAGCCACAGTGTACACCTGAGAACCACTGCTGAGACTGATGCTCGCGCCAATAAAGGAGTGGCGTCTAACGCCGCATCACACACAAACTGTAACCCCTGTATCATTTGTTCCAACAAATCTGATACCGCCTGAGGGACCTCTTCTAAGTCCCGGCGTAACCACTTGGTCCATTCAGTTACAGCCTGCGAAACCAGACCAATAGCTATTATAGGTCTGAAAGCTGATCCAATCAAGGAAAACATGGTGCGAGACATAGCTTCCATCTTGCGATCCACTGGATCTTTAAAAGACGGAGCGTCTTCTAGAGGAATAACCGTGGCTTTATTCAATCTAGCAATTGGTGAATCCACCACAGGTGGTTCTGTCCATTTCTTAATGAGGGTTTCCTCAAACGGATAACGCCTGTTAATGCGTCTAGAAATAGTAAAAGTGCGTTTTGGCAGACGCCATTCTTCTTCGATTGGATTGCCAAAACATTTGGGCAATGGAAAAACCTTTGCCACTTTGATGCGTTTTTTAGTCCCAAAAGGGATTTCAGTTTCAGCTATTTCCGACGGAATACCCTGTAATCTTAAGGTTTCTTGAACAGATACAATGAGTGCGTTTACCAACGCTTCCTCTCTGGCTATGGCTGATGCCAAAACATCCTCCTCACTGTCTGAAGAGACAGTACCCGAGACACCAATCCCAGATGAAGTACCTGCAACTGCAGAAATAGGCTCAGAGTCTGAATCCGAGGTTTCAGATAATAAGGGGTTAGGCGGGGGTCGCTTTCTTGCGCCCTGTCCCTGACAAGCCACTTCCACCCGGGACACAAAAGTTTCCATAATAGCTGACAATGATTCAATCGTCAGTGGGGTGCTGGAGGATCCTGCAGACCCCTCGAGGGGATCCGGAGGAGATACATGAGTGGCAGGGTCCATGTTAATTCAGGACACCTTTGCCAGAAAAAACAAAAAAAACTTTTTTTTTTTTTTTTATGTGTCTCCCCCTAGCGCAATAGCGCCCCTCAGAGTACCTGCTTCTCGATCCCCACAGAGAGAGAGAGGGACCCCCAAGGCTCACCAACCGATGCAGTGAAGTTTCCAACCAACTGCAGTCAGCGTCTGTCTTTTACAGACTGGAAGGAGCTGTTGCTTTTTCCCGGGTAGAAGGACGTGGCTCCGCCCCCTGTGTACGTCTTCCGGCGTTCCCAGCTCTCCACGAGGTAGCTGGGCTCATGAAACATGGCCGCCCCCATACAAGAGACATAAGACTCCAAAAACATGGCGGCCGGCGTGACCTGAGGACATACATGCACTTGGTCTACGGCAAAATGGCGGCGGACCGCCGAAATCGTTTTCCCAGCACATCCACCTGCATCTCTGCTAAGTGGCGATATATGGATCTACAGGAGATACACTACAAATAAGGTAGGATTATACCTCCTATGTCTGCTGTAATGTTACAGTCTGCTGGGTAGAGTGTTAGCTCTCAAACCAAGTCCACTTCCCACAAACACATACTGTATTTCCAAGGGGGACTTTTTAGTGTCAGATATATACTGACCATGTATGGAGGGGCCCATAATTCATACTGCCTCATAACGAGGAAAGAAAAAAGGGAACGTTTACTCACCATACCAAACCGACAGGCACCCTCTCTTCACAATACCCTCTCCACCGGGGTGGGGGGTTGTGGACCACTCCGGACGCCTCGACTCTCTGGTTCCTGGCGTCCAAGCGAGCTTTTAACTCGCAAGGTCAGTCCCTCCACTGGGACTCCGTCGCGGCCGACCCAGCGCGGAGCTCTGGTCTGCACGCGCTCGTAGGCAGAAACCGGGGTGACCACTGGATCTCAACATCCAGCCCGTCGCCCGGCCCCGCATACTTACTTGAATGTGTCGCGGCCGACCAAGCGCAATGCAATGGTCTGCGCGCGCTCGTAGGCCGGCTGGGGTGACCACAAGTGTCGCCCAGTCCGGCGTTTTTGCTTGAAGATCTCACAGGAAAAAAAACTACCTAAAAAATGTTTTTTCTAAAGAAAAAAAATCTTGCCAGGACCAAAAGATCCCAGCAAGGAACTTAGGTCCTTACTCCTGACTAGACAGAAAAAAACTGATTCCCTGTAGCAGAGAAAGGGAGGATATACCCTCAGGGACTGCCCCTAAGGTGGAGCCAGAACGTTTTGTCTTTCTGCCTAGTCCTACTCCTGCGGAGACAACATAACCCAGCTCTTGAGAATCAAGAAGACTACGTCTGTCAATGAGCGATAGAGAAATAAGACTTCCATGTGCGATGATAGACCTTTCTGGAAGTCGCTTTCCTCGCTTTAATCAGAGTAGGAATAACGGAAGCCGACAAACCCCTGTCCTTCAGCACCTGGGTCTCAACAGCCAAGCCGTTAAAGCCAGCGATCGTAAAGCAGGATGGAGGATTGGTCCCTGAGACAGCAGATCCTCCCTGAGAGGAAGTCGCCAAGGAGCGTCCGCGACCAGCCTGACCAAGTTGGCGTACCAGGCCCGACGAGGCCAGTCCGGAGCCACAAGGATGACTGGAATTCCCTCCACCTCTATCCTGCGAAGAAGTTTCGGCAGCAACTTGAGAGGAGGGAAGGCATACAGTAGCTGATACTGCCCCCACAGAGCGACCAGCGCGTCTGCGTCGTCCGCCAGAGGATTGCGAGAGCGGGCTACAAACCTCCGCAACTTCCTGTTGAGCCGAGATGCCAACAGATCCACATCCGGGGTGCCCCAACGAAGGCACAACTGGTGAAATACCTCTGGGTGAAGGGACCATTCCCCTTGATCCAGAATCTGACGGCTGAGGAAGTCTGCCTGCCAATTTTCCACCCCCGGAATGAAAACCGCGGAGAGAGCTGGAACAAATCTTTCCGCCCAACGAAGGATGCCGGCCACTTCTACGGCCGCCAGAACACTCTTGGTGCCCCCCTGGTGATTGACGTAAGCCACGGCCATGGCATTGTCCGACTGGATCCGAACCCGGGCCGCCCGGAGCTGCTCGGTCCAGTGAACCAAAGTCTGATTGCTCTCAGTTCCAATACATTTATCGGTAACCTGGATTCTTCCAGGGACCAGAGCCCTTGAGCAGATAGCCTGCCGAGAACCCCACCCCACCCGGATAGACTGGCATCCGTGGTGACAATCGTCCAATAGATCGGGAGAAATTACTTCCCCTGACTGAGCATCGGAGACCGAAGCCACCAAACCAGGGACTCCCTGGTCCGCTCGCTCAGCCGGATCCAATTATCCAGGGAATCGGGATTCCGGTTCCATTTGAGAAGAATCTCCTTTTGGAGAATTCGGGTATGAAACTGGGCAAACGGTACTGCCTTGAAGGAAGCCACCATCAGTCCCAGAACCCTCATGCAAGTCCGAAGGGAAGGCCAGTTGACGGACAATAACTGAGTCGTCGACTGAATCTTCTGGAGTTTCTCCGCAGGGAGAAACACTTTTGCCAAGGATGTGTCTAAAGTTAAGCCCAGATAGTCCAGCCTCTTGGTGGGGACCAAGCATGACTTCTGCAGGTTCACCAGCCACCCGAACTCTTCCAAAGAGATCCTGGTGATCTCCAAGTTCAGCAACAGAGAAAAGCGGAGACTCCGCACGGAGAAGAAGGTCGTCCAGGTAGCCTAGAACCGATATGCCCCGCTGTCGCAACAGCGCCAAAACTGGGGCCAAAACTTTTGTGAAGACCCGGGGAGCAGAGGCGAGACCAAAGGGTAATGCCACAAACTGATAATGGTTCTCTCCCACAGCAAAGCGAAGGAAGCGCTGGTGTCCTGCGTAAATGGGAATGTGAAGATAGGCATCCTTGATGTCTATGGACGCCAGAAAATCCCCCTGAGGCCACCACTGTGCGAATGGACTCCATTTTGAATTTTTGCACCCGGACAAAACAATTGAGCGCCCTCAAGTCCAGAATTGGACGCACCTTGCCCTCTTTCCTGGGTATTGTGAACAGGTTTGAGTAGAACCCCTGAAAACGTTCTCCCCAAGGAACCGGAACCACCACTCCTTGTTGCATCAAGTCCATCACTGCCCCCAGCAGAGCCTTTAAGCGATCCGGGGATAGTCGCATATTGGAAGGGAAGAACCGCACCGGTGGAAGTGATCGAAACTCGATCTTGTATCCCGACCATATGACCTCGCGAACCCATTTGTCTTGAATTCTGGAAAGCCACGGGTCCGAGAACCGGCGAAGACGCCCCCCCACCCTTGATATCTTGACCACTACAACCTTCAGGCTGTAGTGGTCTTATTTTCAGGTCTGGAAGGGCCGGACCTTTGTTTACCCGACCAGCGCCCTTTGAAACCCCCTGGGGGGGCTTTGGAGGACTTCGCCTTATCACCCGCCCCAGAGGAATGAAAAAACTTTTTATGAGCGGAAAAGGAAGGTCCCCATCTGCGACGAGGTCCCTTACCCTTAGTAGCCCGTGGTAGAAAGGTGCTCTTGCCTCCAGTGAGACCCTTGATAATCTCATCCAAGGTAGCACCGGACAGGCGATCCCCTTGAAAAGGGAGATCAGCCAAAGCTCTTTTGGAAGCTTGATCCGCCGACCAGCACTTTAACAATAACATGCGCCGGAGGACCACCGCCGATCTCGATACACGCCCCAACAATGGAGCGGTGTCCAGGGCGGCGTCACAGACAAACTGTAGCCCTTGTACCATCTGCTCCAGCAAGTCCGCTACTGCAGGGGGGAGACTTCTCCCCTCCAGGTCACGGCGTAACTACTTGGTCCATTCTGTCAATGTTTGTGAAACCAGAGCAATGGTAAACACTGGCCTAAAGGCCGACCCTGCCAGAGAGAATATGGAGCGGGATATAGATTCCGCCTTACGATCCACCGGATCCCGAAAAGGACAGAGAGTCCCCCAACGGGATAACAGTAGCTTTATTAAGTCTGGAAATCGGCGAATCCACCGACGGTGGTACCGTCCATTTTTTAAGGAGGGATTCTTCAAACGGGTAGCGCCTAGCAATCCGTTTGGAAATACCAGGGGTTCGTTTTGGACTGACCCACTCCTCTTTAATTATATCATTAAACATTTGGGCAAAGGAAACACCTTCGCCATCTTGGAAGGCTTGCGGGTACCAAAAGCAATTTCAGTATCAACTGCATCCGCCGGTGTAACCTTAAGTCTTAAGGTCTCCCGGGCTGAGACACAATCAGTGCATCCACCAGCGCTTCGTCTTGCGCTATGGCGGAGGCAGAAACGTCATCCTCACTATCCGAGGAGACGGGACCCGAGACAACAGCCCCAGAGGAGGGACCTGCAGCAGCAGCGACAGGTTCAGAATCCATATCTGATGTATCAGACGAGATAGGGGTAGACAGGGGTCGCTTTTTAGCCCCCCGTCCCTGACAGGCCACCTCCACCCGGGCCTTACTGATATTAATCAAGAAGTCTGCGTCTGTCAATGAGCGACAGAGAAAATTTGATTTTTGACTTACCGTAAAATCCTTTTCTCTTAAGCTCATTGACAGACGCAGTACCCGCCCCTCTAGTTTGAGTTGGGTTGGTATGAGTCTCTGACACTGCTTTGTTACATAACTGACATCCTGTAGCAGGGAGAGAGAGGATATACCCCCTGGGACTGCCCATAAGGTGTGGCCGGAACTTGTTTTCCTGCCTAGTGTCCTACTCCTGTAGGGGGCAGTATAACCCTACTGATATTAATCAAGAAGTCTGCGTCTGTCAATGAGCGACAGAGAAATCAGATATTCAGCGACAGCAGAAGGAATATGGAAAGTTCAATTCATATGTATGCAGCTGCCCCATCCAGCACACAAACAAGGCTGCTCAGGCATTTTCACTTACCTTCTTCCTGCCGCCGACTGAAGGAGCCTTCACACAGAGATGCCGGCGGCCCCGCGGACACCGGCCTGACACCCCCCCAGTGCGCCCTGCGAACACCGGCCTGACACCCCCCAGTGCGCCCCCCCCGCGCGTGCGGGGACAGTAAGTGCACTACCTCGGTTTCAGCGGAACAATCCGCCGCAGAGTTCCCAGTCTATTCATATCGAAGAGGCTGGTGACCAGGCTTCAGCTGTGCAGTGCGCTGCGGCTGATTAATCCGCCCAAATCCGAAACAGAGAAAATAGTCCACTTACTGTCCCCCGCTCCCACAGAATACAGGGGGTCCGGAGACATATTTTAAATAAATAGTTACACAATATTCCATGACTGTTCCAAAACTTAGTGGGGTTTACTCATTTTCCATAACTTTTCCAGGCCTGGAAAGTTTCATGTCAAAATCCTATGACTTTTCTAGGATTTTCATGACCGTACGAACCCTGGACAGTAGATCCTCCCTGAGAGAAAGTCTCCAAGGAACATCTGCGACTAGCCTGACCAGGTCAGCGTACCAAGCCCGGCAAGGCCAGTCCGGAGCCACAAGGATGATGGGAATCCCTTCCGCCTTGATCCTGTGACGAAGTCTTGGCAGATACTTGAGTGGGGCAAAAGCATACATGAGCTGATACTGACCCCACGGTGCCACCAGCCAAAAACCTCTGCACTTTCTTTTTGATCCGAGATGGCAATAGATCTACTTCTGGAGTGCCCCAACGAAGGCACAACTGCTGAAACACCTCTGGCTGGAGAGACCATTCCCCTTGATCCAAGGTCTGCCGACTGAGGTTATCTGCCTGCCAATTTTCCACTCCTTGAATGCGAACGGCGGAAAGAGCTGGAACAAAGTGTTTCGCCCATTGAAGGATGCTTGCCACCTCTAAGGCCGCAAGGACACTCCTGGTGCCCCCTTGGTGATTGACATAAGCCACAGTCGTGGTATTGTCTGATTGAATGCGCACTGGACATCCTTGAAGATACTCTGTCCAGTGGACTAGGCAAAGCCTGATCGCTCTCAGCTCCAGAACATTGATCGGTAACCTGGATTTCTCCGGGGACCAGACCCTTTGAAAAGAAAGCTTGCCTAGAACACCTGCCCACCCGGACAGACTGGCATCCATGGTGATCACTGTCCAATATAGGAGGAGGAAGGATTTTCCCTGTTTGAGCGCCAGGGGCCGAAGCCACCATATCAGGGACCCCTGGTCCCCTGGCTCAGCTGGATCTGGTTGTCCAGGGACAATTTAAAAATTTCTGCAGGTTACCACCTTAGAGTTACAGAGGAGGTCTAGGGCTCAAATTATTTCTCTCGCTCTAACGATTGCGGTGATACCTCACATGTGTGGTTTGAACATAATTTACATATGTGGGCGGGGCTTCCATATGCGTTCGCTTCTGCGTGCGAGCTAGATGCTTTCATTTTTTTTTCCCCATTTTATTATTTTTGATTTTTACACAGTTAAAAAAAAAAAAATCATCATTTTTATTCCTATTACAAGGAATGTAAAGATCCCTTGTGATAGAAATAAGCATGACAGGACCTCTTTATTGTGAGATCTGGGGTCAAAAAGTCCTCAGATCTCACAAGTACACTAAAAAAGCAAAAAAAAAAAAGGGCTCTTAAAGCCGGTTGCTAGGCAACGACGTTTGACGTCGCTCTGGTCCTCCAAGGCCCTGGAGTCGAGTGAGGGCCATCTTGCCCTCACTTGACTTCCTGTCTAAGAGGATCTGGGACCGGATCATTTTCCCCGCTGCCGGCGCGTCCGGTAAGTGGGGAAAAGGAGCACCGCCGCACCGTAAAGGTGATCCCGTGGCGAATCTGCCGCTGGGACCACCCTTACCTGAAAGCCGATCGCCTGCCATTTTTAAAAATACCGGAGTTATGGCAGCTATCTGCTGCCATAACCACGGTAATTAGCTTTAAATGTAGTGACTTACATCTGCGGTGGGCGGTCGGTAAGTGGTTAATGAATTTGTTCAAAGTTTTAGGACAGGCCTGTTTTGGAAGAAACAGACAGACACGCTGCCAAAGGTCAATTAGTGGTTTTATGTCTCCGAGTTGAGATAACGGTTCTTTTGAAGTGTAAAACCTATGCATTCCATGAGTTAACTGAGGTACGGTCCGGGAGGGGGGAGAATATCACTGCGTGTATAACTGTTCTGCCACAGAGAAATAAAAACAAACTATTCTGAAAAGAATAAAAAAACTGAGACCCAAGTCCCAGCAGGAAACCTAGGTCCTACTCCTTCTCTAGCCACTTGCCGACCGCCGCACGACTATCTACGTGGGCGGTCAGCCCCTCACAGGCAAAGTGACGTAGGTCTACGTCGCTCGCCTGTGAGGGTTTAGGGAGCGAGCGCGCGCCGCCGGAGGCGCGCTCCCGCTCCCGCGTGGTCACGGACCCCCCCGCGCGCGTGACCGGCGGACCCGATCGCCGCCGGCCACTCTGCGATCGGCGGGGGAGAGGGAGATAGTCAGGCAGCTTGTGTAAACAAGCTGCCTGTCATTCTCCTCTCTGTATGAGAGCTGATCACATGGATCTACTATGTAGATCCATTGATCACTCTGCATACAGTTGAAGCCACAGCCAATCACAGTTAGAATCACGCCCCTAGGGACACATACAGCCCCTCCCTCTCAAATAAAGTTAACCCCTTCACTACCAGTGCATTTTTACAGTAACAGTGCATATGTATAGCACTGATTACTGTAGAAATGTCACTGGTAACCCCAAAAGTGTCAAAAATGTCAGTCAAGGGTCCGATCTGTCCGCCGCAATGTCGCAGTACCGCAAAAAAAATCGCAGATCGCCGCCATTACGCGTTAAAAAAAAAAACAACAAAAATGACAAAAATCTTTCCCTTTGTTAGTAAACGCAATAACTTTTGCGCAAACCAATCAAAATACGCTTTTTGCGATTTTTTTTACCAAACATAGGTAGCATAAAACAAATTGGCCGAAAATATTAAAAAATTTTGATTTTTACATTTTTTTTGGGGGGAATTTCATATAAAAAAAAGGGAAAAATATTGCTATTTTTGCAAAATTTACGCTCTTTTTTTGTTTATAGCGCGTGATCAAAAAATCGCACAGGTGATCAAATACCACCAAAAGAAAGCTCTGTTTGTGGGAAAAAAAGGACGCCAAATTCGTTTCGGTACAGCGTCGCACGACCGCGCAATTGTCCGTTAAAGTCACGCAGTGCCGAATCGCAAAATGCCCTCTGGTCGTTTAGCAGCCAAATCCTCCGGGGCTTAAGTGGCTAGGAAGAAACAAACTGGTTTGCTGGAGCAGAGTGTGTTTGGGTTGTGCCTGTGGGGACAGCCCCATGGGCGTGGATTTAAAGTTTTCCTGCCTAGAACTACTCCTGCAGGGGGCAGCATAACCCAATGGCTAATGCAGAGCTGCGTCTGTCAATGGACGATAGAGAAATAGTGTTAAACCTTGCATCAACTTTAGGCACCAGGCATGGGTTAACCAGTTTTCGATCAAAACCTAAACCTATATCTGAACAAAGAGACATTTTGGAACAACCCACATAGACTGTTTTCTCCACAGCTGGCCATCCAAGTATCTCATAAGGTGGGTGCCAGGACAAAAACACAGGGGGCTAGCGCAAGAGAGATGGAGAAAGCTCCTGAAACCGAATCAGCACAGGTAGATCTGCTAATCTGAAGTGACATAGGAAAGTTTAGAGTGATGGAGCTGGGGGCCAAATTTAAGTTTGTAATACTGAAATGTCGCTCTTTCAACCTAAATGTCTTAAAGTGGTTCTAAAGTTACGTGTTGTGCCTCTCAACCTCCCTAAACACTTACCTGAGTCTGCACTCGTTCCAGTGCCAAGCCCAGCTGCATCTCTTCTCTCCCCTCTTCCTAGTCCCACAGGACACTAAGAAAGCAGAGGGAGCCATTGGCTCTTGCTGCTGTCCAAACACAGCTCAGCAGCACACCAAAACCTGGGCCCCAAAGCATATGGCTTGCTATGGGGGGAGACACAGTGGGGGCCCGAAAAAGCATATAAGGGACAGGTATACCAATTTATTTTAATGCAGAAAAATAAAAACTTTAGCCTTTACAAATCACTTTATGGGCAAACTACCCAGGAGTTTGCAAGAATTCACAAACATCTACCACTTTTACAAGAATAGTATGAGAAAAGCATCCGTTAGTGGCATTCCAAAAGCCAGGATAAAGATAGGTTTCATACAGCTGCAAATCTAGAGGACAGCTATAGCAACTATGTGGAGAAGGTTTCATTCTATGGCAGAGCTACTGTAGAGCAGCTGAGGGAGAAATTTATTATTCACAAATGTAAATGCAGTAAATCTTAATGCATAATCTGTCTCTGCCTTGCTGTGTAAAAAGTGCAAAATGACCCCCATTCAGTCTCATTTTTTGTGCTAAATCTGCCACAGACCTAGGCAAATCTTTGAGTACCTGCCTAGGATTCCCTAAGAAGGGGTCACTTATACGCAGGAGGAAAAAAAAAAAAAAAAAACCCGTGCCATGTATATACTTTGCTAAGAGCAAAGCAGCTTGATTTGCAACTAACATCAGAAATCTTCCCATTGGCTCCTGAGCATGTGACAACATTCCATTGGCAAGGCAAACCATGCCCCGCCCCCCCCCCCCCTTAATTCCTATGTTTACACCACCAGTGATAAGTACCCATTACTTAGAAATGCATACAACCTTGATCCCTCATTACATGCAAAACATGTATTCATAAAACAGGCAACAGCAGAAGGGAAAGAAAGGAGCCTTTATTGTACATTTATACACATGTGCAAATGACAAGAAACCCGAGACCCTTAGAGGAGTCTTTAAGATATCACTCCACATAGGAATCAGACCAAGAAAAATTCATTATGTACAATTCAGAAAAAGTTATTACAAATATAACGAATGTGTAGATACTACACAACATTGTCTAGCTTAAGATGCACAATAAAATGAGTCTGTTGAGATTCACTAATAAAAAAGCGGAATATAAACTGGGCAAAGTGTTTGCTGCAGAAGACTAAAATACTTTGTTTTAATAAAAATATACACTTCTCACATCTATAGCTATTGTATGTACTTGGCAAAGCTACAGTGTCTTGAGAACGGTACATTCTCAATCAACAAGAGAATTATAAAACCATACTACAGATTGCTAAAACCATGTTTACACATGAGCTTGCATACAACTATTGAGATATTGCAATGCAGTATGCTACTTTACTTAACTCCTATTATGCAACATTGCATAATTTTATATTTTATGAATTATTAAGTTATGTCTGGGCAAAAAAACATAGTACATCTTTGTATTGCGCACATATTCTCTTTGTTTTGTTTCTTTAGTGGGGCTGTAAGTACCAAAAATACCTGTTGATCCTATCAGAAAGCCAGTGAGCTTTCTGTCTGCTGCTGCACTGAAATCCCAAGTAGTGGCATTTACCATTCTCCCTGCGGACTGGAAAACTCCAGAAGTGCTGACAACACTGCTTAGGATTATTTCCTATGTACTGTAAGACTACAGTTCCCATTTGTCAGTGCAAACAGGAAATTTAGAAAGGCATTTTGGAGTAACATTTTCCTGTACCTGCAGTGTTTTTAAAAGGAACACATGGATGTGTGCATGTAATGCATATTGTTTTCCCCCCTAGACATACACTTAAACTTCACAAGATTAAACTTCCACTAAAGCAAATAATCCACTTAAAACTGATCAATTCATTTACCCAGAATTCCATACTGGGTATAAAAAGATCTTGCAACTAAAACAGGTAGACTGACCCTTAAAGTAAAAAAATCCAAGATTTGTAGATTGTGCAAAAAAGTGTAATAAAAATTCCCAGTAGTAACTGCTGGGCTTCTTAGGCAGGGTCCACCTGATAAAAAAAGGCAAGGCACTTTGTCATAATGCTTAAAGGGAGCTCTTGCTTGTGTTATAGCACCCAAATTCATATATTAATACTCAATTTCTGTGAGAAGAAAATGCAGAGTCCCATCTTTTGACATTTTTACATACAAGGAATTAATGCCATCGACAAAAGATACTAAATGATTAACACTGTGGGGCCTCCTTTATAGAATTTTTAGGACAAGAGAAGTAAAGATGTTGGTCATGGCCACCAAAATACTTGCTACTCTTCCTAAAATGAGCTCTTAAACATTTGGCTGCTAAGGTCAGCACTTTCTTTTTTTTAATAAATAAGTCCCAGTGTAGAATTTGAAGCCGTAGCATAGTGCAATGTGCATGTAAAAGGACGCACCCACAGACTCAGAGCCATTAGTGGTTAGCTCTTTCACTAACAACATCCTGAAGACGTTTCAGCAAGGCGTCATCATTTTCCTGGCACAGGCGTTTAGCGGGGGAATCAGAATCGCTGTCAATTGTTATTGCTCGTTTACGGCTTCTCTGGTCCTGTTTAATCATGCAGTTTATATCCATCAGGCTCTAAATTGAAAAAGGAAAGTAACTGTCAGTCAAAAGACCAAAAAAACAAATAAACACAAAAACTCAGCGTGGCTTTCCATAGTGTATGCTACATACAACCATGTACTGCTGCAAAATATAAAAGACTACAGAAGTAAATGATAAATCCATTAGGACTCTTACAGAAAAGGGGGAAGTTGCTGCACAAAGCTGCGTACTGCTTGACACAATCATACGCATTATGCTATCAACACTTCTATGGGCCAGCGGCTCTGCCTGCTCAGCGGGAGGGTTGTCCACTGATAACACACTCTCCCCTATGGGAGGTCGGATGTAAACAGACCACTGGTTTGTTCACATCTGACTAACATCCCATACAATAGATGGATCGGGAACAGATCCTCCATCTGCCTGGTTTTTAGCAGATTGGATTGGATGTCGGCAGGTGTACGCACATGTCTGTTTACATCTGCCTCTCCATAGAGGACAATGGATGGTCTGATCGGGGAGTGCCTAAATAACTGACATACCGGATCAGTCCACCCGTGTGAAAGAGCCCTAAGGTTAACAGAGTGGTACACTTTCTCAGCTGAGCAATAGTTTACCAGTCCAAAAATTAAAAGTCTGCCCTAGTGCCCATTCACGTTAATTGGAGAGCGAGAACTGGCCTGTGGTAGGCCTGGTTATTGGAGGCTGTCCAACAAGCACAAAAAAGTACATCATTGTATCTGGAATTAAAAGATAACTTTGTGAAGCGGTTCTTTGACTCTTCTGCATTCACGCTCCAATTTAAGACCCAAACTTAAACACTTGCATAGAGCCCCCGCTACAGAGATCTCAACTATGTGGCCCTTGACTGCTTTCTTAACTGCTCACCTTATTCATTCCTATGGCTCTACAATCCTCTGCCTGACTGAGGCTGTATTAATGGAATGAGTGGGACATGAAATGTGCTTTATTTTGCAAAAGTTGTGCAGTGCCAGGCAAGGCTGACAGTGAAGATCTTCTGAGTGGAACTTACTAAGTGTTTGAGTATGTGGTTTACACGGAGCTGTGAAAGAGGAAGCTTTAAATTCCAAATTTCACAAAAAGTGATGTCATACTAATGATTGTATTAGGTTGCGAAAAAAAAACTTGATAGCCTGCATAAGACCACCTTATTAGAAGCAATTAAAAAAACACATTTTACATCTATCACTATTTATAGGATCATAGAAAGTCCATGTGTAAATTAATGAATATTTCAAAGTTGTGTGTGTGCAGTTCAAGAAATCCTTGCGATAAAGGTCGTTCTCCTTGTATATGCAAATTAGTAAAATGATGTGATTTTGACTAACTGTTCTAATACAAAATAACAAATCTGATCTCAATTGTAATCGGGGTCTCTCGCCTTGACTATTGTAACTCCCATTTCATAGGTCTACCTCTCCATAGGCTATCCCCTCTTCAGTCTGCCATGAATGCTGCTGCCAGACTATCTACCTTACCAACCACTCAGCATCTGCCACCCCTCTTCCCTGCCAAAACCTCCAGTGGCTTCCAATTGCCCAGTGAATTTAATTCAAAATACTAACATATAAAGCCTTTCACAACTCTACCATAAAATACATTACCAATCTTGTCTCCAAATATCATTAATTTGCATGTTATTTGTTGCTGCATAAGAAACTCATTTTTCTTTGTCAGTTGAAAATCCATTTCTTGACACACCAAGTGTTTTATTTTTCACAATGATTTCTTGATTTGGCCGCACACAGTTCAGATTCCCTACATGGACTTCCATGATCGCATTCATAACAAGGACAGAGTGAGTGACGTACCTTTTTTAAATTGCTTTAAAGCGGTTGTAAACCTGAAAAAAAAAAAAACCTGCAAGACAAAGGCATAATGAGCTAGTATGCATCGCATACTAGCTCATTATGTATTACTTACCTTAGAACGAAGCCCTGACACGGACCCCTGGACACCACTGTGGGAGCTGACATGATCCCTCGGCGTCTCTTCCGGGTTCGGCGGCTCCGGTGCTGGGATTGGCCGGAGCCGCAATCATTTTCCGGCAAGCTCCCGGCATGGAAACCTGAAGGTCCACCGGACCTTCAGAGCACATGTGCCGCTCGCGTGAGCGGCTGCATGCAGTGCAAATATCTCCTAAACCATGCCGGTTTAGGCGATATTAATTGTACCTACAGGTAAGCCTTATTATAGGCTTACCTGTAGTTAAAAGTGTCAAAAAGCAGTATATTACCGCTTTAAATAAGGTGATGTTTTGCAGGCTATCAATACATTTTTTTGCAAAACTATATTATTATATTACAAACTATAATTATTTTCTGTATAATTTTGGTTTATACAAATTACCTCCCCTTTTAGAATATTATTTCGCAGAAGAACTTACTTTAGATGGACTTCCATTGAACTTGTAGAGAAGAGCAGTGCGGGGGGTCAGGCAACCAGTGATCTTGTGCGGGGACACATAAATCGAGTGTTGCTGAGAGACACGGCGAGGGGAAACAGGTCGCTGTTTGATGCTCGGGAATGGAGAAAGAGGAGGAGCCACAACCTAGAAAATATTTATAGTACACATTGGAAGTGGCAAATAAAGATGGCAGTTAGTAAACAAAACGGCTTCATTATAAAAATGTATAATTTTACAAATTCAAATTCTGATTTACTGAAATGTATTATTTATATTTCAAGAACCTGCGGCAAGAGAGGTTCCTAGAATGTGGACTATTTTTGTTTGAGGGGCACTCTAACCCACAGCATCTGCTTATTGTAACAATTTGATGAACTATGATCACAAGACAATTAACGGTTTGCTGTAATTACAATTACTCTTTGATCAATTTTATACCATGACACACAGCAATCTGTATACTTAAAGTGATTGTAAAGGTAGAAGGTTTTTTATCTTAATGCCTTCTATGTATTAAGAAAAAGAAACCTGTGTGTAGCAGCGCCCCCCCCCCCCAATACCTACCTGAGCCTCATCTCTATCCAGTGATGTGCAAGAGTGCCTCGGCCGTCCGGTCACTCCCTCTTGATTGGCTAAGACACAACAGCGGCGCCATTGGCTGCTGTCAAAACAGTTAACCAATCAGGAGAGAGGGGGGCAGGGCCAAACTGGGGCTCAGCTCAGGTGCCCCCATAGCAAGCCGCTTGCTGTGGGGGCACTTGACAGGGAGGAGGGGCTAGGAGCGCCGGCAATGTACCCTGAGAAGTGATGGATCAAGATTGCTCTGTACAAAACCACTTCAAAGGGCAGGTAAGTATGACATGTTTGTAATTTTTAAAGAAAAAAAAAAAAATTACTTACTCATCATTGAAAGCTGAACTATATCACAACACACAGCAGGAATAATTTCACAAGAAAGTCTATTTCCTGTTCTACAAAATGTATCCACTTACCTACTGAGCACTTTCACCCCCTTCCAGCCGAGGCCAGTTTTCAAATTTTATCGCTGTTACACTTTGAATGACAATTGAGCGGTCATGCAACGCAGCACCCAAACAACATTTTTTTGTTTGTATGTTGGACCTTCATATGTCGGACCTTCAGAGCGCCGGAGATGTCACCGGCTGCATACAGTTTGAATTTCTCCTAAACAGTACAAATTTAGGAGATACTCACAGTAGCTACAGGTAAGCCTTATTATAAACTTACCTGTAGGTATAAGCGGTGTAACAGCGTTTACAACAACTTTAAGTGCACAAGGTGCAGGTCACCTAATGGATCTGTTTTATGGAACTCCAGAAGGATAGCTATCACTATAGTTCCCAGAGCTCTGACGCTGGACCTTGTATTCTCAACTCCTGCAGCTGCAAAGTCGCATTTTGTGAACTTTTTCACAAATTACAAAGGCTTCTTCGAATAGG
Organism: Pelophylax lessonae; assembly: GCF_965119305.1. Lineage (NCBI taxonomy): Eukaryota > Metazoa > Chordata > Amphibia > Anura > Ranidae > Pelophylax > Pelophylax lessonae. Next base: position 51,049,168 of record NC_138778.1, on the reverse strand, counting down.
CAGGAGAGAGGTGGGCAGAGATGTTGTGTGAGAACAGAATTAAAGACATAAGTCCACACAGTGGCAATGCACCTCATCAGACTTGACTCATAGCATGCCTGCACATTTATCAAAGTGGCTGAATTCCAGGAGTTCGCCTCAGTTGAAAGAATGTTTACAGATAATTTCATGCCACTTTAGAAAATAACTGGATATATGGATTAGGTGCATATTTTACATATCTGGCATTAAAGTAATTTTTTTTTTTGTGTGCAACATTAAAAGCTCATACCAGATGTTCACCGTTGATGGCTGCATATTTGAGTGCAAACATTTTAACTCGTTCCACGTAGACGTTGTTATAAAACGTAATGAGATCTCCCCTCTCTGCTTGGTTGTCAGTACCATCACTAACATTGTTTACGTTCTGAGAGTCATCAGATTCTAAGGGGAGAGAGAAAGAATTTACTGCAGACAAACACATAAGCAATGGAGTTGTACACAGATAGTAAATGGGAAGGTATTAGCATCTGGTATTGGGAGTAGAATGCTGACAATTAGTTATAACTGTTATAAAAACGGTTACAAAAGAGTAAATCTAAAAGTGAAGGCCTAGCCAGTCAAAAATTAAGAAACAATTGACAAAATAAAAAAAAAAAAAAACACTCTTCACTCCCGTTTTGCCTGTTATCATAAAAGGCAAAAATTTAAAGAAAACCTATAATGGTCTAGTGAAGAGGCGTATTGTCCAAAAAGGGGAGGAGCACTACCCTTTTGCTTAGGGTCTGTCCTCCTGGTGAAGGGGCTTAAACTTTACTTTTCTACGTCAATGAACTTTCAGCGAACCTATGATAAGTTTTGGGTCCTTTTTTTCTTGTTAGAAACTGATGCAATATACATTTTTAAATATATAAACTCTGTGCACCCATGAGAAAGGATTCCCAGAGCATTATGGTTTCTAAACAGCAGAGCCTGCTTGCTTTAGGATTCCTTGTGTCTTGATATAGAGCTCATTAATTTGCGCTTGTTTAAATTTGAACTACTGAGTTTGGTAAACAATGAGCCAAGAGGAGCCTGGAGAAATTCTGAAAAAGAGCCGAGAGCTCCATTGCATAGAAAAGTAAACAATTATATTTATCTTCTTCTAGATCGATCTTCTACATTTTCTTTTCTTCTTCCAAATTATATTTATTTCATATTTTAAAGCATGGGTGTCCAACCTTTTGGCTTCTCTGGGCCACATTGAGTGTAGAGAAATTTTCTCGGGCCGCATATAAAATATATACTATAGTTAAGGTATATAAGTAATAAAATGACGCTGCGCCCTTACCGCGCTCCCCCCCCCCCCCCCGCACTAATTTAACACAACTAGAGGATGATCAAATGAAATGGAATCAGTATACAGAGGCTTACTTCTGAGAGATAATAAAGGAACACTCTAACCACCATGACCACTTCAGTGATTTGAAGTGGTCATGGTGGTAGGAGTCAGAAACACTGCACATGCTCGCCCCCCCCCCTCCCCTCCGAGGCAGCCTCTGCCTACCGTTAGTTGTAAGTTGCTGTGGCCGTGCCCCCGACCCGACTTCCTTCCTCCCCAGCAAAAAAAAAAAAAAAATTGTCAGGGGGCAGTGGGGGCTGCATTGCCTGCGGTTCCGGGCCGCAGGTTGGACATGCCTGTTTTAAAGGATAGGTTCACCTTTGGGAACATGGTATATGTTTCACATGATTTTAGGGTGGAATATTTTACATGTTCCCGGTGCTGCAGCGGCTGCCCCCTCCCTGAGGCAGCAGTACTGCAACTATTTGAAAGCAGGGGGGCTTCGCCCCCACACGGCCGCGTCATTCAGACACACAACTCCATGTGTCTGAATTACAAGTCCCAACATCCTTTGCGGCTGTCAGCTTGTAGTTCTCAGTGAACTACCACGGCGTTGTGGAGCGCCGTGGTAGTTCATTGAGTCATCCTGTCAGGGAGTATCAGCGTACCCGTACCGGATGTACAGGTAAGCCGATACACTGACATTGTGCAGGAGACCTGCATGGCATCAGTGATCTGCTGAATGTTTTTTTAAACTATATACAACTATATAAACTTTTTTTAAACTATATACACAAAAGTAAAATACACACAAAGCTGATTTCCCCATTCACAAGTTCAAGGTGGATGAGGAAATCCTCCATGCTGTGGTATTGTACTTTGACAGTGGGACTCCTCACACCATCAGGATACACTGGCTCATTGGCTGAATGTGCTAATTGAGCAGGAATTTTCCAACAAGCCCATTTATAAAAAGTCAGTCGATAGAACCGTCCAAAATTCTGAACCGTGTATGGCCAGCTTAATGCAATTTCAAATTTCTTACCACAATCAATCATTTCCACATCTTGGCTGGCTCCAACTTCATCTTTTTCCACTTGAGGAACCTTCTTCAATAATACATTTCTATACACCTAAAGACAGAATTATTTCCCATCAATGTTAAAATGCACATACTGAACTTGAACACTGGATTTATAAGCTGAGCAAACTCGGCAGAGCTGTAGAACACCGATGTAAGGAGGAGTTGTTCATGAACTTACATGACTCTGAGCTTGCGGCTGATTTCTGTAACATTTCATAATATCTTGAAACAGTCGCTCTTCTTTTGTGATCTGTGGGGTCATAGATCAGCAACACAAGTTATATATGGTAAAAATAAATGAAACCCTTAATGCCAGACAAAACCCCAAATAATGCAGAAAACTGTTTTATTTAAAAACAAAATGAATCTATTGCTGGAAAATGATGAACAGCAGCTACACAGCAATTACAATTGCTAATGCAATTCATTTTATCACTGTTTACGCATTTACTTAAAGCCTAAAAAGCTGCCATATATGTTCTCTGGCTGCATACTCGTTCCAAAATAGTAATGTCACTTGCTCAGATTAACCCTAGTGATAAAGGTATGATTAAAAACCATACAGCACTTCCTAATTTTGGGGAGACGATGAGGAACTTCTATGAGACAAAAAAAAAAAAAAAAAAAAAAAAAAAAAAAAAAAAAACACAACTTGAGGACAGCACTAATCTAAAAACACAAGCATTTTTGTTATTGTGGACTGCCCAAGCTCCTAGCTTAGAATGGCATTCCAGGTCACAAGACATCTTGGAATCTCTTCTATAAGATTAGGAAATTCTAGAGAACCACGAGAAAAATAAATGCAATAAGGAAAAGATCTAACCTTTGCCATAATGTAAATGGCACAAAGTAACAGCTGATCAAGATGTCTGTCTTTCATTAAGTCTGTACAATGAACCAATGAGTATTCAAACAACGTCCAAATTTTACGTCTCAGATCTTTGGGCAAATCGAGCTTTAGGCACAGGTCTCTCAGACGAACACTTGCCAAATGATAAACCTAAGAGTAGGCAAGGAAGATTATGCATTACTGAAGATATCACAAACCTTTACTGCAACTAGAGTCACTCAGTCTACTTAATACATACCTTCCTAAAGAATAGAGCAAGAGAACCGGTTCTCTTGGGCTTGCTGGCAGATGTGGGACACCCGTCTTGGGCTCGGAAAATCTGCCGTTTCGTGAATGGACTGATCAGAGCTTGGGCAGTAAGGGGGGTTTGAATTCCATGCTCATTTTCTGGAGAAGAGGGACGCCCACCATCATTAAGAGTTACTTTAAAATAAAAAAACAAATTTTAAATGGAACACCAAAGCTTTTCACAGGGAAACATGAAAAGGCCATATATAGCATAGTCTTCAATATTTACCTGCTAAAGGTATGCTTGGCCTCTGTCCAGATAGAATTTTGTCTGGTGACATACACAGCTGCTCAGGTGGCTGGCTAGGAATAATTCTGATTCTAGTGATTTCTGGGGTTGTATGAAGTCTCTCAACTGGTGACTCTTTAGGTCCATCATCTCCGAATAGCCTCCTTTTGGCACTACCAGCAGCAGGAGAGTTATACCGTTCATGAACGGACAATGGAGACAATGGCTGTGAATCTAATACATGAAGAACATAGTTTAGGGCATCTAAAATATTAAATGCCAGTGCATGCACAATATAGAGTACATGTTTACAAGACCATTCAATGCAAACAGAAATACATTTTATTCAATACCAAGATTACCTCGCCTACAGGAGCCTCCAAAATCTGTGCGGACTTCTTTTAAACGTGGATGAATGATAGGGGAAGCTGGCATCATAGGAAGGTGTCCTAAACCAGCTTCATTATCAGTTTCAAAGTTGCTAGGTATGATAACCTAGATAGAAGAGAAAAAAATAAAATCGAATAGTAAAACGTCCAATGCAACCTTTTCCTAATTTAAAGCGCAACTCCACTTTTGTTGATAAGAAAAAAAAAAAAAAACATTCCCCTCTGGGTGATCTCTGTACATTGCAAGTATTAGAACAACCTTTGTTGCAGATTCCTACCTTTTGTCATTGTGAAGAAATCAGTTTGTTCCTCTGTGCCCTTGTGTTAAGTGAGTCTAATGGGAGTGGTTTCATAATTCTCAATCAGCTGTGCAGTTGCAGAGCACCAACGAGGAAATCTGCTGGGCCTGCATCCCATTTATACATTTTCCTATTGGGAGCATCTCACAAAAAAAATGAGTTTTGTTGCAGGGGATGCCTGAAATCTGAATTGTATCTTAGGCAGACTTCTGGTAAAATTGTTGAGCCAATTAAATAAGCAGGAAAAATGGATTTTTGTAAAATCTTACCGTAAAATCCTTTTCTCTTAGCTCATTGACAGACGTAGTCCTCTGTGATTCAACACCCTCGGGTTATGCTGCCCTCTACAGGAGTAGGACTAGACAGGAAAGAAAACGTTCTGGCCACACCCTAGGGGCAGTCCCAGAGGGTATATCCTCTCACTTCCTGCTCTAGCAAATCAGTTATGTCACAAAGCAGTATTTAGAGAATTTAACCCAACCCAACTCAAAAACAGAGGGGCGGGTACTACGTCTGTCAATGAGCTAAGAGAAAAGGATTTTACGGTAAGATTTTACAAAAATCCATTTTTCTCTGTCGCTCATTGACAGACGTAGTCCTCGGTGATTCAACACCCTCGGGACGTCCCAAAGCAGTACCACAAATGAGGGGTGGGAAAATGGAAATCAAATCCAATCTAGAAGGCCCAACCGGTGCCAACTAGAAGTTTACAATGCTCATCCTCAGTGATGAGACTCAACAGAAATTTTTCAACAGAAAAAAACCCTTGAGGTAGACCACCGGTCTCCTCAAATTGCGGCCTGCAAAACCTTGCGGCCAAATGAGGCATCCGCCGATGCCATCACATCAATCTTATAAAATTTTGTAAAGGTATGTACCGACGACCAGGTGGCCGCCTTACATACCTGGACCACCTCCTAACTAGACAGAAAAAAACTGATTTGCTAGAGCAGGAAGTGAGAGGATATACCCTCTGGGACTGCCCCTAGGGTGTGGCCAGAACGTTTTCTTTCCTGTCTAGTCCTACTCCTGTAGAGGGCAGCATAACCCGAGGGTGTTGAATCACCGAGGACTACGTCTGTCAATGAGCGACAGAGAAATTAGGTTTTTGGGATGTGGTTCAGTACACGTGTACAGAACACCTCCATATTGCATTTTCAGAAAATTACAGCGGCTGCGGATTGAAAAGGAAAGGTCATTTTTAATAGTATTTAATTACAATAGGGCTTGTCGCACAATTGCATAGGCTATATTTTTTATTTCCCCACAAAAGTGGAGTTAACCCTTTAAAAGCCTATGTCATTTAGAATTCATGTTCTGCTTATTCCAATATCAGTTTGTTGTTGAAGAGCCACTGAATAAATCCAGGGTTACTATGGCTGGCTTCTTCCAGCCAGATGCAGGCCTGCCTTGAAAACCAATGGTTTCCAAAGACATGTCCCAGCAGGTAAAAATGCAGCTCTGAACTAGGTAGTTCCATTGGAGCGGCTTGGTTAAAATCATTTAAACTGTCTGCTGGCACAGGGTACAAGAATCAACATTCCCTATGTTAGGACGGAGGAAAGGAGGATAGTGGATATTGTGATATCTAACTAAACAAATAATGAACTGCATTTTAGAAACACCATCTTGGATTCAAACAGATGAAAACTGCACAAGTCCTGGCATTTCTTACAATGCACAAACAGTAATATCCAACAGTTATGTGAGGCTGGTCCAAAGCTATTCTCACTTCTGGAATCACCAGTAAGTTGAAAAATAACTTGTTTACCAACCTGACCATGAACCCATTTGAAAAAATTGAGATTCATCTACCTCCTCACAGGTTGGAACAGACTCAGCTGCTTGAAGCAACTCCCACAAGTTGGAATCACTTGCCCAGGCTCGACTCTCTAGGATTTGCTCCTCTATAGTGTTAAGGTGCTTTACCATATCCCGCGACAATCCATCTTCTGAGCGGATAAACACTTCAATAACCTGGGCAAAGGCAAAGATTTTTAGACATTGAAAGCATTTTCTCTCCTCACTTTCTATAGGGAGTCAAAAGATTAGAAAAAAAAATGCAGAGCCCCATTTACTCTACAACTTGCTTTTACATGTTTAAGCTCTTACCTTGTAGAAATAAAAAGGACTTATATTGAGAGCCTCAATGGTCCAAGGAAAAATACGGGGAGAGCTGTATGCAAAAAGCACAATTTCCAGACAACAAGCTGCCAATGATTGGTGGAATATATCCTGCTCCAGCAGAGCCTAAAAGACAAAAAACATTGCTGGTAATGGAAAATAAATGTTCCTTCTGGCATACAGCAGCAACTCCTCGTTGATCAGGTTCTCTTGTACACTATCAGCAAATCAGTACTACGAGTTCATCTGTGATTTGTATAGCTTTACCATACCTTATGTAGCAAAACAGAAAAAGGCAGGGCTAAGGCTCCGTTCACATGTAGGCGTTTTTGGGGAGTTTTTCTGCTCTAGGATCAGCTCTCAAAACGCCCAACAAGACAAATCCTATTCATTTCAATGGCCCCTGTTCACATCTGAGCGTTTTGACGCTGTGAGCAAAACGTCCAATGCTCAAAAAAGTACATGAGCTTTTTTTTGGGCAGATTACAGGCATTTTCCATTGGTCTCTATTCAATCTAAAAACGCCTGCACAAAAAACGCCTGTTAAATCGTGGTAAAAAACGCTCAGGTGTGAATGTAGCCTAAAGTTGCAATTAAGACAATTAAAAGAGCATTGTGCAAGTTCTCTAATATGTCCGCTTTGTCTTTTACATAAAATGAAAAGGTTATGCCACAAAATAAAGTTCCCACTAGTAAGTGGGAACTTTATTTGCATATCTAGTTTCTGTCCTTTTTGGGTTGCATAGTATTTCCAGAATAGGAATTTCTCTTGCTCAAATTGAAAAAAAAAAAAAAAGTGATATAGAGCCACCTAAAAACATCCAGCACATTTTACTTTCAGTTCTATTCTCTTGGTTTTACTTTTCTGTAGATCTCCCCCTGTAGTGCGGGATATAAATATTTTTTTGTGTGTGTATTTTTTTTTTTTGATCAGCATTGTAACTTGTTCGGGCCAGTTCACACCACATGCAGTCCAGTGTGTTTTTTTCTGCTTCAAAACGCATGGAAAGTAGGTTATATGGTTTCCAATGGCATAGTTCATACCGATGCTTGCAGTTCCAGTGCGTTCTATTAAACAAAAATAAAAAAAAGTAGAACATGCTGTGTTTTTCCTGCACTGGACTGTAATGGAAAGCTGTAAAAACGCGCTGGAACACACGTCCTTATTTAAGGTAATGGAAAAAAAAAGGGGGGGGATGCACTGGGCTGCATCAAAAACGCACTGGAACGTATCAAAAACGCACATGCAGAAAGGCATCTGGAACACATCTGGCTTTCTATGGTGTGAACTGGCCTAAAAACTGCTAAAAAAAAAAAACCAAACATCCAGCACTACTAAGTGCAAAGTCAGTTTGGGGCAGCTTTAGGGATTCCTTTATGCTTATTTTAAGACCCTGACACATCCCCTTTTCTTTGAGGATTCAAAAAGGGCAAAGCAAAAACAAACAGCACTGCCACAAAAATATATAACTCAGCCCCCGTTCACACTAAGGCGACCTGTGAGGCGACCTGGTCGCCTCACAGGTCGCCGTAGGTCGCCTCCCATAGGGATGCTGCGGACCCGTTCTAACAGGAGCGACACAAGTCGCTGCGACTTAGAAAAAGGGTCCGGAGCTTCTTTGGGGCGACCAGGAGGCGACCGCCATAGACTTCAATGTTATGAAGTCCGTGGCGGCAGCTCCGAGGTCGCGGCGCGCTGCTCGCACCGCGACCTCGGAGGTCGCGGTGCGAAGTAGCGTCGCCTGCATGTGAACAGGGGCTTAGAGGCAATTCTGCAAAGGAAGCTAGTAAATCCTTAGCACTCCTGCACCACAAAACATCACTGCATTGGAGGAATAGTCCCCCGAAGATCACTGCAGAAGCCAGCACTTACCTGTCCATTTCCAGGTACCCTGTAGTTGTCCTTCTACTGACCCCATGTATCCACCATAATTTATTCCTCAGTTATCACTTTACCATTGTAAGCAATGACAAAGGCATTATTGGTAAATCCGCAGGCACATAAGCTGAACTCTAGGTCCATAAGATTTAAACAACTGCAGCCCTCAAGTGGTGGGGGAGGGATTCCACTATAAGTACACATCTAAGATCATCTGACTCCTGTTTACAATTGCTAGGTATTACAGAGAAAAAAAAATAGGAAAGAAGTTTCAGATTTGACTACCAACTGCTGGAAAAACTATGGCACTGCCATTCCTCCAGAGTGATGTGTGCATTTTTGGTATTATACCTTAAAAAGCCTATACCTTTTTAGGCCACCTACCATGGCACCTCCGAGCTACAACATGTAGCGATTTTACACAAATAAAATCAATTTTAGATATAAATTTTATGAAAATTAAATCAAGAAAAAAAACAACAAAAAAAAAAAAGCATCTTACAGTTAGGTCTTTTCCATGAAGGCGCCTTGTTTCTTGAAGAACTATCGACTCCAAAACTTTGTAATACAAAATTTCTGCCAATTTCCAACGGTTAACTGCAAAATCTAAAGACACAAAATTCTGGATAAGCCATCTAGATTTCTCAAATTAACATGTACATATGGATTAATGCATACATAAATCTACCAGCAAATACAAAAAAAGGTGCCAGACAGGAAATGTCCAGAAGCCAGCAAGCTTTTTTTTTTTTGTAGCATACCAATGTCCAATTGCTTTTATTTTGAAGACTTATTATTCACATCTGCCCATTAAAGAGGAAGTAAACCCTCCTCTACAACTTGTACCTATAGGTAAGCCTATGATAAGGCTTATTCTATAGGTACTGTAAATATCTCCTAAACATGTACCGTTTAGGAGATATTTACCTTGCATGCAGCCAGTGACGTCACTGGCGCATGCGCTCTGAAGGAACGACCGCTCGTGCGGTTCCTTCAGAGTCCCGTGCCGTGACAGTCGGCTCTCGCGCGTGTGCTCGGGAGTGACGTCACCGCGGCTCCGGCCAATCAAATGGCCGGATGCCGCGATCCCGGAAGACGGGCGACTGGACATGTCGCCTGTCATAGAGGTGAGTGAGCGGCAAGGCGGGGGCTCGTTCGAAGGTAAGTATTGCATAATGAGCTAGTATGAGATGCATACTAGCTCATTATGTCTCTCTTGCAGGGTGAAAAAAAAAAAGAAAAAAATTCGAGTTTACAACCTCTTTAAGCATCTTTTTTGTAACCAAAGTTACATTTATAGTTGGTCCAAGCTCCTTGTCCTAGTCCTTGGCTAACGTAACTATACACACTACACCTGTCTGATGGACACCACAACTTCAGTCATCTCCACTTGCTTTTGGGTAATGGGCTGAGCAGCCGGGCCTGATACATTGTGAATACCCAAGGGTTGACCACTCAGCACGGGTGCTAAAAAGATCATTCTCTGTTTGGAAGAGGTGCACAGGCAGTAATGTCATGCTCCCCACCTTGCCCAATCAGAAAACACTTTTCATTCACTCAGAATACAAAAAGCATTCTCTGAATGCCACCCGTGCCAAGCAACCAACCCCTTGCATTCAAAATGCAGGAGAGCAGCCACTCGGCACAGGTCCCAGAAGCAGGTGGAGATCACTGAACAGCATAAGTCACTGGGCTACTTTCAATGCCCCCATTTTCCACCACAAAGGGGGCTAACCCTGAGAATAAGTATATCGTGCAAGTGAAGTGCTGCGCACAGATGTTTACTTTCCTGCCATACAGGAGTTGATGATTGGAGTGTGCAAAATCGGGTGCAGCTCTGCATGGCAACCAGCTTCGAACTTCAGCTTTGACAAAAAAAAAAAAAAAAAACTTTGAAGCCGGTTGGTTTGTTTGCACAGCTGCACCAAATTATGCACTTTCTAGTTTTAGTAAAATCAACCCCACAGTGTCAAGGAATGATCACTATATTGTTCCTGCTTGCAAAAAGTCAAGGGAACTTTAATCTGTTACCCACCTCAAGGCCTCTCGGGTCTTCTGGATGAGATGTAATTTCCCCAATTCCTAGGACAGAATGGTTTCAAAGATTTTACTCCAACCTGTTACCATTCCCAAGCCTAAAGGGAGCATTCAGCCCAAATTGGATCTCAAAGCCCTGTCTTTATAAGAAAAATTTTGCATGGAAATCAACCAACCACAGAGTGCCAAAAAATAACCCGCCGCTACTGCTCCTGCTTGCAAAAAGTCCAGACGGATGATGTTGACCTGGCAAGAGTGCTGGCAGGTGCTTCACAAGCTCTACCAAATCACTGGGACCTTCTGTCTCAAGAATGAGCATCCTTTATGGTCACATGGTTGTTGAAGCCCAGGTTATGAAGGACAGAGTCACTCAACAGGAACTTATTTCTACAATGCCCAAACGGGAAAAAGTACTTCCCACAGTATTTACAATCCGACATTATTTCTCTCAGTGATGAATTCTCTCCTTCCTGCAGCTGGGCATGGACCAGTATTGGAATCTGCACCATCAAGGACCAGGTTTCTGTCCTTTACCACGTTTCAGGAACTGCAGGTCTCAACTCAGACTTCCGTCCGGCAGTTTGTCTGGATGTGGTTAAGGCTGTGATCGTCTCTCTCAAGCCACTGTTTACTTTAGGTAGACCATAATCCAAGCTTCAGTTTTGTTGGGCCTGTTAGCGTTTGTTTGAGGTGTTGCCCACCCAACAGTTGGACTGTTTTTGGAGGTCCGGAAGGTTAAAGACTTCCAGTGTCCTTAAACTGACAAAGAAATAGGAATTTTTTATTCACTGTAAAATACTTTTCTTGGGGTCCACCGAGGGACACAGGTCCAACCTATCTGTTTACGATCATGTTCTTGGCACTGCTTTGGTACAAAATGGAGGCAAGCTCATAAATGGGGTTATTCTGGGATCGTCAATGGGCTATCAAACTCCAAGCAAAGAATTTTATAGCGAGTACAAAAGTCCCATTTTAGTAGACAAGTATGCACAGTGCAGTGGGAGATTGATATTGTTCAAGATGAAGCAAAAACTATGGCTAAAGATGTGGCACAAAACGTAAGCAACAAAGACGAATACCTGAAGTTTAGCAAAAAAAAATACCAGACTGGCAACAAACTGAAGCCATTCTGAATGAAGGATGCATTCCCTTACGCACCCATAGGCATTTCCAATATAACTTTTATTCATTCCTATAAGACATTGTCTGGACTGTATACATGTACAAAAAAAGAGGGTAGGTTTATTGGTTGGCCAATAGTGTACTGATTGAGTACACACAATAATAAATAATCAAGCCAAAAGAGAAGAGAATGAGAAAAGAGAAGACAATCACTATCTCCTAGTCTCGAATTGTGCCCATCTAGATAAGATGGTCTCCAAAAATCTAAGTAGCTGCACACAACTCGTTATGCTTGCTCCTCTTAAGTGGGGTACACACTAGTAGAAAATGTGCCGAAAATTCCAGTCCGAGGTAAAATGGTACGATTTTCGGCTAGTGTGTACACAACTTTCAGCAGCCGATGCCGACATTTTCAACTAAAAAAAACGGAGGGACAAACAAAAAAGGTTATCGCCTGTCCCCAAACAACCAATTTTTGTTTAATGTGTATGAAGTACGTCAGCGAAAAATTGGATACGAAAGACTGCGCATGATCTGAAGTTGCTGATGACCCGAAAGTCTAGGAACAAATGTCATAAAAAAAAAAAAAAAAAAAAAAAACGGGATGAGAAATTTTGTGAACATTATGCACGGTCAACTAAAAATGATTATGACCGCTGAGAAGGAGAGAGAAAAATCGGAGGATACTTCGTCTGATTTTCGTCAAGTGTGTACGAGCCTTTACTCATCAAGTCCACCTAATAAATGCAACTGAAAGCTGTAAGGCTCTCTCTCTCTAGTTCATATCTATCCTAAACAGATCTTCTCTTGTTGCAACGCTATCCACTGGAGCAAGTATCTGTATGTTCACTGCTCACACAGCTTAGTGGCTGTCTGACATTTGAAGCAGCAAATATTGCCTGCCTGGTCTGAATCTGAAGGCTAGAAAAGCAAATCTCTCTCATAAGCGCTCGTCAATTCTGTCTCAGAGAATATGGCCTATCAGACTCTGGATAGCTGCACACTATTAAATTGGCTGGCTACTCTTGTTCATCAAGCCTTCCAAATATCTACTGCTCTCAAAGTAGGATGACAAAAAGACTGACAAAGGTCATCCTGCCTAGTCTATTTCTGAAGGCTAGGAAAGCAGATAAAGCCTGCCTCATCAAAATACTAAATGCTATTAGCACTAATAAAGCCTGCAAACCCTAGAGAAAAACCCTCCCCACAAACCATGCTGTACCCCAAATCATAATAGTGCTCCCATAAAAATAAAACTCTACATGTTTTGCTTAGTAAATAAGCTTAGTCAGGAGTGAAAAATAAATGCACCATCATAAAAAGGGTGAAAAACGTAGCACAATCTAGTCAACTATGAGGACACCTTTGTGTTAACCAACATGAAATGGATAGGATCCAAAAGTATATTTATAAAATGAAATGAAGACAATATAAATAATTACAATTCTTAGGTTTTGTAAAAAAAATATAAAATAAAAATCAATGCTCACCCATATGAGAACCAGCCTGATCCCCTGATGGTTGCGTGTAATGGTGGCAAAACCTCTGACCAATGTCCTTCACAATATTCTGAATATTCTCCATGGGGTTGCGAGCACATACCCTGCGGTGAGATAAGACAGTAAGTGGTCTTTTTAAAGTATTTCTACATTACCCTGCCAAAGAAGGAGTTGTGACAGGAACATATTTAGAATAGGCTTCATCTGACAGTTCAAGCCCTCGACAGAAGACGACTGAAAGCTCCAAGAGCAGTTTTTTTTTTTTTTTTAAATCCAAAACTGCAAATATGTTCGATGGCTAAAACCTTAACTGTGTTCTGTAAAATTACTTAAACCAGTTGCTGCTAAAAACAAAGCAGGATACTGAAAAGCTTAAAAAGAAGATTAAGCTCTTACCCATAGTGATCATCTTTTACGCTCTGGGAAAACTGGATTTTTCTAAGAACTTACCGTAAAATACTTTTCTCTGAAGTCCATTGACAGACGCAGCTCTTGTGCTTCCTATACCATTGGGTTATGCTGCCCCCTACAGAAGCAGTACTAGGCAGGAAAAAAAAAAAAAAAAAAAAAAGTTTACCACACCTACGGGGGCTGTCCCTATATGCATAACCCCACACACCCTGCTCCAGCATACCAGTTTCATTGCAAGCGATGAGAAGACACAAACCATCCCCATATCAGAGGGGCGGGTGCTGCGTCTGTCAATGGACTTCAGAGCAAAGGATTTTCTTCAAAGGAAGTTCTTACAAAAATCCAGTTTTCTCTATCGTCCATTGACAGACGCAGCTCTTATGCTTCTTATACCATTGGGACGTCCCAAACCAGTGTAGGTATGAGGGGTGGGAAGAACGCAAACCAAATAGTTAATGTAAACTCCAAAGGCTAAACTTAGCCAACTGGATAACATGAAGCTCAACCAGGAACAGGAGCTCACCCATGAAAGAAAACCCCCAAAGAGAAACAAATGAGTCTCTTTTACACAGCAGCCAGCAAAACCTTGCGACCAAAGGATGCATCCGCAGATGCCAACAAATCTACCTTGTAGAGTTTTGTAAATGTGCGCACAGACGACCAATTCGCCGCCTTACAAACTTGCACTACTGAGGCCAGATGGCGAAAAGCCCAAGAGGCACTCAGCGCCCTAGTAAAATGTGTCTGCACAGGGAAAGGCGGAACCTGACCCTTCAAAGAATAAGCCTGAACAACCGTCTGCCTAATCCATCTGGATATAGATGAAACAGACGCAGCCAAACCTTTACGAGATCACTCAGTAAGGACAAAAAGAGCATCTGGTTTTCTAAAAGACTCAGTGACTGTCAGGTAAATCCTGATCGCCCGAACCCCATCCAGAAAGTGCAAAGAAATTTCCTTGGGATGCTTAGGACAGAGTGAAGGCAACACAATGTCTTAATTTAGATGGAAATCAGACACCACCTTAGGGAGAAAAAACGGATTAGGTCAGAGTACCACCTTTATCTCTGCAGGCAGAAGTAATTGCCACCAGAAAAGAAACCTTCTGGGATAAAGAAAGCAGAGAAATCTTCCCAATGTTCTCAAAAGGAGGCTTTTGAAGAACAGACAAACCCAGATTGAGATCCCACAGGGGCAATAGGGATCTCCTCAGGGGAGTCAGATGACGCACCCCCTGAATAAAAGTGCGAATCAAGGCATTAGCAGCCAACAGACGTTGGAAGTAAATAGCCAAAGCCAACACTTTGCCCTTGATGGTGCCCAAGGCCAACTGCTGCTCAACCCCTTGTTGTAAATAGGCCAAAATCCTAGCTATAGAACACAAGTGAGGGTGTAACTTCAGCGATTCATACCATGAAATGTACGATTTTCACATACGATGATAAATCTTCCTAGAAGTCGCCTTCCTAGCCTTCAACAGGGTAGTAATCACAGATTCAGAAAGACCCCTATCTCTCAACACCTGCCCTTTAAAAGCCATGCCGTTAAAGCCAGCGACCGTAAAGCAGGATGGAAGATCGGTTCCTGGGACAGCAGATCCTCCCTCTGAGAAGTCTCAACGGAGGATCGGCGACCAATTTTACTAGGTCTGCGTACAAAGACAGACGAGGCCAATCTGGGGCCACCAGAACGACCGGCATTCCTTCCACCGCCACCCTGCGGAGAAGCCTTGGCAAGAGTTTTGATCGGAGGGAAGGCATAGAGCAGCCGATACTGGCTCCAAGGAGCCACAAGGCATCTGTGGCATTGGCCAGAGGATCAGGAGACCCGACCACAAACCTGTAGACATTTTTGTTGAGGCGAGACGCAAACAGGTCTACCTCCGGAGTTCCCCACCGGACACAGGAGATGAATCACTTCCGGATGAAGGGACCAATCCCCTTGATCCAGCACCTGACGGCTCAGGTAATCCGCTTGCCAATTCTCCACACCTGCAATGTGGACAAGGAAAGAGCCGGAACATTGTCCGATTCGATCCGAACCAACGAACCGCATAGCCAATTCGTCCAATATTGATTGGTAAGGAAGACTCTTCCGTTGACCAGGTCCCCTGGGCACAGAGCTTCCCCAACACTCTATCCTAGCCTGACAGGCTGGCGTCCGTGGTGACCACCATCCAAAACATTGGTAGGAAGGACTTGCCCTGACACAATACTGGCGACTGGATCCACCAGGATAGAGCAGACCTCGTGAGTCAAGCGTATCATTTTGTCTAAAGACTGTGGATCCCTGTTCCATTTGGCAAAAATCTTTTTGCAGCGGTCTTGAGTGAGACTGAGCAAACGGAACCGCCTTGAAGGTTGATACCATTAGACCCAGGGCTCTCATGCAAGTCCATAGTGAGGACAGATCGGTTTCCAACAGCAACCGGATCGCTCCCTGCAACTTCTGAAGTTTTTCCAGGGGAAGAAAGACCCTTGCTAAGGCGGAATCTAGAGTCAGCCCCAGAAAATCAAACCTCATTGAAGGTGTCAGAGCAGATTTTTTGGAAATGGATAGTCCACCCAAATTCCTGAAGGGTCTGAACTGTAATTGACAGGTCGCCCAACAGGCCGAGTGAGAATCCGCTCTCAATAGGAAATCGTCCAGATATCCCAGGATCACAATCCCTTTTTGGTGCTGGTGTCCCCTGTAGATGGGGATGTGTAGATACGCACCTTTGATATCAATGGAGGCCAGAAAATCCCCCTGATTTAAAGATGCTACCACCAACCGAATGGATTCCATTCCAAACTTCTGCACCCGCACAAAGCAGTTCAGAGCCTTGAGGTCCAGGATTGGACGCACCTTACCCTCTTTTCTGGGCAACGTGAACAGGTTTGGATAGAAACTTTGAAAGCGTTCTTGTGGAGGAACTGGCACAATCACTCCTTGAGCAAGGAGATACTGCACTGAAAGAACCTGTCCGCCAGCCGGGACCGAAATTCGATTTTGTACCTGGAACCAATCAGTTTGTGAACCCATTTGTCTTGAATGAAGGAAGTCCAGGGTTCCTGAAAGAAGCCAGACGTCCCCCCCCCCCCCACCCCAGAAACGGGTGAGGATGCCCCTTCATGCTGAAGAGGACTTGTCTGCAGAATCGGACTGGCTGGTCTTGGTCTTGCCTGAACATGGTTTTTTAGCCCCTCCAGAAGCCCTGAACGGCTTACCTCCTTTTCCTTGCGCCCCAGAAGCACGAAAAAAACATCTATGAACGGTGAAAGAAGGCCCCCGCTTACTACGGGGTGCCTTATCTTTGGAGGATTGAGGAAGAAGAGTACTCTTCCCACCAGTTAGACCCTTGATCAACTCATCCAGCGAGTCGCCAAATAATCGCTCTCCCAGGAAAGGGAGATCTGTTAAGGCCTTCTTGGAAGCCTGGTCTACCAACCAGTTTTTCAGCCACACCATGCGTCTTATGGCAATCCCCACAGCCGACACTCTGGCCCCCAGGTGAGCCGCATCCAAGAACGCATCACACAGAAACACCAGGGCCTGGGCCCATCTGGTCCATAAGTTCCATCAGCTCCAGGGAAACAAGTCAGCATCTAGGTTCCCCTTAACCACTTAAGCCCCGGAGGATTTGGCTGCTAAAAGACCAGGGGTTTTTTTGCGATTTTTTACTGCGTGACTTTGACGGACAATTGCGCAGTCGTGCGACGCTGTACCTAAATGAATTTCACGTCCTTTTTTTCCCACAAAGAGCTTTCTTTTGGTGGTATTTGATCACCTGTGCGATTTTTTGATCATGCGCTATAAACAAAAAAAAGAGCGTAATTTTTGCAAAAACAACAATATTTTTCACTTTTTTTTTATATGAAATTCCCCCCAAAAAAAATGTAAAAATCAAAATTTTTTAACATTTTCGGCCAAATTGTTTTACGCTACATATGTTTGGTAAAAAAAAAAAAAAACGCAAAAAGCAATTTTTGATTGGTTTGCGCAAAAGTTATCGCGTTCACTAAAAGGGAAAGATTTTTGTCATTTTTGGTGTTTTTTTTTTTAACGAGTAATGGCGGCGATCTGCGATTTTTTTTGCGGTACTGCGATATTGCGGCGGACAGATCGGACCCTTGACTGACATTTGACAGTTTTGGGGGTACCAGTGACATTACTGCAGTAATCAGTGCTATACATATGCACTGTTACTGCAAAAATGACACTGGCAGGGAAGGGGTTAACTTTATTGGACAGGGAGGGGTTAAGTGTGTCCTAGGGGCGTGTTTCTAACTGTGCAGGGACATGTCTCCTAGTGTAAAAACAAAGATCAACGGTTCTACATAGTAGAACCGTCTGATCTTCATTTTTACACCAGGGAGAATGACGGGCGGCTTGTTTACATAAGCCGCTCCACCTTTCTCCCTTCACAGGAGCGATCGTAGTGTGACCGGTGGACATCGAGTCCGCCAGACACACGCACTGACTTGTCTGTGAACGAGCCGCGGCGGGCGCCCACCCGCAATAGGCTCGCAAGTCAGTGACAGGCGAGTGACGTATCCATACGTCACTCTGCCTGGCCGGGGCTGACCGCCGCAGTACATAGTCGTGCGGCGGTCGGCAACCGGTTAAAAATATTAACCCATTCCGTAACAGTCTGGAATACCAAAACAAACACAAAATCGGTTTCAGGATTGAACCCGCCAACACATGAAGATGGCGGGAAAGGGATTCCAGCCGCCTGTGCACCGGGTCCGCAAACACTGGGGAATCTTCCACAGGCACTATAGTAGATTTATTCAACCTGGATACAGGATCATCCACCTTAGGCTGTACCGTCCAACGGTTTGAAACCGTCTCAGCAAAGGGATAACGGCGTTTACTTGATGCGCCGCCATTGTTCATTAACAATATCATGAAAATTCTCGGGAGCAAATAGAGTGCGCAGGGATATGCCCACAGAGACCCCAGTACTTTACCACCTCTCTCTGAGAAACCTCCAGAGCCGATCTGTACAGCAGGAAAGTGAAAGTCACAGGACAGGACATTAGCCTGGATAAAATGTGAAAGAACGCGCTCCACAGGGCTACACAAACATAGCTGCCAATGCGAATCAATGGGGAGAAATTCCATGCCCATACTAAAGATGGCGGCTCCCACGGCGCGCCATGCGGTCAGAGGACCCCAAATAGGAGGCCACAGAGGATCTACAACAAGGCCGAGCAAGAAAAAGGTACCAATTTAACCCCCCCCCCCCCGGGGATGCTAGGCGCCGCAGCTATAGCACCCCCCCACGTGAAAGCCGCAATAAGGGCAGGGGGAGGACGACAGGGCCAGGTATCCTGACAGGCCAAAGGGATCTTTTAGGAAGTACTAGGTCTTATCCTCAGGAGTGGGCCCACGTCCCCCCTCAACACCACTAGGGGATATGGGGGGCTGCAATTACTCACCATGCCATGGACCGAGTGGGCTCCGCTCCAGACAGGCCATCTCCCACCCGGAGTGGGGGTGCTGCCAGCCGAGAGGTACACTGTGACTCAGGGCGTTCCAGGTAGTCGCGTCCCAGCGAGACATCCACTCACAGGCTCGTCCCCATCCAAAATGGGGCTCTGTCGTGGCGAGGCCTAGTGCGGGACTATAACTTGCTCATGCTCGTAGGCCAGGCTGGGAGACCTTAATGATCTAGATTATCCAGTGTGAAATCTCAGCTGGCAATTGCTTGTAGATCACCAGGAGGAATCCCCCTGAACACTAACTAGCAGAAGCGAGTAAAGGAAACAAAATATTCTTAAAAGAATACAAAAACGGAGACCGAAAGTCCCAGCAGGAAACCTAGGTCCTACTCCTTCACTAGGCAGAAATAAAACTGTATGAGTGGGCGGCGACTGACGGAGGACGTAAGAGAAAAAACTGGTATGCTGGAGCAGAGAGTGTGTGGGGTTATGCCTATAGAGACAGCCCTTGTAGGCGTGGTAAACTTTTTTTTCCTGCCTAGTAATACTCCTGTGGGGAGCAGCATGGTATAAGAAGCATAAGAGCTGCGTCTGTCAATGGACGATAGAGAAAACAGGATATTGTACTCACCATAAATTGCCTTACCCGAGTCCTATTAAGGGACACAGGAAATCCGTGTGCGGGGACTTGTCCCACAACATAATGTTACCTTGTAGAGGTCCGGAGTGAAACTAGGTAAATAGGACTACCTTGAAAAAAAAGGCTATCAGGCCCCAAGACTCTCATGCAAAAGTTGAGAAGTGGAAAACTTCTAGACTGAAATCTTGAATGTGGGATGAGAGTGTGTCTGAAGTTTTCACTGTGGAAGAAACATTCAGGACGGAGCTGAAGGTTTAGGATCCATCTGAACTACTGTATCATCCGGACAGCCAAAGCCATGCTGTCCAAAAGCACATGCCAATGTTCCCTCAACAAGAGAGACCATCAAAGTATCTCACAATAGGGATGCCATAAGCACACAGTGGGGCTTTTACTGGGGGAAGCACTTTGATGAACATGTGAAATACAAACGAGAGGCTGAAGCGGAAGGCACAGAACTGGTAGTGTAGGAGTCCAACTTAAAGCATAACTGAAGCACTGGAAAAATGGGGACATGTAGGCAACTGCCTAATATTCACAGAGGCAAGAGAGAAATCCCTGGTGAAGGAAAAGGATGACAGACTGGGTGGATTCCAAGCTGAATTTGAGCTTGAACGAGGCCAAGATCTGTATTCTCACATTGGGTTTAAGGATTAAAATACATTGCTCAAAAATTTAAAGGAACACTTTATTACAGAGTGTAGCAACAAGTAAATAAACTCCTGGGATATTGATCTGGTCAGTTAAGTAGCAGGGGGGAGCGTGGCTTGGACGGAGATGTGAGCGGACGTGCAGGCTGGAGCTCCTGAGCATATCCAACAATATGTCCTGGAATCAGGGATTAATACTGTATTACACAGACTTCTGGGTCGCCTGTCCTCTTGACCTACCTCGGATCCATCTGAAACAGAGGTTCTGGCACGGTAGGATAACAATAGAGCCGCGGATTGCTCCGTCTAATATGGCGCTGGTGCGCAGCCACATCGCTCAGTAAAGGACAAGCTAAGACACTGCTGGTTGACTAGAGCGATTTACTAGAACCCCTGCTAAGGACCCAGAGAGCACAGTGAGGCGACTCACGAGCAGGCATTAATGGAGGAGGAGATCCCTCCTGCTACATCTGCTGCTGCATCCCCTGCATGGGAGGAAGACAAAGCCACGTGGCTGTTCCTGATGGCACAGTAACATGGTATTAGATAGCCAAAACACTATCTCTTGCAGTAGATCCTGAACCTACCCTAGCAGATAGATTGAAAGCAGTTACCACCTGCAATAGCTCTCAAACGCCCTGTCCCAGAGAGTTGATGGCATGAGAGAAGAAATCTCCTTAAGGCACAATTATTAGAACTTTAAAGAAAGGGTCTCAGCAGTGGAGAAAAGGGTTAGCTTCCTGGAAGATTCTGTGCATCCTATAGTGCAGTCCTCTAAAACTAAATCACAAAAATTGGCCATACATGAATCGCGCCTGGAGGGTATGGAAAACTGGCTTCGCCGGAATAATGTGAGAATTGTGTAAGGAAAGGCACCAGCAGAATTCATAGAAAAATGGATCAAATCCACGTTGGGAGGGGAGCACTTTACTCCTCTTTTTGCAGTAGAACGGGCACA
Source organism: Pelophylax lessonae (assembly GCF_965119305.1). Classification (NCBI taxonomy): domain Eukaryota; kingdom Metazoa; phylum Chordata; class Amphibia; order Anura; family Ranidae; genus Pelophylax; species Pelophylax lessonae. The sequence goes on along the minus strand of NC_138778.1, from coordinate 51,027,980 downwards.
TGAGGGTCCCTGCCAGACCACTGCCACTGGGAGAAGCACCCAGAACCTTTATACTGTGGATGCTTAACTATAAAGATAGAGACATCTTGCAGAGAGATAGACAACTTCCAGACATAAGGATGGATGACTCCAGGATCCTATTTTTCCCTGACTACTCGACGACGATGCAACGACAACGAGCGTGATTCTTTTATGTAAAACGTTGTCTATGGCAATTGGATCTCACCTATTCTACCCTCTACCCTGCCAGATTACGAGTAGTGTCAGTTTTCCATGTTGAGTTTTAAAATCCAACAAGGAGCTCTACCTGTAGTTTGATGGGAAAGGTATGTTTCAGGAAATAGCCCGCATGAGGGCTATGAACGCTGCCACCTGGTGGTATATGTTATGCGTCTTGCTATGGTGCAATTTGGGTATCGTCCCTTGTCACATGTCCCCCCAGGTAGTGGCTCCCAAGTGGAGCAAGTTCTCTAGTGATTCTCTGACCTTTATTGAAAGGTTTACTATAGATGCTTGTAGTTTTTTTTTTCTTCTTTCCTTTTTTCTCTTTTTGATTCCAGCAATTTACAGACGCCACCGAAAAATGGACATAGGGACTCTATATATGTACCATGCTAACCATAATAGTTTGAAATCTCTAAAAGTACATGCTGTTGTGAGACAGATATGGTCGCTAAAAATGTGTGTCAGAGAAAAGAGGATTTTTGCCAACAACCTTTCGGTATTGGACTAATGCTTTTCTTAGGATTTGTCCTGCTCTATAAGACGTTATTTACATTACATTGCTAGTATATATTGGTCTGTTGTGGCCATGGCTACTTTAAAATTAGGTCCCAATTCTCTGGAATGTCCGGGGCATGAGTGATCCCTCCAAAAGGCAAGCTATTTTACCACACTGCAGAGGTTCTCTCCTTTGGTGATCTGTTTGCAGGAGACCTCACCATAGTGACACGCTGCACGATTTAAAAAGGCAGCGGTATAATATACAGTATCATTCCACTTATACCTCCTACTCTAGAGGAGTGTCAGTCCTTATTGCTAATAGGGTGGATTTCTTCTGCAGGCAGTTAAAGAGGGATAGTAAGGGTCGGCACTTGTTCCTACACTGTACGTTTAGACGACCTTATGTGATAGCGAATATCTATATTCCCCTTACTCATCAGGAGGTCTTTAAGGACCTTCATTTTGTATCTGATAAATCAGACATTCCATGGTTGCTGGTGGGAGATTTTAACAATGGTTTAGACCCATCACTAGATAAAATACTATCCCTCAGAGTGCCAAGTGACCTTGGTGCCCACATCGTTTGTCAGATATATACAGGAGCTTGGGCTGTGGTGAAATAGAAACCCCACAACAAAATATTCTCCAGTACCCAGAAGGCTCTTTCTAGAATTGATTTAGCACTAGGCGCGACAGCTTTCCTACCATATGTTAAAGATATTCAGTATGAAGCGTGGGGGGTCTACCAGACCGCTCTCCCTTAGTTCTAAAACTATATCTCCAATCCTGCTCCACTCGATCCTTTTGGAAAATAAACCCTTATTAGCTGGCACGGTTTCCTCAACTGAGGGTATCAGGATAGACCTAGGGGTATAGAGTACGACTAACAAATCCACAGTAGCTCTTCCTGTGTATGGTGCCTCAATGAAGGCATATCTGAGAGGACTCCTCATTTCCCAGATCTTGAAAATTAAACAGTACAAGGAAACGCTCATTGGCGGCTAAGATGTTACAGGCAGAATGTCAATAATCCTAACCAAGGACACTAAGTCAGCATGGCTGCAAAGCCAACATCAATACGCCTCAATAGCTATCCAGAAGGCAGAGAACAGTTTTGTGCAACAACCATATTTTGAGGAAGGGGAAGGTACAGGACACCTATTGGCTACCATCGTGAAGGCCCAAAGACCATCACTTTGTGTGTCAGAAATGTAAACAGATTTGAATATGATGGAAATTATTACTCCCGAGATATCCAAAGTATTTTGTGAGTTCTTTCAAAAACTTTATAGTAGTAGAGTATCATATGCGATTGAGGATTTGACCAAGTTCCTTGCTAATATTGACTTACCAAAACTATCAGATGAGGACAGGACAACCCTCTAACTTTGGACGAGTTGAAACTTGCCGCTGCCAGTTCCCCTAATAATAAAGCTCCAGGGGCGGATGGTCTCCCAGGGGAAGTGTACAAAACATAAGGGGAAACACTGTTACCCGAGCTTTTGGAGATTAACCATGCATTGAACACTGGTTCCATGCCACCTTCTAGGACCAAGGCAATAATTATTGTGCTTTTGAAGCCAGCTAAGAACCCTAGAAGCCCAGATTCTTATCGCCCGATTTTACTACTGACTCAAGATATAAAAAAAACTCCTAGCAAAGGTGTTGGCTTTGCGACTGTAAAAATATATCACTAAATTGATCCACCCAGACCAATCTGGATTTATCCCAAACAGATCCTCCACAGCAAGTATTATCCAAAATCTATTTCTAAATATACAAGTCCCAACTGCTAATATGGGTAGCAGAGCCATAATGTCGCTTGACGCGGCAAAAGCTTTTTATAGCATAGAATGGGAATTCTTGTGGCATTGTCTAGGCAGTGATTGTGAACCTTGGCACCCGAGATGTTTTGAAACTACAATTCCCATGATGCGCCACTACACTGCTGAGTGCATGAGCATCATGGGAAATGTAGTTTCAAAACAATTGGGGTGCCAAGGTTCGCCATCACTGGTCTAGGGCGTTATGGACTCGGGCCTCAGTTCAACCGGTGGCTACAACTATTGCATACTATATCGAGAGCCCGAGTGCAGGTGGATGGATGGAGATTATATATATATGTATGTATGTATGTATGATCGATAGATCGGACCCTTTTCAAATTGTTTTGGGGAATGATGCAGGGATGCCCACTGTCATCGCTCCTTTTTGCCCTAGCTTTGGAGCCCTTGATGGAGGCACCCGCCCCTCCCCTATGACTGATGGCTTCCGGAGGCCCAGGAGTGAAGACAAAATAGCATTGTATGCCGATGGCACCCTATTGTTCCTGGGGGATACCATATCATCACTGGCAGCGGCTATGTCCTTAATTGATATGTTTGGCTCCTTTCCCTGGCTTTGGTATTAATTCGGACAAGTTAGTAGTGATGCCTCTTGACCCCATCACGAAAGAGCTTCCGCCGCAAGCAAACATAATTTAAATAATTGGGGGTAACTATTACTCCTCAAGTGCAGGATTATGTAGAAAGAAACTTGGTCCCTCTAGTTAACAGGTTGAGGCAAAGAGGTAAAACCTGGAGTAAACTACCTTTGACAGGGGTGGGTAGAGCGAACCTGGTGAAGAGGATATGGATGCCACAACTACTGTATATCCTTCACAACTGTCCAGTGTAGTTAACGCAAGTTTTTTGGCTCCATTGACACTGCGGGATTTCATCTGGAAATACAGACACCCGAGAATTAGTCTCTCTATACTACAACTTGAAAAGGATAGTGGTGGCTTAGCGGTGCCTAATGCAGGACTATTTTATTGCCTCACAACTTCAGCATTGGTAGGGTTGGAGTGAGACAATACAGGATTCAATACAAAATTTTATTTTTATCTCAATTTTCAAAGATCCCACTGATACAGTTAGTGGTATAAGCCCACCATTTTCATGCGAAGTGTAGGCTTCCTACGTTTTACTTGACGCATAGATTACGGGAGTCGGTACAGCATATCACACGGCATGAAGGGTTCACCAAAAAACACATGACCATATGGGATAAACGATACTTCTCTGAACTGAAGTTACGGGGTTCAATGGTTGGCAAAGAGCAGGTCACCTTTCTATATCAGCTGTATAAGTATGTCCTGTTATGGGTCTTTTTCTTTCACTGCTTACAACATAACTGAGTATAGCAGAGCCAGAGGGGTTATACTTGCTGGGACAGCCCCTATAGGCAAGGACAGGTTTTTCTCTGCCTAGTGCCCATCCCTAGTGGGAGGAGCATAACCCTATAGTCTATGATTAAGCAGAGCTGCGTCTGTCGATGAACGATAGAAAAATTAGAATATCAAAAATTTTAAGAATTCTATTCAAAAAGTGAAACTCATTTTATACAGCTAGTAAAAACCCCAAATTCAGTATCTCAAAAAAGACCAAGGAAAAAAAGGATTTTGAATACAGAAATGTTGGCTTACTAAAAAGTATGTCCATGTACAGTATAGTATGGACTCAATACTTAGTCGGGGCTCCTTATACATTAATGCGGCGTGGAATGGAGGTGCTCAGCCTGTGGAACTGCTGAGTTGTTCTGGAAGCCCAGGCTTCTTTGAGAGAGGCCTTCAGTTCATCTGCATTGTTGGGTCTGGCACCTCATCTTCCTCTTGACAATACCCCACAGATATGAGGTTTAGGTCAGGAGAGTTTGCTGGCCAGTCAAGCACAGCGATACCATGATCATTAAACGAAGTATTGTTTTTTTTGGCAGTGTCCGCAGGTGTCAAGTTCTGCTGGAAAATGAAATCCGCATCTCCATAAAGCTGGTCAGCAGAGCGAAGCATGAAGTGCTCTAGAATATCCTGCTAGAGGGCTGTGCTGACTTTGGACTTGATAAAACACAGTGGACCAACACCAGCAGATGACATGTCTCCCCAAATCATCACCGACTGTGAAAGATGTTGCATTTCGTTTTGAAATCAAGGTCCCAGAGTCTGGAGGAAGAGTGGAAAGGCACAGTATTCAAGATGCATGAGGTCCAGTGTGAAGTTTCCACAGTCAGTGATGATTTGGGGAGCCATGTCATCTGCTGGTGTAGGTCCACTGTTTTTTTCAAGCCCTAAGTCAGCGCAGCCCTCTATTAGGAAATTCTAGAGCACTTCGTGCTTCCCTCTGCTGACCAGCTTAATGGAGATGCAGATTTCCTTTTCCAGCAGGACTAGGCACCTGCCCACACTAACAAAAATACCAATACCTGGTTTAATGATCATGGTATCACTGTGTTTGATTGGCCAGCAAACTCGCCTGACCTAAACCCCATAGAGAATCTGTTGGGTATTGTCAAGAGGAAGATGAGACGCCCGACCCAACAATGCAGACGAACTGAAGGCCGCTATAAAAGCAACCTGGGCTTCCAGAACACCTCAGCAGTGCCACAGGCTGATCACCTTCATGCCACGCCACAACGATGCAGTAATTCATGCAAAAAGGAGTCCCGACCAACTATTGAGTGCGCACTATACTGGACATATTTTTCAGTAAGCTAACATTTCTGGGTTTTTACAAACTGTAAGCCATAATCATCAAAATTTCTGAGTGTAACGCATCTATGTGAAATATAGGAGTTTCCCTTTTTGAATAGAATTACTAAAAGGAATTTTTGATGATATTCTAATTTTATGGGAAGCACCTGTATAGACAACAAAATAATAATAAAAAAAAAAAAAGGGGGTGTTGTGGTCTTAGGGGGGCTATAAAGTACCCAAGACTGGACAGCACTGTCAGAAGCAACAGTCCCTCTAGTTTTTAGCACATTTTCTTAATTTGAAACTACAAGCACTGCTGCGATTCCACAAGTCATCAGCCAAAGACTGGGGCAAACTCCAAATTACTGCTGCCTTGAGAAAGGGATCCTCTATTTAATAAAAAAAAATTAACATTCTGCAAATAAATGTGAGAGAATTGCATAGTTCTGGTGATTACTTTGGTTTTGCGCAGCCCCATTTATAGCAGTCACTACAAGCATCCTCCTGTTAAACCGCTTGAACACTGCGAGGCGTCCAGATCAGCTCTACTCAGGATCCAATATAGATTAGTGCATTTGATGGCAGAGAAAATGCCAAGGCCACAGGTAAATGATAAAGAATTTGCAGAAGGCACTGGAGTGCATTTGCACCCCTTTCAGTGAAAGTCTGCAAATAACTGGGTGATTTGGACCATAAACCTTTCGCATAATTGTCATAAAAAAGCCTCAAAATGCCAAAAAAACCCAGCTCAATGGTGCGGAGGACTGTGCCAATTCCAGGCTATAGAAATCAGCACCATCAGTAGACACATTGCAAGCAGCCCCGGAGCCATTAGTAGAGTGAACTGGGAGAATGTATAAAATCAGATATGTTGGGGGCTGCATGGTGGTAAGGCAACATACAGGCTCAGGGTACGCTGCAACGCCTTAGGTGCTCCTGAAACCCAGAAAGTTGGTAGTAGTGAGGGTCAAATGATTAATGAAGATCAAAGTCACTGTAGGTGGACAGCAGGAAATGATCGAAGTTCTATGAAAGCAGAAGCAGCAGAGGAGAGAGGCTTTCTTAAAGTTGTACGGTGTAAAAAATACTCTAAGCAGAGAATGGGGTCAGTACTCGGTCCCACAGCATTAACCCCTTCTGTGGCGAAAAACAGGACATGGTGGCGAAAAACAGGATATGGCAAAAAACCAGGTCGAGGAAAGCCATGCTGGACAGCTTCAATAGATGGAGCTCAAAAGCAGTGTATAGAAGTCTTGGCTGAAGAGAGAGAAAAAAAATAAATAAATAAAAGAGGGGGGGGCGGGATAGTCTTCCACACAAGCATTGGAGAACAAATACTTGAGGCATGCTGGTAGGAAGTGTTATCCTAGGCTGGCCTACAGTTTGTTTGCAAGTGTTTAATCCTCCTGAAGGTGGCATTATAACCAGAAGGTGAAGGAATTCTTACACCCCTCAATAGACAAACAAAATTATACTTCATTGGTCATTATGGGTAACATCTCATTTTTGCCTCACATTTTACATTCTTATATATAAACCCCAAGTTCCTTTATGTTTAGCCTAGCTTCCAGTCTCAAATGCATAAAGTCTCCACCATCTGTAAAATTATAGCATAGCAACATTTCTTTAGGCTAAACTCCAGGCAAACAGACAACACACACAAATACATATGGGAAATGTTTCAGCTGCCAAAGGATTTATAATTTTGTTCAGCCATTTTGAGAGACAAGACAACCCCGAACAAGCAAGATAGTCAGGTCCTCAACCGGTTGCTACTGCAGCAGCACAACTTGGTTAAGAAAACACTTTTGGACATCTGACTGGAAAAAGGCTAGAGCAGCAGAAGATTTACGAGGATATACTTCTGCTCACTTACCTTTCAGCAAAGCCTATTTTGTCTTCTAATGCAGCCAGATGATGAGTCCCTTCGAATGTGAGCTCCTTAAAGTCGAAGTTTAGTAAAAACCTAAACACTAAACCTATACTGCCACATTCCAAGCCTCATCTATCTAGACCTTTAAAGAATAAAAGAAAAAAAAAAAAGGCAATTCTTACCTGTTCTGCATCTGCTCTGGTCTCCAGCAGCAGCTGTGAAATGCCTGGGAATTTACATCACCCAGACTTTCTCTATGGGGCTTCCGTTGTAGACTACCCCCCTCCTGCACACTCCCACACACTGAAGCCACTGCTGACAGCTCAGTTTGGGACCGGTGCGGCTTCAGAACAGGTTAAGTAGAACCATTTTTAAATTACAGGACTAGATAGATTAGGCTTAGAATATGGCAAACAGTAGGTTTAGAGTTAGGTTTGACTAAACTTCCACTTTAAAGTAGATGTAAACCTAATTCATGAAATTTGACCTAAGCCCATATCTGTAGTGTTTTCTTATCTCTCTCCAAAGCACTAAGTCCCGTGCTGTTTCGTTGTTCTTTTATCCGCATAACTTCGGACAAGTTCTCAGTCAACCAAGATAAAACCAGGCTGAAATTTGTGTTGTGGGACGTTGCAATAGATTAGCAGAGAGATTGTCTTGTCACAGCACAGCTATACAAGCCTATGTGGAGGGGGGGGGGTGTCTTTCCCCCAATCAGCTGTCTTGCCTGTATGCCAAGAATCAACTACCAGTGCTGCACAGGAATAGAAAATCTCTAACAAAACGTGCACTTTCTAAAGAACATACAGGCGGTCCCCGGGTTACGAACAAGATAGGGACTTTGTCCTTAACCGGTTGCCGACCGCCCCAAGTACATATACTGCGGCGGTCAGCCCCGGCCAGGCAAAGTGACGTATCTGTATGTCACTAGTCTGGGAGCCAATAGCGGGCGGGCGCGCTCCCGGCTCGTTCACGGACACCTCCGTGCGTGTGACCGGCGGACCCGATGTCCGCCGGTCACTCGCGATCATCCGCTGTGAAGGGAGAAAGGCAGGCGGCTAATGTAAACAAAGCCGCCTGTCATTCTCCCCTGTGTAAAAGCACTGATCTAACGCTCCTGCTATGTAGGACCGTTGATCTGTGCTGTTACACACACAGCCACATCCCTGCAGTTAGAAGCACGCCCCTAGGGACACACTTAACCCCTCACTCTCCAATAAAGTTAACCCCTTCACTGCCAGTGTCATTTTTACAGTAACAGTGCATATGTATAGCACTGATTACTGTAGAAATGTCACTGGTACCCCCAAAAGTGTCAAAAATGTCAGTCAAGGGTTCGATCTGTCCGCCGCAATGTCGCAGTCCCGCAAAAAAAAAAAAAATCCCAGATCGCCGTCATTACTCGTTAAAAAAAAAAAAAAAAAAAAAAAAAAAAGACAAAAATCTTTCCCTTAGTTAGTAAACGCAATAACTTTTGCGCAAACCAATCAAAATACGCTTATTGTGATTTTTTTTAACCAAACATAGGAAGCAGAAAACAAATTGGCCAAAAATTTTAAAAAATTTTGATTTTTTGGGGGGGAATTTCATATAAAAAAAAATTGAAAAATAGTTATTTTTGCAAAATTGTCGCCCTTTTTTTTATTATAGCGCACCAAAAGAAAGCTCTGTTTGTGGGGAAAAAAAGGACGTCAAATTAGTTTAGGTACAGCGTCGCACGACCGTGCAATTGTCCGTTAAAGTCACGCAGTGCCGAATCGCAAAATACCCCCTGGTCAGGAAGGGGGTAAAATCTTCCGGGGGTTAAGTGGTTAAGTTGAATTTGTTTGTAAGTCGGAACAGGTATACATTTTAAGTGTAGCTCCAGCCAAAAGAATAATTTTTAAGTTTTTTGGATAGCATAGGGAAGGGTTAACACCCCTGTACCATTTGTTTTTGTGTCTGTACCCCTGTTCAGAAGATTTCACCTCACTTTCTGTCCCTATGACAATTGAATTTTGAAAATTTGGGGTTGTTGTGGAAACAAGGATGACCCATGATAACTCTCACAGGAGTGAATTTCCCTTCCTAGGGGGAGATTTCCTCTCACATCCTGTTGCCTCCCTCCGTTTGTAAGTAGGAGTCATTTGTAAGTCGGATGTTTGTAACCCGGGGACTGCATGAATAGAGCTGAAGACAGCAGAGGTGCATGTAAAACTTATGCAGGGAGATTTATTTCATCCCTGTGTATCACCTGAGGCTGTTCACTTCACTGGGTATATGTGAGGGTTTACATTCACTTTAAGAGTAGGGAATGATGTGAATGGTACAACACGTAAAGTGCTGCATAAAATTGACACCGCTATATAAATGCCTGTAATAACAAAGAAAGCAAATACAGTGGAACCTTGGTTTACGAGTGCCTTTGTTTACGAGCATTTTGAAAGACGAGCAACATTTTTTTTTAAAAATCTGTCTTGGTATACGAGCAGTTTTATTACACTATAACCATGCCATCCCCTCTGGTTAATGCCCTCTGTCACATATTATTATGTGTCCCAGTGCTTCTACTGTATGTGAAGATGCCAATATGTACTTTTCAGAGTGTTTCCCTGCACTTACTTTGTACGATTCCTCGTCCCTGTGTCTCTCTCTTGTTTCCGTCCTCTCTGCTCTCCCCGGCGGGAGGGGCCGATCACTCCTGCTGACGTCATCTGAGGAGGAGGGGAGGAGAGCAGCAGAGCAGGGCTAAGGAATCACACAGTGCCACAGACTCTCTAATAAAGTATGGATCGGCATTTGTTGTGTGCAGTGCAGACACAGGGACACATGATGTTATTTAACAGAGGAGATGGCATACTTTTACTGCAAAGGAATGTACTTTATATATAATACAGCAAATCTTTATTTATACCATTAAATGCTTGTGGAACGAATCATCTGAGTTTCAATGCTTTCTTATGGGAAAACTTGCTTTGATATACGAGTGTTTTGGATTACAAGCAAGCTGCTGGAACCAAGGTTCCACTGTAAATGGAACAGTATGTTTTTAACATAGTCCCACTACAACATTACTGGCTGGTCTCTGCACGGCTCACTTTTGCCCAGACTGCAATAACTACCAACTGGCATCATCTTCTTATGCAAACCTTGAATAATGCTGTTAACCCTTAGCGATTCACTGAGAATTTACCTTTGCCTACACAACCCCTTTAAAAAAAAAAATGTTAGGCATGCGTTTGTCACAGCTAAATTAAATAGTACAGTGAACCTACCTAAAGACATTAAGAAGCTGCTCACTGGGGGAATTCCTGAGTCCGGTCACCATGCTCTGCAGTTTGCTCACACATTGTGTTGCTGATGACACAGGTGTAATTACAACCGGTTCCTCGGTCAGGTATCTTCTACCAGTCAGTGGAGTGGAAGGAGCAAATGATCGCCTCTGTTAAGTGAATCACACAGACAAAATTTTTCTAACGTATTAACTGAATTATCAGTGAAATCAATGTTCTAAATCTAAGACTGCCTTCTGCTCCTTCATAAATATCGCAGACTTGGTGTCGACAATATAGTATTGATATTGAACCTAGTTTGTCAAACAGGAAATGCTGTATTTAAAAAATAATGATGCAGACAACAGAGCCTTAAACACATTATCAGCACAATTTAGAGTTCTGTCCTAAGTTGGGACTAAACTTTGCCATTTACTGTCCAACATCAAAGCCTCTACTGGTCCTGGTGTTTCTTTCACTGGACTTTTAAAGTGAGGTTGGGGCTTGTGCCAATATGTACAGAAGTCAACACTCCTCTCCAGGGACAATGTAAAAAAACAGATCAGTTAAAGTGCATGACAAGGTCCTGCCCAACAGACATCAAGTCTAGGATATCAGCATGGTGAGGGCAAGGGTTCATTCCAACACACAAAGATCCTGAAGCTTGCCAGGTTAAGGTTCGGGAAGATCCAGGGAGCTCAAACAAAGAAACAGCAGCACGAGATCCTCCTTCAAATGACAAAGTATTTTTTTCCCATAAAAAACAAACTTGCATGTTAAATTCTTGGTAATCATTAGGACTGCAACTAACGATCATTTTCAAAATCGGTTTGCAGATTGTTACGATTAAATTGACTAATCGGATGATAACCTTAAAAAAAAAAAAAAAAAACCTGGATATTTGACTTGCCGTAAAATCCTTTTCTCTTAAAGCGGTAGTATCCCGCTTTTTGACACTTACCTACAGGTAAGCCTATAATAAGGCTTACCTGTAGGTACAAATAATATCTCCTAAACCGGCATGGTTTAGGAGATATTTACAGTGCATGCTCGCGCGAGCGGCGCATGCGCTCTGAAGGTCCGGGGGGGGGACCTTCAATTAGTTTGCCGGAGCTTGCCGGAAAAATCACTCCCGCGCGCATGCGCGGGAGTGACGTCATCGCGGCTCCGGCCAATCATCGCGCCGGAGCCGTCTCTTCCGGCCAATCAGCGCGCCGGAGCCGCCGAACCCGGAAGAGACTGCGAGGGATCATGGCAGCGCCCGCAGCGATGTCCAGGGGTCCGTGTCGGGGCTTCGTTTTAAGGTAAGTTACACATAATGGGCTAGTATGCGATGCATACTAGCTCATTATGCCTTTGTCTTGCAGGTTTTTTTTTTTTTATAGGGTTTACAACCGCTTTAAGTTCATTGATGGACGCAGTTCCTGATGCATATCAGTAGGGTTATACTGCCCCCTATAGGAGGACACTAGACAGAAAAAAAGGTTCTGGCAATGCCTATGGGCAGTCCCGGAGGGTACACCCTCTCTCTTCCTGCATAGGATGTCAGTTTTGTATCAAAGCAGTGTCAGAGAAGTAATACCAACCCAACTTAAAATAGAGGGGTGGATACTGCGTCCGTCAATTAATTTAATAGAAAAAAGATTTTACGGTAAGTCAAAAATCCAGTTCTCTCTATCGTTCATTGATGGACGCAGTTCCCGATGCATATCAGTAGGGACATCCCAAAGCAGTGCCATAAAATGAGGGGTGGGAACAGCAGAAAAAAAAAGCTGGGTTATACTTACTGATAACTCCTTTTCTAATAGTCTTCCAGGACAGCCCATGAGACGTTAGGCTCCTCCCCCAGGGACAGGAAACACATTCCAAAATTAAAATAAAAGGCGGTCCCTTAGTCCTCACCTTCAGTATTTCATGAGAACCACAGGACACCCTGTAAAACATACACATAGATATATAGACACATATCATACATTATACATAATACCAGATAGTTCGGGTGGGAATCCGGCTGTCCTGGAAGACTATTAGAAAAGGAGTTATCAGTAAGTATAACCCAGCTTTTCTCAAAGTCGTCTTCCAGGACAGCCCATGAGACGATGAGCAAGCACTTACCAGTCTAGGGAGGGACAACTGCCTGGAGCACCTTTCGACCAAACGCCTGTTCCTGAGAAGAGAGGAGGTCCAGGCGATAATGTCTAACAAAGGTCGAAAAGTTAGACCAGGTAGCTGCCTTACAGATTTGGTCTGGTGAGGCACCGGCCCTTTCAGCCCAAGACGTGGACAATGCTCTAGTAGAGTGTGCAGTAATGAAAGGTGGAGCCACCTTTTTCACTATATAGGCTTCTGTGATAGCCTGTTTGATCCATCTAGCTAAGGTTGCCTTAGAAGCTTTTTCCCCTTTATGGGAGCCGGAAAATTGTAAAAACAAAGTATCAGTCTTCCTGAAGGTTTTAGTCACCTCCAGGTATCTCAAGAGGGATCTTCTGACATCCAAACAGCTAAATTCTTTCTCTTTATTGTTGTTTGGGAAATTGCAAAAGGAAGGAAGGACTATGTCCTGAGTCCTATGAAAAGAAGAGACCCTTTTTGGCAAAAATCCTGGATCTGTTTTTAGCACAATCCTGTCATCAAAAATCATAAGAAAAGGTTCTCTGATTGAGAGAGCCTGTAATTCGCTAACTCTTCTAGCTGAAGTTATAGCTACTAAAAATAAGGTTTTTAGGGTGAGCATTTTTACTGATAGGTCTACCAAGGGTTCAAACGGACTGGTAACCAAGGCCTGGAGTACCAGGGATAGATTCCAAGCTGGACACGTTTTAAGCACGGTTGGCTTTGTCCGGGCAATTGCTCTGAAAAAGGCATTCACATTTGGGTCTTCTCTAAGGGAAAACTGAAGAAAGACACTAAGGGCGGCAGCCTGTACCTTTAAAGTCCCTAAGGAGAGACCTTTGTCTATGCCTTCCTGAAAAAAATCCAAGATAGTTGGTATATCTGGGGAATGTCTCTGATTCTCCAACATCCAAAAATGAAATTTCTTCCAGATTTTAGCATACATTTTTCTAGTGACCGGCTTTCGACAGCTGGTCAATGTTTTGATGACTCTGTCTGAGAACCCCTGAGAGCCTAGTATTTGTTCCTCAGATACCAGGCCGTCAGGTTTAGGGTCCTGAGAAATGGATGGACCACCGGACCTTGTGTTAAGAGATCTGGTCTCCAAGGTAAGGTCATTGGAGGTTGCGCTGCCAACGCCTGAAGGCGTGCAAACCATGGCCTTTTGGGCCAGTATGGGGTTATCAGTATCATCTCTGTGTCTTCTAGGATGAATTTCTGAAGAACCTGTGGGATCAATCTGATCGGAGGAAATGCGTAACAGAGTCTGACTTTCCAGGGGTGGGCGAAAGCGTCTATGCCTAACGCCTGATCCCCTTGAGTTATGGAAAAGAATTTTTCTGTTTTCCTGTTTGCCTGGGAGGCAAATAGATCCACTACCGGTAGGCCCCATGAGGTTGTGATTTTGAGAAACACCTCTGGGTTGAGGGACCAATTGTCCTGGTTCATCTGGTGGCGGCTGAGATGGTCTGCCAGATAATTCTGCGTCCCTTTTAGGTGAATGGCCGAAATGGATGTTAGGTTCCGCTCGGCCCAGACAAAGATTTTCTGTGCAATGGTTTGTAGGCCCAGACTTCGAGTACCTCCCTGCTTGTTCAGGTACGCTACCGTTGCTATATTGTCTGACCTGATCTGTAGATGGCTCCCTTCTACCTCTACCTGAAAAAACTCCAAGGCCTTTTGGACCGCCATAAGTTCTTTTTGGTTTGATGAAGACTTCCTTTGTGCTGGGGACCATGTACCCTGCGCCCATCTGTCCTGCAGATATGCTCCCCATCCGGAAGCGCTTGCATCCGTGGTAATCCTCTGTGATACCTGGATGGTCCAGTTTAGCCCTCTTGATAGGTGAAGAGAGGATCTCCACCACCAAAGAGTCCTTTTTATCTTGGTGGGAATCCTTACTTTTTGTTGCAAGGAACTTGACTGCCCATCCCAATTCTGTAGAAAGAATTTTTGGAGTGGACGTTGTTGGAACCTTGCCCAGGGGACTGCTCGGAAACAGGAGGTCATCAAGCCTATCACTCTTGTGACATCCCTCAGAGAGACCCATAAGTTGGTCTGTAAAGAGGCAACCATCAGGTTCATTTTCTCCATCTTGCACTGAGGGAGGAAGATCATCTGATCCCGTGAGGAGATTTCGTAACCCAGGTAGGTCACTCTTTGTGAGGGTACCAGGCAAGACTTTTGTCTGTTGATTATCCAGCCTAGGGAAGTTAAGAATTCCTGAACTATGAGGAGGTCGGCTTCCAGTTTCTGGTATGATTCTGCCACTACCAAGATGTCGTCCAGGTAGGGGGTGATCATGATAGCTTTTAGCCTTAGAGGGGCTAGTGCTTCCCCTAGGACTTTGGTAAAAATCCGTGGGGCTGAGGACAGCCCGAAGGGCAGTGCCCTGAACTGGAAGTGCTTGACTTCCGGTCCTATCTTTACTGCTAGCCTCAGGAATTTCTGATAGGATGTGTGTATGGGGATGTGAAAATACGCATCTTTCAAATCTAGGGTTGCCATGAAACACCCTGGGAACAGTAGGTTCCCTATGGAGTATATTGATTCCATGCGAAAGCGTTTGTATGCTATTGAAAGGTTCAGATTGCGTAAGTTCAGGATCAGTCGATGACTTCCTGAGGGTTTTTGAATCACAAAGATGTGAGAATAAAACCCTGTTCCTTGTTCTTCTCTGGGGACTGGGATAATTACTTTTTGATCTAATAGGTCCCCTAACTGAAGACTCAAGGCGGAGGCCTTGACTGGATCCCTGGGAAGATTTGTGATCAGGATCCTTTCTGGAGGTTGAAGACAGAACTCCAGCCTGTGTCCTTGGCCTACTAGGTCCAAAATAAAAGGGCTGGAAGTAATCTTCTTCCACAGTGGGAGGAAGGCCCCTAATCTTCCTCCCACTCTGAGAAGGGAGTCATTGGGGCTGGTTGGGGCGTTTAGGAGGGTTAAACAGGATGTTACCCCTCCCCTTTCCTTTATGCCCCGTCCAATGTTTTTTGAAATTTTGCTGAGTTTCAAAAGACTTCTGCTGTTTGCCCCTGCCACGAAAATTCCTCTGAGCATAGGGGAATTTTTTCTTATCTGGGAATCCCTTCTTTTTATCCGCTGTACGCTCCAGGGCTTCTGTTAGGCCTGGGCCAAAAAGGTGGTCGCCTGTGAAGGGAAGACCACAAAGGCGAGATTTAGAAGTAATATCTCCCGACCATGTCTTGAGCCATAGGCTTCTTCTGGCCGTATTAGCTAAAGCTGAGGTCCTTGCTGCCATTCTTACAGCTTCAGCTGAAGAATCCGCCAGGAATCCTATTGCCTGGAATAAGAGTGGAAAGGATTTATTAATCTGTTCCCTCGATGTTCCTGCAGTCAAGTGTGTTTGGATTTGAGATAGCCACAGCTCCAGGTGTCTGGCTATGCAGGTGGATGCCAGGGCTGGCTTTAAGCTCATAATGGAGGCTTCCCAGACCCTACGTAAAGAGATATCTGTTCTCTTATCCATAGGGTCTTTTAGTGCTCCTGAATCCTCAAATGCCAAGTCAGTTCCTTTGGAGATTCTGGCAAGAGAGGCATCCAGCTTAGGGATTTTGTTCCAGGGCTGTTCCACACTTTCGTCAAATGGATACCTTCTTTTTAAGTTTCTTGGAAAAAAAGGCTTTTTATCAGGAGAATTCCATTCCTGTTTAATCACATCCAATAGTGAGCTATGCACAGGGAACACTCTAGCATGCTTTTTATGACTAGCGTACATTAAGTCATGCTTAGAGAGATGCACTTCTTCCTCCTCAATCTCTAGAGTGGTATAAACCGCTTTGAGTAGATCATCTACATCCTCCAGGCTCAGTTTAAAGTTGGAGCTATCATGGGAAACATTGCTTTTTGGTTCCTCTCCTGATCCCTCTGCAGAAGAGTGGGAAGAAGAAACTTCCTCCTCCAAAACCAATGGGTCAATTAGGGATGGTGGAGCCTGAGCTGGGGTGGAAGGCTGGGCTGGTGCCTGCATCTTTTCAATGAGAGTCCTGAATGAACTAAATGTACTTTTTAGCTCATCTCTCACTGAGGACAGCATTTTCTGGGTAGAGACTGCAGAATCGTCTCTGACCAGTTTAGCTATGCATGCCCGGCACACTGCTTTGTTCCAAGAGGAACTCAATTTTTCTCCGCATACAGCACATTTCTTTTTGGGGGGCTGAGGTGGGTTATTGTCCTGAGCCTTGGCCTGGAAGATAAAAGACAAGGGAATTTAATTAGAGATACTTGTCCTCCTCCCACCTCCCATTTTTCCCCCTCCACCTTGTGGATAGAAAAGAGGGAGCGGTGCTGCTTAACCCCTGCCCCTAACGATAGAAAAGAGAGGGGGGAAGGGGAACGGAGTTCCTAACAGGTACCTGCAAATAGGGTGTCGTTCCCCCTTGCTTACCTGAGAGGTGCCGATGCCAGAGCCGACTTCCGCCGCCTGTGCGGTTGCTGCCGTGGTGTCCATCGCTCTGTATGGTGGTCCCAGCAACTGCTGTTTCCCCTAACATCGGTCGCCCATTTGAACTCTCTGTTCGCGCCTTCGGAAACTGGAACGAGGGTTTCCGGCGCCCGCGGATGCCGTCACTGCGCCGGAAGTGACACTGTCACTTCCCGTGAGGCCAGAGTGGATACGCTGAGTTCCACCCCCTCCGTCTTTGGCGCCAACTTCAAAATTTCTTCCGAAGTTAGCGGTTCACGGGTACACAGCACTGCTGCTCCAAGGAACCGGCCGACCAACGGAGTGAACTCCCCAACGCTCCACCAGACAGCATCCGTAGTCCTGCCGAGAGGCTAGGAGAACAGGAGACAGCGGTCAGCCCCTATTGCGGCACTAAGGGGTACCGCTATGGGCCGAGGAGATGCATCTTTCCAAGTCTTTCCATGGACAGTCCAGGAGACCGGGAGCTTCAGTTCCAGGAACATGTTACCCCCTGTCCGGAGGAAACAAAAATACTGAAGGTGAGGACTAAGGGACCGCCTTTTATTTTAATTTTGGAATGTGTTTCCTGTCCCTGGGGGAGGAGCCTAACATCTCATGGGCTGTCCTGGAAGACGACTTTGAGAAAAAACAAGTCCCCAAGGCTAAACATAGCCAACCAGGCAACATAGGACTCAGAACAGCAAGATGTAGCCCACCTGAAACAAACAGTAAACACCTTCAAGGAGGGCCAAAAAGCCCTCCAAACAACAGCCTGCAAAACTTTGCGGCCAAAAGAGGCAACTGCAGATGCCAGCACATCCACCTTCTAAAATTTGCTAAACATGTGAACAGACGACTAGGTGGCCGCCTTGGAACCTGAAGCACAGATGCCTGTATGGCGAAAAGCCCAGGAACCACTAAGCGCCCGAGTAGAAGGCGCCGAAACAGGGAAAAGTAGAACCTGACCCTTAATTGAATAAGCCTGCACCACTATCGGTCTGATCCATCTGGAAATAGTAGCAGCAGACGCATGCAGCCCTTTTCTTGGGCCATTCGTGAGTACAGAGAGCGAATCTGACTTCCGAAAAGTCATCTCCAAGTACACCTTGATTGCCCGAACTACATCCCGAGTATACAGTGCACATTCCTTAGGATGTTCGGGCTTAGGACACAAAGATGGTAATACAATGTCCTTGTTTAAGTGAACACTAGAAAACCACCTTCGGAAGGAAGGACGGATCCGGACAAAGTACCATGAAGTACCACTTTGTCTCCATGAACCAACAAATAGGGAGAACGACAGGACAATGTCGCCAGTGCCGACACGATGCGCGCAGAAGTGATAGCCACCAAGAAGGCCACTCCACCCGAGCCCGACAGACTGGCATCCGTGGTGACCACCGTCCACAACAGCGGTAGAAAGGAAAGGACTTGCCCTGGCTCAGGGCGGGTGACAGAAGCCACCACGAGAGCATTGATCTTGTGAGTCGGCTCAAACATATTCTGTCCAAGGACTGCGGATCTTTGTTCCACTTGACAAGAATCTTTTTGCAGAGGCATGGAATGAAATTGAGCAAATGGGACCGCCTCGAAGGTCGACACCATCAGCCCCAAGGTTCTCATGCAAGTCCGCAGAGATGAGAGATCGTTTTGCATCAGCAACCTAATCTCTCCCTGCAACGTCTGAAGTTTGTTCCTGGGAAGAAAGACCCTCGCCAGAGAGGAGTCTAAAGTCAGACCCAGGTAATTCAGTCGCACTTTTTGAAGTTAATGGTCCACCCGAACTCCTGAAGGGTCTGGACCGTGATTGATCGGTCACCCACAAGGTTGGGTGAGAGTTTGCTCTCAACAGATTGTTCAGATATCTGAGGATCGCAATCCCTCTTTTGCGGAGCAAAGCCAACACTGGAGCCAAAACCTTGGTGAAGACTCTGAGAGCGTCTTGGCTAGACCAAAGGGTAATGCCACAAATTGAAAGTGCTTCTCCACCACTGCAAAACGGATATACCTCGGATGTCCCCCTTATATAAGGATGTGCAGATATATCGATGGAGGACAGAAAATCCCCCTGATTTATATTTCAATATTTTCCATGACCATGGAACAAAAGAACAAAAAGGAGCCAGTCAAAACAGCTGACATGGAAGTAAAAATAGTCAAACAGTAGTATAAACATCACCAAAAAAGTGTAGCCCCCCCCCCCGTGCCAACTAAATCAGCATTCGCCACCCCGGGCTCCGCCACCCCCCCGGGAACTTACTGCACCCCGAGGGGGAGAGCTGCCCCCCGACCCACCAACCCATTACCCCATGACTAACCGGGGAGGTGTCCACCATCTGCGATTCCACAGGGCTGCTAACTGTATGCCTGGCAGATGTAGGAGCCACGGTAAATATAAACTGAGGACCAACCGATAGCATTTTGTCAAACAGTTCAAACATAAAAGGAAATAGAGAGAAGGAGATATAGAGATAGAGGAGAGAGAAGGAGAGGTTGAAAGACAGTAGGAAATAGGTAGTAGACAGGAAGCAGTAGCGGTAAGAAAGGGTCAGCGTCCAAGCTCACAACCCCGGGGTCGGGGTTCACATACGTTATGCGGTCGCGGCAGGTGAAGGTTCCTCAACTTAAGGAGGGCCGGCTAGGTATCGTACCCAAGGGTCCCAAGTTTTCTCAAAGAGGTGCATTTTGTCATGGAGCAGCGCCACCATCCTCTTATTTATCATGATCCAGGTCAGTTTGGCTTTCAGCAGCTCAATCGGCACCACAAGAGCGGGCTATCGCTATTTTGGCGGCTGTAAATATGAAGGCTATAAGGTGTTTAGCATGTTTCGGTACTCCTTCAACGGAGTGCAACGTTTGCACAGAAGCACCTGTTGGGGAGATTTCACCAGATTAATATGCACAAGAGAATAAAATTGTACGTGCGGATCCAGAACCGTCTGACTTTAGCACAAGTCCACCATGTGTGGAAGGCAGTGCCCACTTGGCCACATCCCCTAAAGCAGTTGGGAGAGGCACCCCGAACCGCAGCCTGACCATGTACCACCGCAAAAACACTTTGTAATTAGCTTCTATTAAAGACTTATTAAGTAGGGATTTCAAGTTAGGCTGAGCCAGGGAGTTCCACTCCATTCCATCTAAATCCTCCCCGTGCCGCATATAAGGCTGTTTAGCCGAGTCTTCATGCAATATTTTATAGATCGTGGATATATAGCCCTTCTGCTTATCTATCGTGCGGCATAGGTACTCCATGGGGGTCGAGGTGGTAATGTCACAGATGCGTTTAAGGGAGCATGCATAGTGGGAGATCTAGGAGTATCGATAGTATTCTCTCACAAGAGAGAGTGTTTTTCTCGTAGCTGAGGTTAAGTAATCCCTTTTCGGTCACACAGATCTGCCACCCGAAAAAATCCCTTATTTGTCCACCACTCAAATGCGGAGGGACAGAGGCCTGGAGGGAACAACTGATTGCCCAAGAGGGGCGCCAATGGAGTGTGGGGGGACTTTTGTCTGACAATCTATCCCAGATCCCCATAGACAGGGACAAGGTGTGGCAGAGGACCCCCGGTCTATCCTTGGCCCGCAGCCACATTACGTGACTGATCGGGACATTTGGTAGGTGTGTTGATTCCAGCTGCATCCATATTCGGAGAGGATCTTGTGAGTGATACCGGACCAGATGGGTGAGTTGAGCAGCATAATAGTATTTTACCAGATCCGGGACCCCCAGGCCCCCCTGCAATTTTGGGGCAAAGAGAGCACGCTTACTCACCCTAGGCCTCTTACACACACACCGCCCCCCCCATATGAATTGTATAACCTTCCGTTGGAACATTCGAAGATCAGTCATATTAATCATTATAGATAAGGTGCGGAACAGATATAGCAGCCTAGGCAATATGTTCATTTTTACAGAATTCAACCTACCGAACCACGGTGGAGGGTTAGCAGCCCATCTCGTGAGATCCTCCTGCAACTTTTTGTAAAGGGGTGGGAAATTGCCTGTGTAGAGGGTATCTTTGGAGGCCGTGAGATGAATACTGAGGTACAGTATTGACCTTTCCTGTCAATTAAAAGGAAAGTTGTCCTTGAGAGTGGTTACAGTCACCCTGTCTAAGATCAAATTTAATGCCTGGGATTTGGAATGATTCACTCGCAGGCCAGAAAACGCAGTGAACGTCTCCAGCTCCCCGAGTAGATTCCGAGAACTCTGTCCATTAAGTCCACGTGTGAAGAGGAGAGTTGAGGGAGGGGAATGTCGTGAAAGAATGCTTCAAATAGCGAATGTTGAAGCGGTTGTGGTTAGGAGTATAGTTAACGAATTCTACAATTTTTATGACAATCAGTTGGGGATTTTGCGACCTATGTCCAGTTCGGAGCCTCAATTTCGGGAGCGCCGGGGAATATGGTCCTGGGACCCGTTTGCGAGCCAGTAGTGTATGCAGTTTGTCGCCTAGTGTATAGTATCTGTTTTCTGGTCCACCGAATGGACTTCTCCACCTTAGTTGTCAAACTGAGATTAAGGGCCACTCGCGTGGCAACTATTTTGTGCCAAATGTCCACGCCCGGGGTTCTCTTCTGTTCCCGCAATTAGTCACGCAGTGCAGTCTCTTGCTGCAGTATGCCCCTTTCCCCTTTTTTTCCAGGAGGCAATTTGAATTAGCTTGCCTCGAACCGTCGCTTTGTGCGCAGCCCATACAATCGCAGGAGAGGTGTCAGTGCTAGGGTTGTCAAAGTATTGGCGCAAGTGACCTTCAACCTCCTTATAGACAATGGGATCATTCAGCAGTGAGGCATTTAGTCTCCAAGTTGCTGGTTTGAGTTTTGTCCACAAGTCTGAAACTCATCATTACAGGAGAGTGATCCGACCAAGGTGTCACTGTTATCTGGGTTTGTAATACAAACGGGAGAAGGGGTGATAAGGCAAATAGATGGTCTATGCAAGTGTACGCTTTGTGGGCATGGGAATAGGGTGTATAATCCCTCATGGTGGGGTGGTCGTTTCTCCAAACGTCCACCAGGCCATTGGAATGCAACAGGCGCGCCAGCTTGACACACTGTTTGGGAGCATGTTTCAGGGAGACGCGCAAGGAATCGGACTTATCCATTATTTGGTCTACCGGGACACGACTGTCTCCCCTGAAGAGGACATGACCCGTTGCATGCGGTATCACCACTCGAACATGTCATGGAAAAAGGGCAATTGTCCAAGAGGTGCATAGTAAGAAATAAATGTGACCTCGTGTTCGTTAATTTTGCTGTGAACTAAGACGTATCTGCCCTCCTTGTCCCCAATTACTCCTTTAGGGGTGAATGGGACCCTTTTGGCTATACAGATTGCTACATCCTTTTTCTTGTCCGTACTAATAGACATAAAGCAGGTGGGGTATTTGACGCTAAGGTATTTAGGTGAAGAGATGCGTGTAAAATGAGTCTCCTAGTCCCCTTGATTTAAAGATGCTACCACCGACCGGATTCCATCCAAAACGTATGCACCCGCAAAAAGTGGTTCAGTGACTTGAGGTCCAAAACTGGACACACTGTGCACCTCCTTTCTGGGCTCTGAACAGGTTTGAATAAAAACCTCAAAACCGTTCCCGCGGCGGAACTGGCACAATCACTCCTTATGCAAGGAGATCTTGCACTGCCTCCCTGAAATCCTTCAAGCAATCCAGAGACAGACGAAGATCTGAGGGAAAAAAATCTGTCTGCTGGGCGAGACCGAAATTCGATCTTGTACCCTGAACAAATTAGTTTGTGAACCCACTTGTCCTGAATCAGATATCCAGGGTTCCTGAAAGTAACGCAGGCGTCCCCCCACCACCGAATCGGGTGCCCCTGCACACCGAAGAGGATGTTAGTCTTGGGCATACTCAACCCAAGCCTTCTTGCTCCCTCCAAAAGCTCTGAACGGTTTACCCTTTCCTTGCACCCCTGAGTCACGAAAAAACCGCCTAGGAGCCGTGAAAGAGGGCACCTGCATACCGCGGGGCACCTTATCTTGTGAGTATTGGGGGAGAATAGTACTCTTACCCCTGTTAATCCTTTGATCAACTCATTCTAGGAGTCTCCAAACAGACGTTCACCCAAAAAGGGGAGATCTATTAAGGCCTTCTTAGAAGCCTGGTCCCCCCACCAGCTCTTCAGTCACACCATGCGGTGTATTGCAATCCCTACAACTGACACTCTGGCAACCAGAGGGGCCGCATCACACAGGAACACCAGGACATGGGCCATCTGGTCAGTGGTCAAGTTACCCCTAAGCACTTTAACCCATTCCGTTACCGTCTGTAATGGGTCTGCCACCTAAGGGTTAACTTAGTGCAGACTAATTGCAATGATTGGTAACAGGCTGCCCTATTTAAACACCTCAGAAGCACTGTGTCATTGCTGTCTGATCTGCAGCTTTACTTTGAGTCTGTTCCTGTGCTTGTATTGATTCCTGTATTGACCTGGCTTGTCTGACTTCGTTGCTATCTCCAGTCCTGACCCCGGCTTGCTTTGACTCTGCTATACCCGATTCCTGCCTGATATCCTGCTGCCAACCCCTGCCTGTACACCGACTACTCTCTGCCTGCTGCTTGAACTGTATCTGATTACCTGTGTCTGAAACCAGCTTGTCTGACCCTGCTCCAGCCTTTGCCCACCCAGCTCCTTCCAGTGCCTGGAGACGCTGTCCTGCATCCGCTGTGCATCCGCACCTCTTTACCTGCTTCTTCCTGCTGCTCAGCAATCCAGCCGTGTTCAGTGACTTATCAGCTACTCTTCTCAACTGCCAACAGAAGACCAGCGCAGGCACTCTTACCTTACTGCGCTCTTGCATCCACTGTTGCAACTCTAGTGGTGCCTGAGCCAGGGCTGTACGAGAGGTCTCCCTCTGCACGTCAGGCTCTGCTACAAGGTACGTGACACCGTCTGAGAAACCAGAATGGACACAAAGATAGGTTTTAGTATCTAGTATTGAGCCCGCCAAAAGATGTAGGTGGCGGGAAAGGGATTCCACCCGTTTGTTCCCTGGGTCCGTAAACACCAGGGAGTCTTCCACAGGCACCACAGTAGATTTGTTTAACCTGGAAACAGGGTGATCCACCCTAGGTGACACCGTTCAGCGGTTCAAGACAGTCAGCAAAGGGATAACAGCATTTAGGCACCACTAACGTGCTTAATGCGCCGCCATTGCTCATTAACAATATTGTGAAAGTCCTCGGGGCAAGGAACACCTGACTCGACTTCTGGACTTTGTGGGAGCCAAAAACGACCCACTTTCTTGATTGCGTGGGTTCATTTATTATTATTATTATTATACAGGATTTATATAGCGCCGACAGTTTGCGCAGCGCTTTACAATATAAGGGAAGACAATACAGTTACAATTCAATGCAGGAGGATTTAGAGGGCCCTGCTCGTTAGAGCTTACAATCTAGAAGGGGGGGGTCAAGTGAAACAAAAGGCTATAGCTGTGGGGGATGAGCTGGTGAAGAAAAAGGGAGGTACAGTTGTCAGGTGTGGGTAGGATAGGCTTCTCTGAAGAGGAGGGTTTTCAGAGATCGTCTAAAAGCTAATAGAGTAGGAGATAATCGGACAGATAAGGGTAAGGAGTTCCATAGGATTGGTGAGGCTCTGGTAAAGTCCTGGAGGCGAGCATGGGAGGTGGTAATGAGGGAGCTGGAGAGCAGGAGGTTTTGAGAGGAACGAAGAGAGCAATTCGGTTGGTGTTTTGAGACTAGGCTAGTGATGTAGCTAGGGGCTAAGTTGTGGATGGCTTTGCAAGATGTTGTTAGTATTTTGAATTTAATTCGTTGAGTGAGCGTAAACCAGTGGAGGGCTTGACAGAGATGAGCAGCGGACACTTAGCGACTGGTGAAGTGGATGAGCCTGGCGGCAGCATTCATGATGGATTGAAGGGGGGATAGCCTGTGTAGAGGTAAGCCAATGAGAAGGGAATTACAGTAGTCGAGGCGCGAGATGACCAGGGAGTGAACTAGGAGCTTTGTTATGTCTTTGGTTAGAAAGGGGCGTATTTTGGAGATGTTGCGGAGGTTGAGGCGGCAAGATTTGGACAGTGATTGGATATGGGGCTTAAAAAAAGAGTTCAGAGTCCAGAACAACACCTAGGACCTTGGCATGCAGGGATGGGCTGATAGTAATGCCATCGATATTGACAGAGAGATCAGGGGAAGGGCACGTGGTGGAGGAAAGATTATAAGCTCGGTTTTGGATGGATTGAGTTTGAGGTAACGGTGCGACATCCAGACTGATACACCAGATAGTAGATTAGTGATACGCGAGGAGACTGAGGGAGAGAGCTGAGGGGTGGATAAATAGATTTGAGTATCGTCAGCGTAGAGATGGTATTGGAAGCCGTGGGAGGCTATCAGCTGACCTAGAGAGGACGTGTAGATTGAAAATAGGAGGGGTCCGAGAACAGAGCCTTGGGGGACCCCAACAGAAAAAGGAAGAGGAGAGGAGGAAGTAGAATTGTAACTAACGCTAAAGGTGCGGTTGGCTAAGTAGGAAGATAACCAGTGAAGAGTACAGTCACGGAGACCAAAAGGCGTAGAGTTTTTTTGAGGAGGAGGGGATGGTCAACCGTATAAAAAGGCAGCAGAAAGGTCCAGGAGTAGGAGTACAGAGTAGTGTCCATTGGTTTTGGCAGTTAGTAGATCGTTTGTCAGTTTTAGGAGAGCAGTTTCAGTGGAGTGTTGGGGCCGAAATCCAGACTGAAGGGGATCAAGGAGGCTATTCTTGGCAAGGTGGTCGCACAGTTGGTTGTAGACCAGACGTTCAAGGAGTTTGGATAAAAAGGGGAGCAGGGAAATAGGGTGTAGGGTGTTAAGATCGGTTGGGTCCAGTGAGGGCTTTTTAAGTATGGGGCTGACTAGTGCATGTTTTAGAGAGTTGGGGAAGATGCCAGAAGAGAGGGAGAGATTGAAGATGTGGGTTAGAGAGCGTAGAATAGGGCCAGAGGGTGAACGTAGCATTTGCGAGGGAACAGGATCCAGAGGGCAGGTGGTTAAGTGGACGTTAGCAAGTAGTTTAGCAACCTCATCTATAGAAGTGGGGTTGAATGTTTCCCTTACTGAACGAATCAGTGCTTCCACCATAGCTCTGAATCCAAGGACAGAGAAGGCAGTGGCTGTTTTTGGCTAGTGAAATATTTAATTACAAAAATCCACCTTTGATGCCAGATTTTCCAAAGTTGCAGAAAGACATGAGAGACTGTGATCCGGATGCACCAGCAGTCACACTGAGGGGGTCTGGAGGAGAAATAATTGCTTGGGACTCCATTTTGCAATTCATATAAAAAAAATAAAAAAATAAAAAAAAGAAGTTTACCGCCCCTTTAAATCGCAATCCGCACCGCTATATCTTACTGCAACCGGAGTCACCCTTAAATAGTGGCAGGAGCAGAGTGTGCCTGAGGAATGCCAAAAAGACAACCCTATACTGTACCACCTCACAGTGTAATCAGCAACTCTGCAGCATGGAGATTCAGCATGAAAATGTCCCACAGGAAGTTACATAGAATCACAAGAGGCTGAAGACTGCCTATGTAGCTCCAAGCTACAACTAAATGGTGCCAATGCAAAAGCATAGGAAGCTCAGGGAAAATGGCCATTAACTTACACACTGAGAACCGATGCCCACACTTAAAATGGCGGCTGAAAACACGAATGCGTTTAGGATCCAGACATGAGGCCACCACAGGGATCTACCTAAAAAGACCCCATAGGACAAGAAAACAGTGTCCACCTCAGCCACCCCCCCACCCCCGGCGCCAAATATAGCGCCCCGATGCGGGAGCAGGGAGGATAGGGCCTGATCCTGATAGGCCTGGGGGATCTTGGGGATCTTTCAGGAAAAAACAGTCTTGTTATTCCCCAGGAGTGGGCCCACATCACCCCCCAGAGGCCGCTAGGGAAATGAGGGGTTTAGTACTACTCACCATACCATGGATCGGGAAGGCTCTGCTCCGGGCAGACCACCTCCCACCCTGAATGGGGTGCTGCCAGTCAAGGCGTAAGCTGCAATTCAGGGCCTTCCAGGTCGATGCGTCCCGTTCCGTCATGGCGAGGCCTAGTTGGACCATAACATGCTCACGCTCGCTGGCCAGGCTGGGAAACCGTAAGGGTCTAGATTATCCAGTGCGAAACCGCAGCCGGCTGTCGCTTGTAGTTCACCAGGAGGATCCCCTGACACTAGCTAGCAATAGTGAGTAAAGAGAAACAAATATAAACCGAAGTCCCAGCAGGAAATCTAGGTCCTATTCCTTCACTAGGCAGCAAGAAACTGATTTGAGATCATAGTGCGTGGGGGGTTATAGAGAGAAGAACAGCCCCAATAGGCGTGTCAGTGAATTTTTTCACTGCCTAGTCTACTGTAGATGGTGCATAACCCAAGGGTAAAGAAGCATTGCTGTGTCGTCTGTCAATGGCCGATAGACTGTTTTTTGCCAATTTTCAGACAGAACTAATATATTATGTATGACAAGACTCCCTTGTCATAGGCAAGAGGTCTGATAAAAGCTCCCTGCATCTGCTGTCACTTATGCTGGCCATACAAAAACAAGGTCTTCCTTCAAAAAAAAAAAAAAAAAATTTTCATTTTAGAAACATTTGTTTGATTTTCAAATCGTTAGTGGGGTCAAATCGACGTTAGTTTTCGACCACAGTGATGGGAAGATTCGAAAGAGGAATAGAAAACTTTGTGGTCAAAGGAATTTTCAGACAATGTATGTGGTTTTCGTTCAGAAATTACATTCATTTTAAAACTGAATGTTAAAAGCAATTTTCAAAAGACATTCTTTCATTCAGCGAATGTACAAAGATTTTTCGTATGAATATTCTTGTTCAAAAATCAATACGTGTATATGGCCTGCATAAGGCTTGGTTCACACCTATGCAAGTTTGCTTTTTGTTGTGCGTTTTGCGCATGCGATTTGGCTGCATTTTTGTATGCTTTTCTTTTTTGTTGGCCAATTTGTTGTTCGGCAGATTAAAAAAAAAACAAACCTGTTATACTTACCTGCTCTGTGTAATGGTTTTGCACAGAGCAGCCCTGATTATCCTCTTCTGGGGTCCCCCACTGACTCTTTGTCTCCTCCTACCTTCAAAGTGTCCCAATAGCAAGCTGCAAAGTATAGTATAGAGTGCCCCTATAGCAAGGTAAAAAACTTCTGCCTTTAGAACCACTCACTTCCTGCCCAGAACTACATGTCCCATGAGGCAATGCTCCTCACATTCACAAGTTCTAAAGTGCTTACTGAAGTCTATGGACGGTGTACTGAGCTGTATGTGTGCTGCATTGTGTCTTCTGAAATGTAAACAAATAATGCATGCTGTATGCAGGCCAACTAATCGGCTGACTAACTAATCGATGATGAAAATAGTGGACAACTATTTTCATAATCGATTAGTTGTCGATTAATCGATTAGTTGTTTCAGCCCTAGTAATCAGCATAGATGGAAGGTGAAAAGCACTACAGGGTTGTCCGCAGTGTAAAGAAGAAACTGCAAAATTGTCAATGCGTGAGCCTGTTCTATACCTCTAGCCACCATCAGGGAGAGAAGATCATGACAGCTGTCAGAAAGTCCGCCCAATCCTCCGCGTTCAGCACAAAAGGAGAATCCTTGGGTTTTTGACAAAAGGAGGCGTGAAAGGCATCACCACCCCACACTTCTCACAGACACGAAGGGTTGCTACGAGGTAGAATGCTCTTGAGCAGAACGCCGAGGACTGGCGGGCTTTCTGACAGCTATCATGATCATATCTCCCTGATGCCAACTAGAGGGAAAGGACAGGCTCACACACGAACAGCTTTGCAGTTTCTTTATCCATCACACTGCGGACACAACCCAGTGGTGCTCTTCACCTTTTATCTATGCTGATTACCAAGAGTTTAACATGCAAGTGTACGATTTTTTTTATGGAATAAATTACTTTATCATTCTAATGACGATCTCGCACTGCCATTTCTTTGTTGTTTGAGCTCTCCAGGGACAAAGGAACTGATTTGAAGGAACATGGGTACTTGTACTGGTAAAATTGTAACCATACAAAAACTGCAGTTAGGCATTTTTTTAAACAAAGACAAAAGTACCTTTTCAAAATGCTGTTGCAGGTTCGACTCCACTTGTTTCCTTGGTGTGCAGTTGCCAATATGGAGATCTGCAATAAACTTCCGTGGTGTTCCAATCTCTTCTTCTGCATCATCTCCCAAAAACACACGCTCATCAAAGTCCCCCACAGTTAGCACATATTCCTCATATTCTCTGTTCAAAGCTTTGCTATAAATTAAAGTACACATGAGAATAAATAAAATTTAAATTTCAACATGTATAACACTTGAAAGTTTGAACTTACCACAGTCCATGTACTTACAGATTTTTTTCATCTGGATATAGATTTAACCACTTCCCACCCAAGAACGTACCCGTACGTACTTGGGTTTCAGTGGTTATACCGGGATGATGCCTGTACCTACAGGAATCATCCTGATATCATTTGCAGCAGTCAATTCTCTACAAGGCAGAAGTGATCTCAGTGGCTAATTAGCCACTCGATCACTTCTGTGAGTGGCGGAAGAGGGTTCTATCCCCCTCCTACCGCCGACTCTCCCGGGCTCTCCGGGCCCATCGTGGAGGCCGGTGGCGATGGCTGCCTGGTACACACAGAGAGAGAGAGAGAGAGAGAGAGAGAGAGAGAGAGAGAGAGAGAGAGAGAGAGAGAGAGAGAGAGAGAGGGGAACTAGAAACAGAGTGCGACGAGTATTACTTCCGGCTCCGCCCCCTCGTTTACCTGGCACCAGTGGCCAGAGAAGCATGCATGGGGGGCAAGAGTGGGGTCTAATAAACGCCAAATCTCTCCATAAAGAGGACCTGTCATGGCCCATGCTGTCATAAGGGATGTTGTTCCTTTGTGATAGCAATCAAGTTCATACACAACAACAAAAAAAAAAAAAAAAAAAAGGGGGGGGGGGGGATTTTTGACTTACCATAAAATCCATTTCTCTGTTTATGGACAGACACAGCTCCTTATCTTCTTGATAAAAAAAAAAAAAACGCTGCGCCATGAGGTAAGCAGCTAGCACTTGGAATAAAGATACAGACTTCCAAAAATAGACAGACAGTGCAGCCCTAAGCTTAAATAAGACCTGTAAATTAGATATGAATAATCAATAATGTATGACAAAACATGTAAACCATACCAAAAAAGTCCATAAATAATTCCCAAAGTGCAATCCAGCAGAAAGAGGGTAGATCACACCAGCGTTCCCAGAAGAACCGTATACAGAAAAAAGGGTGACTGGAAGACAAGAAACTTCACACCCTACGTGGTATAAGGTAATCTCCTTATCCTCCTTACCAGATAACAAGGACTACTAAATTATAGCTGGTCTAAATGGGCAATCAAGCGATTAAGCCAATCAACCATCCAAAAGACATGGGTGCATTAGGGACCAGCCGTCAGAGTTGACTGACTGGTGGTCCCTAATGCACCCATGTCTTTTGGACGGTTGATTGGTTTAATCGCTTGATTGCCCATTTAGACCACCTATAATTTAGCGGTCATTGTTATCTGGTAATGAGGATAAGGAGATTACCTTATACCACGTAGGGTGTGAAGTTTCTTGTCTTCGTCACCCTTTTTTTTTTTCTGTATACGGTTCTTCTGGGAATGCTGGTGTCATCTACCTTCTTTCTGCTGGATTGCACTTTGGGAATTATTTATGGACTTGTATGATTTACATGTTTTGTCATACATTGATTTACATCTAATTTACTGGTCTTATATCATATTATCTAAGATTAGAGCTGCACTGTCTATTTATGTCCTTATCTTCTTGACCATTGGGTTATACTGCCCCCTATAGGAGTAGGACACTAGGCAGGAAAAAGCTTGACTACGCCTATGGGGCAGTCCCAGGGGGTATACTCCCACTCTCAGCTATAGGCACTCTGTTTTGTTACAAGCAGTGTCAGAAGAAACCAACTCCACAGAGGGGTGGGTGTTGTGTCCGTCAACATCAGAGGAATGGCTTTTACGGTAAGTCAAAAATCTGATTTTCTTTCATTAATTGGCCATTGGGACATCCCAAAGCAGTGTCAAACATGAGGGGTGGGAACAGCAAGAAACAATTCCCAAGGCTAAACCGTAGCCAACCAGGTAACATGGAGCTCAAAAAAATAAAATAATAATAATAATAATACACCCTCAAAGAGGACCAAGTCCTCTAAACAGCAGCCTGCAAAACCTTGTGGCCAAAAGAAGCATCCGCAGATGACAACACGTCAACCTTATAAAACTTTGTGAAAGTTTGTGCAGACGACCAGGTGGCCGCCTTGCAAAACTGCAGCACTGATGCCTGATGGAAGGCCCAGGAGGCACTAAGCGCCCGAGTAGAGTGCGCCTAAACAGGGAAGGAGGAACCGGACACCTAATGGAATAGACCTGAATCACTGTGTCTGTCTGTTCCATCTGGAAATGGTCGCAGCAGAAGCAGCCAACCCTTTCCGAGGTCCATCCATGAGTACAAATTGTGAGTCTGACTTCCTAAGTGACTCCATAGCTGCGAAATACACCATGATTGCCCAAACCACATCCAGGGAATGCAAGGCAATTTCCTTAGGATGGTCAGGCCTGGGACATAGGAAAGGCAACACAATGTCTTCATTCAAATGGAAATCAGAGATGACCTTTGGAAGGACGACGGACAGGGACGAAGAACCACCTTATCTCTGAACCACCAGGTAAGGTGAACGCCAAGACAAGGCTCCCGACACCCTGCGCGCAGCAGTAATAGCCACCAAAAAGGCCACCTTCTGGTACAACGCAAGCAGGGGAACCTCCAGAATAATTTCTGAAGGGAGGTTTCTGGAGAACTGATAACCAAATTGAGGTCCCGCGGTGCCAATGGAGACTGCACTGGAGGAGCCAAGTGTCGAACTCCCTGGATAAAAGGTACACACCAAGGAAAGTGTGACCAAGGAACGTAGAAAGAAACCGCCAATCCTGAAACCTACCCAAGGCCAGGCTCTGCTCAACCCCTCGGAGGAAAAGGGGGAACCCCAAGAGACACACCATGTAATGTAAGCCTTCCAAGTACGATGGTAGATCTTCCTAGAGGTAGATTTTTGAGCTTTTAACAGCGTAGGAATCACAGATTCAGGCAAACGCCTATCCTTCAGCACCTGACTTTCAATAGCTAAGCTGTTAAAGCCAGCAACTGTAAAGCAAGATGGAAGATTGGCCCTTGGGACAGCAGACCTACCCTGAGAGGAAGTCTCCAAGTAGCATCGGCGACCAGCCGTACCAGATCAGCGAGGCCAGTCTGGAGCCACTAGAATGTGTCTGGCATCGGCCAGAGGATCCCTAGACCGTGCCACAAACCTCTTTACCTTCCTTTATGTGTACAGCAGAGAGGGCTGGGGAAAAAAAAAAAATCAGTCTGCCCACCTTAGAATGCCGGCTACTCCCTGAGCCGCCAGGACACTTCATGTCCCCTTGGTGATTGACAGAACACGGCTGTGGCAATGTCCGAATTAATTCTTACCGGACAACCCTGATGACAAATTGCTCAATGATCCAAAGTCTGATCGCACGGAGTTCCAGTACATTAAAATCAGCAGTCTGGACTCGTCCAAAGTCCAGACCCCCTGAGCACAATCTGTGCAGAGGATGCCTTCCCACCCGGACAGGCTGGCATCCATGGTGATAACTGTCCAGTACAGGGGGGAGAAAGGATTTTCCCTGTCGAAATGCAGAGGAAGAAAGCCACCTCCAGAGACTGTGGATTCTCATCCCAATTCACCAGAATCTCTTTTTCCAGAGATCTCGTGTGGAACTGTGCAAACAGAAACGCCTCAAAAAAAGGTAGACACCATCAGGTCCAGCACCCGCACACAAGCCCGGAGGGATGACTGCTGGAAAACTGAAAGCTGAATTGCCTCCTGCAATGTCTGGAAAGTTTCCAGAGGAAGAAACACTCTGGCTGAGTCCGAATCCAGAGTCAGACCCACATAATCCAGTTTTATGGACAGAACCAGAGAAGACATCTAAAGGTTCAGAATCCAACCCAACTCCCCCAGAGTTCGCAGAGTAACCTCCAAGTTGTCCATCAGAGCAGGCGGAGGCTCTGCTCGCAGAAGATCATCCAGAAACCCCAGTACCGCGATCCCCTCGCTGACAACAATGCTAGCACCTGGGCCAACACTTTTGTGAAGACCTGAGAAGCGAAGGCGAGAACAAAGGGTAACGCCACAAATGGATAATGGTCCTCGCCCATGGCAAAGCGGAGGAAGCGCTGGTGATGGTACATATTGGAATGTGAAGGTAGGGGTCCTTGATGTCGACAGAACATCGACAGGGAGAAAATCCCCATGATGCAGGGACACCACTACCGTGCGAATGGACTCCATTCGGAACGTCTGTACCCATACAAAGCAGATAAGCTCCTTGAGAACCAGAATTGGATGTACCATGCCTGCCTTTCTTTCTGGGAACTGTAAAGAGGTTTGAGTAAAACCCCTGAAAACGTTCCGAAGTCTGAACCGGAACAATCACCCCTTGAATCAACAAGTCGTGCACTGCCCAAAGGAGACCCTTTAAGCGATCTGGGGACAAGTGCAGGTTGGAAGGGAAGAACCTTTCTGGAGGATAGGACCGAAACTCGATCTTGTAGTCGGACCGAATAACTTAGTGGACCCACTTGTCCTGTACCAGGCAGGTGCATGGATCCGGAAACCAGCAAAGACACCCCCCCACCCCAGATACGGGTGAGGGCGCCCCCATCATGCTGAGGAAGCTTTGTCCACAGGTCTGGAAGAGCCTGCTCGTGGCTTCCCAGACCAGGTCCTCTTGGACCCTCCGGTGAAGGCCCTGAAGGGCTTTGATTCCTTGTCTTGAGACCCTGAGGGACAAATGCCTCTTAGGAGCCGAGACGAATGGCCCATGTCCATGACGGGGCTGCTTGCCCTTGGTAGCCTGCGGAAGAAAAGTACACTTCCCCCCCCCCCCCCCCCATGAGATCCTTAATTATGTCATCCATGGAAGCTGTCGATCCCCTACGAGGGGGAGATCAGATAAGGCCTTCCGAGAAGTCTAGTCCGCAAACCAGCATTTCAGCCAGATAATACACCGAAGGACCACTGCTGAAACAGACAGCCTAGAATCAAAGGAGCATCCAAAGAGGCTTCACAGCTAAACTGAATCTCCTGGACCAACTGATCCGCCAGCTCCAATAAGGCAGGAGGAAGTGGTTTCCCGTCCAGGTCCTGGCGTAAAATTTGACCCCATTCGGCCAGAATATGCGACACCAGGGCAATAGTAAATACCGGCCAAAGTGCCAAACCAACCACAGTGAACATATGGCAGGGCAGAGCCTCTGCCCTCCCACCAGCCGGATCTTTAAAGGCCGGAGACTCCTCAAGCGGAATTAAGGTAGTTTTATTTAACCTGGAAACCGTCGAGCCCACTACAAGTGGGACCGTCCACTTTTTAAGCAGGGAATCCGGATAAGGATACCGCATAGCAAAACGCTTAGGGACCACACGAGTGCGTTTTGGACAACCCCACGGTTATAAGCGGAAAAGGGGGAACATCCTCGCCGCTTTGGAAGGCCTGTGGGTGCCAAAAAGTGACTAGCGCCTCTGACGAAGCATCAGCTGCATCCTCCATTTTTCAAGTTTCACGCACAGACACATGCAGTGTGTCCACCAGCGCCTTTTTATGCGCGATAGAGGAGCAAAGGAATCATCCTCACTATCGGGGCACTCCGGGTGTGTGAGCGCAGACCCAGTAGGGTGACTCACGTCTGCGGTGCCCTGAAACAGATTCAGGATCTGATGAGACAGATGAGGCAGGGGAGGTTGCTATCTACTAAGCTCACCTAGAAAACAATCAGGGGAGGCCGGCCGACCAAGAGCCCACGAATGGACCATCTACTGGACCACACACAAAAAAAAAAAAAACACAGAAGGGGGGGGGGGTGGGGGGTCATCCTCCGAGTCCCTCCATAGAGGCCCGCATAATAGGAAATCGCCCACTTAACAAGAGAACTGTCCACCATGACGTGCAGGCAGGGTACCCTGATGGTCCCGCAGTGCTAAAAAGGGGCAGGTTCCCTACACAATAATGGCAGCATGGCTGCCATCAAAAAAATAAACTGCCCCCACAGTGCCACCCCTTCCAAGGGAGGTACCTACAGTGACCACCGAAGTTTAGAGGTGCTGGGAAGGAGGGGGAAAATGGGGGTCCGCCCATCCCAGGAGGGGCCCACGTCAATCCCAAAACCCTCCAGGGGTAGAGGGGTACAGCTACTTACCATAACCGGAACAGGATGGGCACTGCTCCAGACAGACCACAGCTCCATCAGGATTGGGGGGGGGGGGGCTGTCGGCCAGGAGGAATGCTGCGACTCAGGCCGAGGCCAGGTCGTATGCGCCCTCGCGAAACATTTAACACACAGGCAAGCCCCTGTCTAGCGGGGCTATGTCGCGGCTGACCTAGCGCAGAGCTGAGGTCTGCGCACGTTTGCTGGCCAGACTGGGGGGACCCTCGGGATCTAGATTATACTCTGTCGCCCAGTCCGGCAGTTGATTGTTTGTACCTCTGAGATCTACAAAGATAGGAAAAAGTTTCACTTAAAAAAGGAAAAAAATTGTCAGGACCAGAAATCCCAGCAAGGAACTAGGTCCTTACTCCTGACTAGGCAGGAAAAAAAAAAACAAAAAACTGAGTGCATACAGCGGAGAGGGAGAGTTTACCCCCTGGGACTGCTCCATAGGTGTAGTCAAGCTTTCCTGCCTAGTGTCCTACTCCTGTAGGGGGCAGTATAACCCAATGGTCAAGAAGATAAGGAGTTGTGTCCGTCAATGAACGAAAGAGAAAGTAGATTTTTACATGTAGGAGCGAAGAGTCAGAATACGATTGGGAAGGTGGTGGTTAAACATAGGCTTTAAAGCTCCAGACACAAAACCTATCAATCCCAAATCGAACCCGTAAACTAACAAAAAATCATCCTCTACCAATAGCTCCTTAACCTTTTGCTCACCAGAAGTATTAGGCGTGTCCATCAGCGATCACTGCAGGCAATCGCTAGCTCTGCAGAAAGCCACGGATAGCTGTGGCTGCTGCTGACTTGTCATTGAAATGTACAGGGCTTGGTGGCCACAGCTAGCGGCTCACAGATGGCTGAAACAGCTGCAGGAATAAGCAGGTTTGTGCTTCTTTCATTAGCAGCGGCGCTAGTCACCCATGCAAATGTAGCCTAAGTAGTGGCACTGAAACCACCAGTTCTTCACACAAAAATCAGCAGACTGATATTTACCACTTCGAGTTACCTGGCTTTGGGATATAAAGTTGTGCTCAAAAGTTGATATACCCTGGCAGAATTTATGATTTCTTGGCCATTTTTCAGAGAATATAACACAAACTTTTCTTTCACTCATGGTTAGTGTTTGGCTGAAGCCATTAATTATTAAATCAACTGTATTTACTCTTTTTAAATCATAACAGAAACTACTCAAATGACCCAGATCAAAAAAGTTTACATACCCTGGTAATTTCTGGCCTGATAACATGCACAAAAGTTGACACAAAGGGGTTTGAATGTCTTTTAAAAAGGTAACCATCCTCAACTGTGACTGGTTTGCTTAGTGCGTGCGTATAAAAAAGGTCAATGAGTTTCTGGACTCCTGACAAGACCCTTGCATCTTTCATCCGGTGCTGCATGGACGTTTCTGAATTCTGAGCCATGGGGAAAGCAAAAGAATTGTCAAAGGATCTGCGGGAAAAGGATATAACAAGATATCCAAGGAATTGAGAATGCCAATCAGCAGTGTTCAAACTAATCAAGAAGTGGAAAAAATGGATTTTTGTAAGATCTTACCGTAAAATCCTTTTCTCTTAAGCTCATTGACAGACGTAGTCTTCTTGATTCTCAAGAGCTGGGTTATGTTGTCTCCGCAGGAGTAGGACTAGGCAGAAAGACAAAACGTTCTGGCTCCACCTTAGGGGCAGTCCCTGAGGGTATATCCTCCCTCTCTCTGCTACAGGGAATCAGTTCTGTTTTAAAGCAGTACAGAGAATTTAACCCAACCCAACTCAATAATAGAGGGGCGGGTACTACGTCTGTCAATGAGCTTAAGAGAAAAGGATTTTACGGTAAGATCTTACAAAAATCCATTTTTCTCTATCGCTCATTGACAGACGTAGTCTTCTTGATTCTCAAGAGCTGGGACATCCAGAAGCAGTGCCACAAATGAGGGGTGGGATTGACAAAATCAAATCCAATCTAGAAGGCCCAACCGGTGCCAAACTAGAAGTTTTAAAGGCTCATTATAAACAAAGAATGAGACTAAAGAAAAATTTTCCAACGGAAAAAACCCTCGAGGTAGACCACTGGTCTCCTCAAATTGCGGCCTGCAAAACCTTGCGGCCAAACGAGGCATCAGACGATGCCATTACATCAACTTTATAATGTTTAGTAAAGGTATGCACCGACGACCAGGTAGCCGCCTTGCACACCTGGACCACTGACGCCTGATGGCGAAAGGCCCATGACGCACTACGTGCCCGAGTGGAGTGCGCCTTAACAGGGAACGGGGGCTCCCGACCCTTAATAGAATAAGCCTGTACTACCGTCTGTCTGATCCATCTGGAAATGGTCGCGGCAGATGCAGGCAACCCCTTTTTGGGTCCATCTGGGATCACAAAAAGTGAATCCGTCTTGCGAAACGAGTCTGTCGTTTTCAAGTATACCCTGATCGCCCGGACCACATCCAAGGAGTGTAAAGCAAACTCCCGAGGATGACTGGGCTTAGGACACAGGGAAGGTAATACAATTTCTTCATTCAGATGAAATTCTGAAACCACTTTTGGTAGGAAGGATGGATTCGGACGAAGAACCACCTTATCTCTATGAACCACCAGATATGGTGAACGACAAGATAATGCGGCCAGTTCTGACACCCTGCGTGCAGAAGTAATAGCCACCAAGAAGGCCACCTTCTGGGACAACGTGGGTAGAGGAATCTCCCTAATATCTTCAAAGGGAGGTTTCTGAAGAACCGACAAAACTAAATTAAGATCCCAGGGGGGTAACTGCGCGTGCACTGGCGGAGCCAGATGTCGCACCCCCTGGATGAAGTTCCGCACCAAGGAATGAGTAGCCAAAGGCTTCTGAAAGAAGATGGCTAATGCTGAGACCTGACCCTTGATAGTACTCAAGGCCAGTTTCTGCTCAACCCCTTGTTGCAGAAAAGCCAATATTCGACTAATCGAATAAGACCGAGGACGGAACCCCAAAGGTTCACACCATGCAATGTAGGACTTCCATGTGCGATGATAAATCTTTCTGGAAGTCGCTTTCCTTGCTTCAACTAGAGTAGGAATAACTGAAGCTGACAAACCTTTGTCCTTCAGCACCTGGGTCTCAATAGCCAGGCCGTTAAAGCCAGCGATCGTAAAGCAGGATGGAAGATCGGTCCCTGAGACAGTAGATCCTCCCTGAGAGGAAGTCTCCACGGGACGTCCGCCACCAGTCTGACCATGTCGGCGTACCAAGCTCGACGAGGCCAGTCCGGAGCTACCAGGATTACTGGGATTCCTTCCTTCCTCTATCCTGCGAAGAAGTCTTGGCAGTAACGCGAGAGGAGGGAAGGCATATATTAGCTGGTATTGCCCCCACGGGGCGATCAGTGCGTCTGCGGTTTCTGCTAGAGGATCGCGGGAGCGAGCCACGAATCTCTGAACTTTCCTGTTGAATCGTGATGCCAACAGATCCACATCCGGGGTGCCCCACCGTAGGCACAACTGGTGGAAAACGTCTGGATGGAGGGACCATTCCCCCTGATCCAGGGTCTGACGGCTGAGATAATCTGCCTGCCAATTCTCCACCCCCGGAATGAACACCGCAGAGATTGCTGGAACAAATCGTTCCGCCCAGCGAAGAATGCAAGCCACTTCTTTGGCCGCTCGGACACTCTTGGTGCCCCCCTGGTGATTGACATAAGCCACGGCCGTGGCATTGTCCGACTGGATCCGAACCGGGCTGCCCTGGAGCTGCTCGGTCCAGTGAATCAGACAAAGTCTGATCGCTCTCAGTTCCAATACATTTATCGGTAACCTGGATTCTTCCGGGGACCAAAGTCCCTGGACAGATAACTGACCGAGAATTCCTCCCCATCCGGATAGACTGGCATCCGTGGTCACTATCGTCCAATATATTGGCAGAAATGACTTTCCCTGGCTGAGCATCGGAGACCGAAGCCACCAGACCAGAGACTCTCTGGTCTGTTTGCTCAATCGGATCTGATTGTCCAGGGATTCCGGATTCCGATTCCATCTGAGAAGAATCTCTTGCTGAAGAATTCGGGTATGGGACTGGGCAAATGGGACTGCTTCGAATGAAGCCACCATCAACCCCAGAACCCTCATGCAAGTCCGAAGGGAAGACCAGCTGTTGGACAGTAACAACTGGACTGCTGATTGAATCTTTTGGAGTTTCCCTACCGGAAGAAAAATTCTTGTCCTGACTGTGTCTAGAATTAGACCCAGATATTCGAGCCTCTGGGTGGGAACCAGAAATGACTTTTGCTGGTTCACCAGCCACCCGAATTCCTGTAACGAAATCATAGTAATTTCTATGTTTTGTAGCAAGGTCTGAGGAGACTCTGCATGAAGCAGAAGATCGTCTAGGTAACCAAGGATCGATATACCTCTTTGGCGCAGAAGTGCCAACATTGGGGCCAACACCTTTGTGAAGACCCGCGGAGCCGTGGCGAGACCGAAAGGTAACGCCACAAACTGATAGTGGTTCTCCTCTACGGAAAAGCGTAGAAACCGCTGATGTCCTGCGAAAATGGGAATGTGAAGATAGGCGTCCTTGATGTCTATGGACGCTAGGACATCCCCTGGATGCAGGAAGGCTGCTACTGTGCGAATGGACTCCATTCTGAATCTTCTTATGTTGACGAAAGAATTGAGTGCTCTTAAGTCCAGAATTGGACGCACTTTGCCCTCTTTCCTGGGTATTGT
This sequence comes from Pelophylax lessonae, assembly GCF_965119305.1. NCBI lineage: Eukaryota > Metazoa > Chordata > Amphibia > Anura > Ranidae > Pelophylax > Pelophylax lessonae. The sequence goes on along the minus strand of NC_138778.1, from coordinate 50,988,048 downwards.
AAACAGGTTTGAATAAAACCCTTGAAACCGTTCTGTCCAAGGAACGTGGACTACCACTCCTTGTTGTAGTAAATCTGTGACTGCTCTCCGCAGATCTTCTAAACGATCTGAGGATAGTCGGATATTGGAAGGGAAGAATCGCGCCGGTGGGAGAGATCGAAACTCGATCTTGTACCCTGACCTTATGACTTCGCAAACCCATTTGTCCGGGATTCTGGAAAGCCATGGATCCGGGAACCGGCGAAGACGTCCCCCCACCCCAGTTATGGGTGGGGGCGCACCTTCAGGCTTTGGATGGTTTATCTTCAGGTCTGGAGGGGGCGGGCTTTTGCTTGCCCGACCAACGACCCCTGACGCCTCCTGCAGGAGCTTTGGAGGACTTAGTTTTTTCACCCGCGGGACGAAAAAACCTCTTGTGAGCAGAAAAAGAAGGCCCTCGTCTTTGACGAGTTCCTCTACCTTTAAAATTTTGCGGTAAAAAGGTGCTCTTTCCACCCGTGAGATCTTTAATGATCTCATCTAAGTTGGCTCCAAATAGACGCTCTCCTGAAAAGGGGATATTAGCCAATGCTTTTTTGGAACCTTGGTCGGCTAACCAACCTTTTAGCCACAGTGTACGCCTGAGAACCACTGCTGAGACTGATGCTCGCGCCAATAATGGAGTGGCGTCTAACGCCGCATCACACACAAACTGTAACCCCTGTATCATTTGTTCCAACAAATCTGATACCGCCTGAGGGACCTCTTCTAAGTCCCGGCGTAACCACTTGGTCCATTCAGTTACAGCCTGCGAAACCAGACCAATAGCTATTATAGGTCTGAAAGCTGATCCAATCAAGGAAAACATGGTGCGAGACATAGCTTCTATCTTGCGATCCACTGTATCTTTAAAAGACGGAGCGTCTTCTAAAGGAATAACCGTGGCTTTATTCAATCTAGCAATTGGTGAATCCACCACAGGTGGTTCTGTCCATTTCTTAATAAGGGTTTCCTCAAACGGATAACGCCTGTCAATGCGTTTAGAAATCGTAAAAGTGCGTTTTGGCAGACGCCATTCTTCTTCGATTGGATTGCCAAAACATTTGGGCAATGGAAAAACCTTCGCCACTTTGATGCGTTTTTTAGTCCCAAAAGGGATTTCAGTTTCAGCTATTTCCGATGGAATACCCTGTAACCTTAAGGTCTCTTGAACAGATACAATGAGTGCGTTTACCAACGCTTCCTCTCGGGCTATGGCGGATGCCGAAACATCCTCCTCACTGTCTGAAGAGACAGGACCCGAGACACCAATCCCAGATGAAGTACCTGCAACTGCAGAAATAGGCTCAGAGTCTGAATCCGAGGTTTCAGATAATAAGGGGTTAGGCGGGGGTCGCTTTCTTGCGCCCTGTCCCTGACAAGCCACTTCCACCCGGGACACAAAAGTTTCCATAATAGCTGACAATGATTCAATTGTCAATGGGGTGCTGGAGGATCCCGCAGACCCCTCGAGGGGATCCGGAGGAGATACATGAGTGGCAGGGTCCATGTTAATACAGGACACCTTTGCCAGCAAAACAAAAAAACTTTTTTTTTTTTTTTTTTTGTGTGTCTCCCCCTAGCGCAATAGCGCCCCTCAGAGTACCTGCTTCTCGATCCCACAGAGAGAGAGAGGGACCCCCAAGGCTCACCAACCGATGCAGTGCAGTTTCCAACCAACTGCAGTCAGCGTCTGTCTTACACAGACTGGAAGGAGCTGTTTGCTTTTTCCCGGGTAGAAGGCGTGGCTCCGCCCCCTGTGTACGCCTTCCGGCGTTCCCAGCTCTCCACGAGGTAGCTGGGCTCACAAAACATGGCCGCCCCCATAGAAGAGACATAAGACTCCAAAAACATGGCGGCCGGCGTGACCTGAGGACATACATGCATTCGGTCTACGGCAAAATGGCGGCGGACCGCCGAAATCGTTTTCCCAGCACATCCACCTGCATCTCTGCTAAGAGGCGATATATGGATCTACAGAAGATACACTACACATAAGGTAGGATTATACCTCCTATGTCTGCTGTAATGTTACAGTCTGCTGGGTAGAGTGTTAGCTCTTAAACCAAGTCCACTTCCCACAAACACATGCTGTATTACAAGGGGGACTTGTAAGTATCAGATATATACTGACCATATATGGAGGGGCCCATAATACATACTGCCTCATAACGAGGAAAAAAGGGAACGTTTACTCACCATACCGAACCGACAGGCACCCTCTCTTCACAATACCCTCTCCACCGGGGTGGGGGTTTGTGGACCACTCCGGACGCCTCGACTCTCTGGTACCTGGCGTCCAAGCGAGACTTTCAACTCGCAAAGTCAGTCCCTTCACTGGGACTCCGTCGCGGCCGACCCAGCGCGGAGCTCTGGTCTGCACGCGCTCGTAGGCAGAAAACCGGGGTGACCACTGGATCTCAACATCCAGCCCGTCGCCCGGCCCCGCATACTTACTTGAATATGTCGCGGCCGACCAAGCGCAATGCCATGGTCTGCGCGCGCTCGTAGGCCGGCTGGGGTGACCACAAGTGTCGCCCAGTCCGGCATTTTTGCTTGAAGATCTCACAGGAAAAAAACACTGGAGAAAACTACCTAAAAAATGTCTTTTTCTTAAAGAAAAAAAGTCTTGCCAGGACCAAAAGATCCCAGCAAGGAACTTAGGTCCTTACTCCTGACTAGACAGAAAAAAACTGATTCCCTGTAGCAGAGAGAGGGAGGATATACCCTCAGGGACTGCCCCTAAGGTGGAGCAAGAACGTTTTGTCTTTCTGCCTAGTCCTACTCCTGCGGAGACAACATAACCCAGCTCTTGAGAATCAAGAAGACTACGTCTGTCAATGAGCGATAGAGAAATGAGGGGTTCTGTTGAAACCAAACAACGGTCAGGTAGACCAACTAAAATTTCAGCCACAACTGCCAGGAAAATTGTTGAGGTGAAATTCAGGACTCTCTGAAAACATGTGGTGTGGCTGTTTCAAGGTGCACAATAAGAAGGCACTTGATGAAAGATGGGCTGCATGGTCAAGTCGCCAGAAGAAAGTCATTACTACGCAAATGCCACAAAGTATCCCGCTTACAATACCCCAAAAAGCACAGAAACAAGCCTCAAACCTTCTGGTACAAAGTCATTTGGAGTGATGAGACCAACATTGAGCTTTTGGGCCACAACCATAAATGCTGCATTTGGAGAACAGTCAACAAGGCCTATGATGAAAGGTACACCATTCCTACTGTGAAACACGGAGGTGGATCTCTGAAGTTTTGGGGATGTGTGATCTACAAAGGCAAAGAAAATTTGGACAGAATTGAGGGCAAGACGAATGCAGCATGTTATAAAAAAAAAAACTGGAGGAAAATTTGCATTCATCAGCCCGGAAGCTGCGCATGGGACGTACGTGGACATTCCAACATGACAATGACCCTAAAACACAAGGCCAAGTCAACCTGTCATTGGCTACAGCAGAAAAAGTAAAGGTTTTGGAGTGGCCATCTCAGTCTCCTGACCTCAATATCATTGAGCCACTCTGGGGAGATCTCAAACGTGCAGGTCATGCAAGACAGCCCAAGAATTTACAGGAGCTGGAGGCTTTTTGCCAGGAAGGATTGGCAGCTTTACCATCTGAGAAGATAAAGAGCCTCATTCACAAATACCACAAAAGACTTCAAGCTGTCATTGATGTTAAAGGGGGCAATACACAGTACTGGTAACTGGGGCATGTAAACTTTTGATCAGGGTCATTTGGGTAGCTTCTGTTGTCATGGATTTAAAAAGAGTAAACACAGTGGATTAATAAATGGCTTCAGCCAAACACTAACCATGAGTGAAAGAAAAAAGATTGTGTTATCATTCATTCTCTGAAAAATGGCCAAGAAATCATAAATTCTGCCAGGGTATATAAACTTATGAGCACAACTGTACTTCTGCCTACAAGAGGACTGGACACGAGCAAATAAAAAAAAAAAAAACACACTGAAGGCCAGCCCAAGATAATCCTTCCTACTATCAGCAGACCTCTGTTTTGCAGCAAATAGTACCAAGAAGAGCAATGAGTATGGTCATAAATCCAAAGAAAATTCAAAAGCTGGTAATTTATTCATCCAAACAGATGTCTCCCTGCCTGGGACCAGTTCCTATAACAGGTTTCAACCACAAGGCAAGGCTTGGGGGATGGGGGTTTGTGTCACTTAATGACTTCAAGAAAAGGAATTTATGATGAGTACAAAAACTTTCCCCCCTTTCTGGTGCATTGAGAAACACAGGAGGTCGTTCATCTTTGGGACATCCAAAAGCAGTGCTAACAGGCCAAAAAAGAATATGAAAATGAGTCTGCCTGCAGCTCAAAAGTGATAACCCCAATCCGGAAACAATAACCTGGGAACAAGGCCAGGAAGTAACCCGGCATGGGTTAATAAATCTCTGGTGCCAGAAAAAAAAAAAAATAATCACATAACCAGTGAGGCATGTCTTGCCAGGGAACAGAACACCGACCCATAGACCAAAGTTTGGTAGCTGGTCACCTGATCCAACCAGAAGGCTGGAATGAAAATCCAATATTCTACAGGGACAATCTGGAGAGACCAACCCAAATCAATACTTAGAGAAAAAGTATTGTATTTGCAACTTCTGAAGCTTGTCCAAGGGAAGGAAGACCCTCACCAAAGCAGAGTCGAGGATCAGCCCCAGATAAGTGACATGCACGGACTGAGTCAGGGCAGATTTGTGGAAATTGATCGTCCACCCGAATTCCTGAAGGGTCTGAATGGTGAAGGAGACGTTGCTCAGCAGATCCGAATGCTCGCAACAGGAGATCGTCCAGATATTCCACAATGGAGATACCTCGTCAACGCAACAAGGCCAGCACAGGGGCTAGGACCTTGATAAAATCTCTGAGCCGAGGCGAGACCAAAGGATAACGCCACAAATTAAAAGCGCTTCTCTGCCACCGCAAAGTGGAGGAATCGCTGATGTCCCTTGAATATGGGGACGTGGAGATACGCTACTTTGAGATCGATGGAAACCAGAAAATCTTTGGCTGAAATTTAGACTATATCATACATGTTAGAGGTGCACCGAATGGAAATCTTGGTGCTGAAACCAAAAATGCAGGATGCACTTCGCAGAAAAACAAAACTGACAGTTTTTAAAGAATACATATATTTTTTTATATATAAAATTGTATTATATTCGACTTTTTAATTAACATCATGAAACTAATAGGACGGCCATTATCAGCACCGTTAGCACAGGAAAAGCTAAAATAAAAATGCATCCCTTTAAATTTTATGTAGGTCTTCTCACTGGTCCATTACGCTTTAGTCATGGTGTTAATCTTGCTTGCTGCATTTATGGTCAAAAATAAAATGCACCTCCCATTGAAAAACGCAGTTAAAACACATCTGTGTTACATTTTTTATGTGTTTTTTTGAGTCACGTGACCTATGAAAAACACACCATAAGCACAGTAAAAATTGAGGTAAAAAAGCATGCGTTTTCTGTGCCATTAGCCATACCTTTTTCTTTATTGGCAAAATGCTGAAAACACCATTTTTGGCCACCGAAAATTTTGGTGCATCTCTAGTTTTTGTATTACAAGAGGTCACATTGTATTGTGCACCCTGTTAAATGGTCGACTGAAATAAAAAGGTATAAAAAAAAAAAATTAAAAAAAAAAACCCCACAAATTGTCCATGAAAAAAAAACAGGAACTGGAACTTAGGACGTGAAGTTTAGGTGTAACTTCTGTTGGGAAGAAAAAAAAAAAAACCCTCTGGGTGATCTATGCCAGTTCCTTTAGAGCAGAAGGTAGGACTCTGCAACAAAGCTTAAGATCCACAAAGTTTTTTTTTTTTTTTTTTTTTTAAAAAGACTAAGAAGGGCCAGGTTCATTATAAGCAGTTGGTGCACAGTCAGTGCTCTAATGAGAAAAGCTGCAGGATCTGCATCCCTTGAGAAGTATTTAAACCTAAACCTAGTATTTAAAGCGGTTTGCCAGTGTCAAATCCCCCTGTAAGCAGCAGACAAAGGCTGTGTGTCCCTCGAGGGACAAGAAAAAAAAAAATCGGATTTTTGTAAGATCTTACCGTAAAATCCTTTTCTCTTAAGCTCATTGACAGACGTAGTCTTCTTGATTCACAAGAACTGGGTTATGCTGCCCTCTACAGGAGTAGGACTAGGCAGAAAGAAAAAACGTTCTGGCTCCACCCTAGGGGCAGTCCCAGAGGGTATATCCTCTTCCTGTCTGCTACAGAGAATCAGTTCTGTCCCAAAGCAGCAACAGAGAATTTAACCCAACCCAACTCAATGATAGAGGGGCGGGTACTACGTCTGTCAATGAGCTTAAAGAGGAAGTAAACCCTCCTCTACAACTTGTACCTATAGGTAAGCCTATAATAAGGCTTACCTATAGGTACTGTAAATATCTCCTAAACATGTACCGTTTAGGAGATATTTACCTTAGAAGCATCCAGTGACGTCACTGGCGCAGGCGCACTGAAGGAACGGCCGCTCGTGCCGTTCATTCAGAACTCCGTGCCGTGACTGTCGGCTCCCGCGCGCGTGCGCGGGAGTGACGTCACCGCGCCTCCGGCCAATCAGATGGCCGGATGCCGCGATCCCGGAAGACGGGCGACTAGACATGTCGCCCGTCATCCAGCTAAGCGGACGGCACGGCGGGGGCTCGTTCTAAGGTAAGTATTTCATAATGAGCTAGTATGCATCGCATACTAGCTCATTATGTGTTTCTCTTGCAGGGTAAGTAAGAAAAAAGAAAATAAAAAAAGAGTTTACAACCTCTTTAAGAGAAAAGGATTTTATGGTAAGATCTTACAAAAATCCGATTTTCTCTGTCGCTCATTGACACACGTAGTCTTCTTGATTCACAAGAACTGGGACATCCAGAAGCAGTGCCACAAATGAGGGGTGGGATTGACCGAAATCAAAATCCAAACTAGAAGGCCCAACCGGAGCCAACCAGAAGTATCAAAGGACTCATCGAGTAAACAGATGAGACCTACCCCACAAATCCTCGAGGTAGACCAACAGTCTCCTCAAACAGTGGCCTGCAGGAACCTTGCGGCCAGAAGAGGCATCTGACGATGCCATCACATAAACCTTATACAATATTGTAAAGGTATGAACCGACAACTAAACAGTCGCCTTGAAAACCTGAACCACTGACGCCTGATGGCGGAGGGTCCAGGAAACTCTAAGCGCCCGAGTAGAATGCGCCTTAACAGGGAACGGGGGATCCCGACCCTTAGATAAAATAAGCCTATACCACCGTCTGTCTGATCCATCTAAAGATGGTCGCAGCAGAACAGGCAACCCCCTTCTTAGGGCCATCCGTGATCACAAACTGTGAATCCGTCTTACAAATTGAATCCGTAGTATTCAAATATATCCTGATCGCCCGAACTACATCCAAGGAATGCCATGCAAATTCTCGAGGATGATTGGGCTAAGGACATAGGAAGGACAATACACTGTCCTCATTCAATGAAACTTTGAAACCACCTTAGGAAGGAAGGATGGATTCGGATGAAGAACAACCTTATCCCTATGAACCACCAGATCTGGGGAACAACAGGATAACGCAGCCAGTTCTGACACCCTGCGTGCAGAAGTGATAGCCACCAAGAAGACCACCTTCTGGGATAAAGTAAGCAAGGGAATCTCCCTGATATTTTCGAAGGGAGGTGTCTGAAGAACCGACAGCACCAAATTAAGATCCCAGGATGGTAACGGCGCGTGCACTGGCGGTGCCAGGTGTCGCAACCCCTGGATGAAATTCCGCACCAAGGAATGAGTAGACAAAGGCTTCTGAAAGAAGATAGCAAATGCCGAAACCAGACCCTTGATAACACTTAAGGCCAGCTTCTGCTCAACTCTCTGTTGCAGAAAAGCCAATATTCGGGCTACCGAATAAAGATGTAGATGGAACCCAAGGGATTCACACCACACAATATAAGACTTCCATGTACGATGATAATCTTTCTGGAAGTCGCTTTCCTTGTTTTAACTAGAGTAGGAATAACTGAAGCTGACAATCCCTTGTCCTTCAGCACCTGGGTCTCAATAACCAGGCCGTTTAAAACCAGCGATCGTAAAGCAGGATGGAAGATCGGTCCCTGAGACAGTAGATCCTCCCTGAGAGGAAGTCTCCACGGGACGCCCGCCACCAGTCTGACCAAGTCGGCGTATCAAGCTCGATGAGGCCAGTCCGGAGCTGCCAGGATTACTGGAATTCCTTCCTCCTCTATCCTGCGAAGAAGTCTTGGCAGTAACCCAAGAGGAGGGAAGGCATACATTAGCTGGTATTGCCCCCACGGGGTGACCAGTGCGTCTGCGGTCTCTGCTAGAGGATCGCGGGAGCGAGCCACGAATCTCTGTACTTTTCTGTTGAATCGTGATGCCAACAGATCCACATCCGGGGTGCCCCAACGTAGGCACAACTGGTGGAAAACTTCTGGATGGAGGGACCATTCCCCCTGATCCGGAGTCTGACGGCTGAGATAATCTGCCTGCCAATTTTCCACCCCCGGAATGAACACCGCAGAGATAGCTGGAACAAATCGTTCCGCCCAGCGAAGAATGCAAGCCACTTCTTTGGCCGCTCGGACACTCTTGGTGCCCCCCTGGTGATTGACATAAGCCACGGCCGTGGCGTTGTCCAACTGGATCCGAACCGGGCTGCCCTGGAGCTGCTCGGTCCAGTGAATCAGACAAAGTCTGATCGCTCTCAGTTCCAATACATTTATCGGTAACCTGGATTCTTCCGGGGACCAAAGTCCCTGAACGGATAACTGACCGAGAATTCCTCCCCATCCGGATAGGCTGGCATCCGTGGTCACTATCGTCCAATATATTGGCAGAAATGACTTTCCCTGGCTGAGCATCGGAGACCGAAGCCACCAGACCAGAGACTCTCTGGTCTGTTTGCTCAATTGGATCCGATAGTCCAGGGACTCCGGATTCCGATTCCAAATGAGAAGAATCTCTTGCTGAAGAATTCGGGTATGGGACTGGGCAAATGGGACTGCTTCGAAGGAAGCCACCATCAACCCCAGAACCTTCATGCAAATCCGAAGGGAAGACCAGCTGTTGGATAGTAACAACTGGACTGCTGATTGAATCTTTCGGAGTTTCCCTACCGGAAGGAAAACTCTTGTCCTGACTGTGTCTAGAATTAGACCCAGATATTCGAGCCTCTGGGTGGGAACCAGAAATGACTTTTGCTGGTTCACCAGCCACCCGAATTCCTGTAAAGAAATTATAGTAATTTCTATGTTTTGTAGCAGGGTCTGAGGAGACTCTGCATGAAGCAGGAGATCGTCTAGGTAACCTAGAATCAATATGCCTCTTTGGCGCAGTAGTGCCAACATTGGGGCCAACACCTTCGTGAAGACCCGAGGAGCCGTGGCGAAACCGAAAGGTAACGCCACAAACTGATAGTGGTTCTCTTCTACGGAAAAGCGTAGAAACCGCTGATATCCTGCGAAAAATGGGAATGTGAAGATAGGCGTCCTTGATGTCTATGGACGCTAGGACATCCCCTGGATGCAGGAAGGCTGCTACTGTGCGAATGGATTCCATCTTGAATTTCCTTATGTCGAGAAAGGAATTGAGTGCCCTTAAGTCCAGAATTGGACGCACTTTGCCCTCTTTCCTGGGTATTGCAAATAGGTTTGAATAAAACCCTTGAAAACGTTCTGTCCAAGGAACGTGGACTACCACTCCTTGTTGTAGTAAATCCGTGACTGCTCTCCGCAGATCTTCTAAACGATCCGGGGATAGTCGGATATTGGAAGGGAAGAATCGCGCCGGTGGGAGAGATCAAAACTCGATCTTGTACCCTGACCTTATGACTTCGCAAACCCACTTGTCCGGGATTCTGGAAAGCCATGGATCCGGGAACCGGCGAAGACGTCCCCCCACCCCAATTATGGGTGGGGGCGCACCTTCAGGCTTTGGACGATTTATCTTCAGGTCTGGAGGGGGCGGGCTTTTGCTTGCCCGACCAACGTCCCCTGAAGCCTCCTGAAGGAGCTTTGGAGGACTTAATTTTTTCACCCGCGGGACGAAAAAACTTTTTTGTGAGCAGAGAAAGAAGGCCCTCGTCTTTGACGAGTTCCTTTACCCTTAACATCTTGCTGTAAAAAGGTGCTCTTTCCACCCGTGAGATCCTTAATGATCTCATCTAAGTTGGCTCCAAAAAGACGCTCTCCTAAAAAGGGGATATTAGCCAATGCTTTTTTGGAACCTTGGTCGGCTAACCAACCTTTTAGCCACAGTGTACGCCTGAGAACCACTGCTGAAACTGATGCTCGCGCCAATAATGGAGTGGCGTCTAACGCCGCATCACACACAAACTGTAACCCCTGTATCATTTGTTCCAACAAATCTGATACCGCCTGAGGGACCTCTTCTAAGTCCCGGCGTAACCACTTGGTCCATTCAGTTACAGTCTGCGAAACCAGACCAATAGCAATTATTGGTCTGAAAGCTGATCCAATCAAGGAAAACAAGGTGCGAGAGATAGCTTCTATCTTGCGATCCACTGGATCTTTAAAAGACGGAGCGTCTTCTAAAGGAATAACCGTGGCTTTATTCAATCTAGCAATTGGTGAATCCACCACAGGTGGTTCTGTCCATTTCTTAATGAGGGTTTCCTCAACGGATAACGCCAGTTAATGCGTTTAGAAATAGCAGAGGTGCGTTTTGGCAGACTCCATTCTTTTTTGATTGGATTGCCAAAAACATTTGGGCAATGGAAAAACCTTTGCCATTTTCATGCGTTTTTTAGTCCCAAAAGGGATTTCAGTTTCAGCTATTTCCGACGGAATACCCTGTAATCTTAAGGTTTCTTGAACAGATACAATGAGTGCGTTTACCAACGCTTCCTCTCGGGCTATGGCTGATGCCGAAACATCCGTCTCACTGTCTGAAGAGACAGTACCCGAGACACCAATCCCAGATGAAGTACCTGCAACTGCAGAAATAGGCTCAGAGTCTGAATCCGAAGTTTCAGATAATAAGGGGTTAGGCGGGGGTCGCTTTCTTGCGCCCTGTCAATGACAAGCCACTTCCACCCGGGACACAAAAGTTTCCATAATAGCCGACAATGATTCAACCATCAGTGGGGTGCTGGAGGATCCTGCAGACACCTCGAGGGGATCCGGTGGAGATACATGAGTGGCAGGGTCCATGTTAATTCAGGACACCTCTGCCAGAAAAAAAAAAAAACTTTTTTTTTTTTTTTTTTTTTTTTTTTATGTGTCTCCCCCTAGCGCAATAGCGCCCCTCAGAGTACCTGCTTCTCGATCCCCACAGAGAGAGAGAGGGACCCCCAAGGCTCACCACCCGATGCAGAGAAGTTTCCAACCAACTGCAGTCAGCGTCTGTCTTTTACAGACTGGAAAGAGCTGTGTTCGTTTTCCCGGGTAGAAGGACGTGGCTCCGCCCCCTGTGTACGCCTTCCGCGTTCCCAGCTCTCCACGAGGTAGCTGGGCTCATCAAACATGGCCGCCCCCATACAGGAGACAATAGACTCCAAAAACATGGCGGCCGGCGTGACCTGAGGACATACATGCACCTGGTCTACGGCAAAATGGCGGCGGACCGCCAAAATCGTTTTCCCCAGCAAATCCACCTGCATCTCTGCTAAGTGGCGGTTTATCGATCTGCAGGAGGTACACTACAATTAAGGTAGGATTATACCTCCTATGTCTGCTGTAATACTACAGTCTGCTGGGTAGAGTGTTAGCTCTCAAACCAAGTCCACTTCCCACCAAACACATACTGTATTTACAAGGGGGACTTCTAGTGTCAGATATATACTGACCATGTATGGAGGGGCCCATAATTCATACTGCCTCATAACGAGGAAAAAAGGGAACGTTTACTCACCATACCGAACCGACAGGCACCCTCTCTTCACAATACCCTCTCCACCGGGGTGGGGGGTTGTGGACCACTCCGGACGCCTCGACTCTGTGGTTCCTGGCGTCCAAGCGAGACTTTTAACTCGCAAGGTCAGTCCCTCCAATGGGACTCCGTCGCGGCCGACCCAGCGCGGAGCTCTGGTCTGCACGCGCTCGTAGGCAGAAACCGGGGTGACCACTGGATCTCAACATCCAGCCCGTCGCCCGGCCCCGCATACTTACTTGAATGTGTCGCGGCCGACCAAGCGCAATGCAATGGTCTGCGCGCGCTCGTAGGCCGGCTGGGGTGACCACTAGTGTCGCCCAGTCCGGCGTTTTTGCTTGAAGATCTCACAGGAAAAAAACACTGGAGAAAACTACCTAAAAAATATTTTTTCTAAAGAAAAAATCTTGCCAGGACCAAAAAGATCCCAGCAAGGAACTTAGGTCCTTACTCCTGACTAGACAGAAAAAAACTGATTCTCTGTAGCAGACAGGAAGAGGATATACCCTCTGGGACTGCCCCTAGGGTGGAGCCAGAACGTTTTTTCTTTCTGCCTAGTCCTACTCCTGTAGAGGGCAGCATAACCCAGTTCTTGTGAATCAAGAAGACTACGTCTGTCAATGAGCGACAGAGAAAATGGTATTGAAATTTACATGGGACAGAAAAGTACATTAAACTTAAAGATTAAAGTTCTCTCCTGACTGGTCGGTTGTGGCCACGGCAGGGTATTGTATTTACATCAACTTTATGACAGAGGTACCATTAAGTCCTTTCGGCAATCTCACAGAAACAGCCCTTTCAATGCTCACAGCTTAGACATGCCATAGAGGCCCAATTTGGGATGCGCAATGCCCAACTGGGTAAAAAAAAAAATGGAATGGGCTTCTTCGCCCTGACCATACACACCTCATTTCAACATATTACTCACTACTCCTGAAAGGTAAACTAGCTGACAAGATCGATTTAAGAGAAATGGACCAATATGAATGGTTTGACATTTTCTGTTCTACACAGCAGGTTCATGTTTTATTTAAAAGAAATAAAAATGGCAGGTTAATTTCTATATGGACACTGTACAGTTGTGGTTTTGAAACAAATACTAAAAGTAATTAGCAGCAAATGACAAAACGCAATTAGCGAATGGAGATAGGTGGACATATAGAAACTCACAGCCCATGTCTAATTTCATTCCTGCCAAGTAAACTACGTACACAGATCAACAACGGCTGTCTCTTTTAGAACCTGCACCAATTGCTCCTAATGGACAATTTCTACTCCCTAAAAACAACAAAAGTTGATCTGCTTACTTATTATCCGGGAAGCTAGCGAGGTCCAGCAAGTAGTCTCCTTTAAGAATCTAAAATGGAATAGGAAAACAGAATAAGGACCATGAAAAACCAAAACATTGATTTCGTAACCAATATTAGAACGAAAATTCTAAAGGTTAGCTGCACGATTTTAATGAGAAAATCGAAAACATAAAAGGGAAGAAAAAGGTTAGTCCCCTAGTTGCTCTAGGTATACATGATAAAGAGCCCAACCAATATACTTTGAGCTGAAATTAAATCTCCAGTGATATAAGGAATACACGCCTAGGTGTTACCTGTGAACTTATATGCAACATATAGCAGATCGTAAAAGACATGTACACTAGCAAAATAAAGATCTCCAGGGATACATGGGGAACCTTTATCAAACCTGTCGCAAGGAAAAGCAATGCTGAACAGCAGCAGTGAGACGCACTCTGTTGGGCAGATTAGAAGCTTACAGCCCAAGTCATAAATTCCTCCTTTGGCTGTTCTCAAGTCCTGCGCTTGTGACTGCATCAAACCTGACACTAATCACTTTCTTTTTTTTTGTGCTTCTTTAAAATAGAAATCTGTCATTTCCAGAAATAAATAGGAGTCTTTGAAATTTTAAAACGGTCACTCTTAGCTTCCCAGAAATACAAACCGGTCTGTAAACCTGTCAGGGATTTTGCCGATTGCTCCTGTGTGGCCCAATGGTTTTAGTTTTTATTCTTGAGTTGTGTAATTGTACAATACTTTAATTTATACACACCTTTTCTCTTTCATCTTTACCTATTTATGCTTTTATCCGGCATGGGGACACTATTCCTCCCACTAGCGCCAACGATGAGGCACAACTCCTCCCCCCAATACAATTTATGGAGCATTGCTTACTCCCACTGATGACATTTCCTTCTCCCACTGACCACAGTCCAGCCCCCCTAAAGCCTGAAGGGCAGTAAATTGGCCCTTTGTTTAGAAAGTTTGGAGATCCCTGATTTATATGAATGTCTTTGGTAAAAATCAGCACACCTATAGAAGAGTGTCATTCTAAATGTTAATCATCTGATTTCATCCTCCTAGGTGCAAAGCCTAAACAAGCAGAGGTTCACTGCATCCCCAATAAACATTTAGCGAACCAAATACAAATATGCAAGTTAAGCAACATTTTTCACAAGACCTAGAAAGAAAAACGCAATACAACTTACAAATACCTTTCTGTCGTAGAGTTTTGAGATGTAAGGCTTGAAATAATGCTCTTTTATGCCTTTGGCTTCCACTGCAAGCCCATCGTAGTATTCACAGAGTGCATTGATAATACAGGGAGGATCATCATCATCAAAGCTATCCATATCAGGAGCTGGCAACTTTGCTGTTTACACAAGAAAAAGATTGTTAATTTAAAGGAACAAATATGTATTTCTTTATAGGTGGGTGGTGTTAGCACAAATCACCCCAGCTAGGAATAAATGGCCCTTGCATATCTTAAAAAAAAGTTTGCTAAGCTGCACACCATATATTAGGGGGGAAAAAAAAATTATAGATAGATAGAAATATATATATATAGGCACCCGCACCGGAAGTGACGAGCGGGGCCAGTGCAGGCGCATTGATTCCTGGGAGCGAGGAAGTGACGGCGCGGGCCGAGGCAGCAGAGGGAGTTAGTGGAAGAAAGGCGAGTATATTTTTCTTCTATAACAAGCTGAGTAAACAAAAAAAAAAAAAATCTGAACTATCCATTTCTTTTTCAGGTGACCAAGAGCAAGCGGATGGCCCAAAATCGATTATGTCGATTTTGTGGCCGGAACTCCGCTTTAAACTCTTTCCCCACACATAATGTACAAGACAGACTGGTCCACAATCAAAAAGTTTGCACTACTAGCTAATAAATGGTCTACATTTAGAAGACCTACCTGTAAATGATGGATTCAGAAGGTCATCCTTATGGGGACACTGCAAAGTATGAACATAAACCAAATCCAGGCAGCACAAAAGCAAGTGATAAGAGTTAACCAAATCATCGCCAATCAGACTAAAATTTCCTAAGAAAGAAAAAGGACATGAAATCATGTACAATCTATAAAGACTCCCTTGTAAAGCCCCTTGACGCTTTCATATAAAGGACTATTACATTTAATGTTCAGGCTGGTTATTTTTTTTAACTCTTTTTTTTTTTCAAACAAGCACTGAGCTACATAACAAAATCTTTGCTTTTTATTAAATTGTTCTAAGTTATCTGGTAGAAAAAAAAAACGGAAAAAGTTGTATCAAAATCAAATTCATTAAATACAGTAAAAAACAAAAAACAAAATTGAATTCAGTAAATACAACTCGCACTCACCCTTTGCATATACAAATAGAGTCCAGCAGAAGTTGAAGAGATCTTTAACATTACACTGCAACTTCCTTAAAAACAGAACGTAAAAATATTCAAAGATTAAAAACATTATATAAAAATGTTATTCCTCTCACAATCTAGCAGGACAAAATAAGCAATCCATGTCCATGTGAAATGACGGTGACAGATCCTGCCATTGCACGGCCCTGCGAAAGGCACATTCTCGGAGGACGTCATATGACGTCCTCCCAGAACAACAGTGCCCCCCCCCATCAAGCTGTCATTTTACTATAGGCCGGGCAAAAAGGTGTTTATAAAAAAAAAAAAAAAAAAAAAAAAAAAAGCCCAGCAAAATAATTTCTTGCATTATTACACCACATATACTTAGCTTACAAGAGAAAAGGAAAATGCCTAGACATGTGATCTCTGCATAAGGGAAGGACCAGCAGACCTAGACGATCCTCCTTTCAGCAGACACTGTAGGTATATGGCTAAGCTTCCTTTTCCTGGTAAGAACTAGGCTACCATTTGAATTTAACCACTTGCTGACCGCCTCATAGCAGATATCCTGCTACAGGGTGGCCGCGCTGCGCAGGATCACGTGTTTATATACGTGATCCTGCAATTCCGGGTATCGGGTGCGAGTAACTTAAAGCACAAAAAAAAAAAAAAAACACAGAGGTGATCAAGTACCACCATAAGAAAGCTCTATTTTTGGGGGAAAAAAGGACATATTTTATTTGGGCACAGCGTCGCATGATCGTGAAATTGTTAGTTCAAAGTAACGCAGTGCTGTGTTGCAAAAAAAATGGCCTTGTCAGAAAGGGGCTAAGGGCCAGTTCACACCATAGAAAACGCAGTTCGGATGCTTTCCTGCATGCACAATATTGGTGCATTCCAATGCATATCTCCCCCCACCCCCCCTTTTTTTCTTAACCTTAATGTCTTTAACCGGTTGCCGACCGCCGCACGACTATGTACTGCGGCGGTCAGCCCCGGCCAGGCAGAGTGACGTATGGATACGTCACTCGCCTGTCACTGACTTGCGAGCCTATTGCGGGCGGGCGCGCGCCCGCCGAGGCTCGTTCACAGACAAGTCAGTGCGTGTGTCCGGCGGACTCGATGTCCGCCGGTCACACTACGATTGCTCCTGTGAAGGGAGAAAGGCGGAGCGGCTTATGTAAACAAGCCGCCCGTCATTCTCCCTGGTGTAAAAATGAAGATCAGACAGTTCTACTATGTAGAACTGTTGATCTTTGTTTTTACACCAATAGCAATGTCCCACTACAGTTAGAATCACGCCCCTAGGACACACTTAACCCCTCCCTGTCCAATAAAGTTAACCCCTTCCCTGCCAGTGTCATTTTTGCAGTAACAGTGCATATGTATAGCACTGATTACTGCAGTAATGTCACTGGTACCCCCAAAAGTGTCAAAAATGTCAGTCAAGGGTCCGATCTGTCCGCCGCAATGTCTCAGTACCGCAAAAAAAAAAAAAAAAAAAAAGAAATCGCAGATCGCCATTACTCGTTAAAAAAAAAAACACCAAAAATTACAAAAATCTTTCCCTTTGTTAGTAAACGCGATAACTTTTGCGCAAACCAATCAAAATACGCTTTTTGCGATTTTTTTTACCAAACATATGTAGCGTAAAACAATTTGGCCGAAAATGTTAAAAAATTTTGATTTTTACATTTTTTTGGGGGGGAATTTCATATAAAAAAATGTGAAAAATATTGTTATTTTTGCAAAAATTACGCTCTTTTTTTGTTTATAGTGCATGATCAAAAAAAAAAAAAAAAAAAAAAAAAAAAAAATCGCACAGGTGATCAAATACCACCAAAAGAAAGCTCTGTTTGTGGGAAAAAAAGGACGTGAAATTCGTTTAGGTACAGCGTCGCACGACTGCGCAATTGTCCGTCAAAGTCACGCAGTAAAAAAAAAAAAAAACGCAAAAAAACCCCTGGTCTTTTAGCAGCCAAATCCTCCGGGGCTTAAGTGGTTAAAGAAGGACATGTGTTCCACTGCGTTTATTAGTTTTACTGTGTTCCCGTACAGTCCAGTGCAGACTAAAATGCAGCATGTTCTACTTTTTTTTTCCCTGGAACTGGAATGCACTAGTGTGAGCATTGCCATTGAAAACCATATAACCTACTATCCATGCGCTTTTGATGTAGCAAAAAAACGCACTGGACTTCATGTCATGTGAACTGGCCCTAAATTTTCCAGAGGTCAAGTGGTTAAAGTACCCAGGCATTAAAAGTTTCCCCTTATGTGCAAAATTGGAAGTGTGGGTTAGATAAAGATGCACCAACTAAGATGTACAATGCAAGGAAAAGACCTGTCATCAAACTTTACAATCAGCACATCTGTTTATCAGTGGAAGAAAAGCAATTTACCTTTGCTTCCTACTTCTAGGCAGTCTAGGAGGCTCTTCATGGCGATTTTGAAACATGTCCATGAATATTGGTTCAAATTTTTTGAAGATTACTGTAGATACCTCAAAGTTCCTTTCTAGCCGTTCTACTCGCTCCCTGAATTCCTGGGGAAGGTTTGACATGTCCATCCACTTCTTCATTTTATTGAAGAACTGAATCAGGCTATTGGGAGAGAAAAAAAAAAAAAATGGGATTTTTGACTTACCGTAAAACCCATTTCTCTGATGTTCGTTGACGGAAACAGCTCTTGATTCTTCTTAACCATTGGGTTATACCCCCCCCCCCCTACAGAAGTGGGGCACTAGGCAGGAAAAAGCTTGACTACGCCAATGGGCAGTGCCAGGGGGTATACACTCAGCTATAGGCACTCCGTTTTGGGAGCAAAAAAAAAAAAACGCCTTTCCGGAACAGTTTTCGTTGGGAAGGCTTTTTTATCCGCCATTCGGTCCAAAACATTCTCTAGATCTGATCCAAACAGAAGATCTCCATCGAAAGGAATGCTGCAAAGTCTTATTCTTTAGGCTGAATCTCCTGACCAGGATTTCAGCCACAGGGCCCGGTGGGAAGAATTTACCAGGGCTGCAGCTTTAGCTGAATTCTTGGCAGACTCCGCTGAAGCATCCGCCATATACCCTGGCGCCTTATTTAGCATTGGTAAAAAAATCCAACTTCCTTAATTTTGACTAGGCAGAAAAAAAAACTGAGTGCCTACAGCTGAGAGTGGGTGTATACCCCCTGGGTCTGTCCATAGGTATAGTCAAGCTTTTTCCTGCCTAGTGTCCTACTCCTGTAGGGGGCAGTATAACCCAATGGTTAAGAAGAATCAGGAGCTGTGTCCGTCAATGAAAGAAAGAGAAACATGCTTTGAATGGTAACAAGTCAGCATTCAATTTGGAGTACATGAATGATAAATAAAAAAATGCCCTAATATATATCACATTTGACAATATAAATTAAAATTATAAAGTCTTGTCTTTTTAGGTAAAAATAATAAACATATTATACTTACCTGCTCTGTGAAATAGTAATCTTACTCTTACTCTCCAAGCAGCTCGTTATGGGGGCACCCAAACCGAGTCAAAGCGTGTGTCCATTTAGGCTGGCCATACACTATACAATTTTCTTGTTCAACTTTCCTTTAGATTTACCAAAACCATATAATATGAGGTCAAACCTAAACACTTTCAATTTGTATGCAGTCAGGCAGGCCCTTGCACTACATAGTTAAAGGTAAATCTAAAGGAAATTGAATAAGAAAATTGTATAGTGTATGGCCAGCCTTAGACACAGCCGTGGCCTGGCCCCTCTTCTCATTGGCTGACTTTGTGATTGACAGCAGCAGGAGCCAATGACGCCACTGAGGACAGCTGCAAGAACCAAAGAGGAGGGGAGTCCCGGTCAGCCGAGACACTCTAACATCAATAGATCTAGATCAGGGCCAAGTATTAGGGGGGCTGAGGGAAGTTGCTGCACAGGAGGTTTTTTTGTTTTAATAAAAACATTTTCTGCATTTACAACCATTTTAAAGAGTAGGATTAAAACCTGAAGCTAATGTGCTTACGAGTTTTGCACATACTAGAGAGTCTAGTTATATGTTTTTACACATTTTTACCAACTGAATCCAATTAGAAAAATAGTTGAATCTTCAATGTAAATTATATGAGAAATAACCCTATGTATTATTAGTTTTGAGCATTTTTTTTTTTTTAAATATAAAAATCCATACCTTAGTTTGGCTGACCGGAGTATACGAGTGAGGGACACTCCATTTCCCTCCATGATACCTCTTCCAACAGTTGGAATGACGACTTTCCGGCACTCTGCATATAATGCGCATGCAAGCCAGTGTTTCACATCACCCTTAAAAAAAAAAAAAAAAAAAAAAAAAAAAAAAAAAAAAAAAATTAATGATGAAGCTCCAGCAAGGAAATGGAACATATGTGCCAAAGCATAAAAAATGTTCCCACATTCATAACCCTTGAAATAAAGGAGAGTCAAAGCTGACTGTGTTTCGTGTGCATTCAACAACCCTTGATGCGCTAGGTAACCATGTTATATTGCACTAAACACCCAATCATTTCTGAACCATTTTACTATCATGAACAAACAAGGCAAATGTTGACAGTTATATGGGGGGGGGGGGGGGACACACAATTGACTCTACATCCTAATCAATTTTATTTTAATGCATCAAAGCAGTGTGTCATCAATTACAAATCATTCTGTACAACCCCTGGTAATACTACAGTAAATCAAAAGTAATGGGCTACACCTGATCTGCATGCTTTGTCAGTAAGATCAGTGTGATCGGTTTTTTGCACAGGGCATAAAAAAGGTATTCCAGTTATAAGATGGATCTCCAGCTTGATGCCTTTAACCAATTGCCGACCAGCCGCTGTAGTTAAATTAAACACAAACACACCACACGCTGATCGCTGCCATTACTAGTAAAAAAAAAAAAAAAAAAAAGATTTACCTAGGTTTGTAGAAGCGATAACTTTTGCGCAAACCAAGCAATATACACTTATAGGGATTTTTATTTACCGAAAATACAGTATCTCACAAAAGTGAGTGCAACCCTCACATTTTTGTACATTTTTTTTTTTTTATTATATCTTTTCATGTGACAACACTGAAGAAATGACACTTTGCTATAATGTAAAGTAGTGAGTGTACAGCTTGTATAACAGTGTAAGTTTGCTTTCCCCCTAAAATAACTCAACACACAGCCATTAATGCCTAAACCGCTGGCAACAAAAGTGAGTACACCTCCAAGTGAAAATATCCAAATTGGCCCCAATTAGCCATCTTCCCTCCCCGGTGACTCGTTAGCAGAGATGTATAGTAACTAAGTAGAACTACTTAAGTACCAAAAGGCGGTATCTGTACTTTCCTAGAGTAGAATTTCTTTCTCCTACTTCCACTTTTACTTCACTACATTTTTTCAATGATTTCAATACTTCTACTTCGATATTTTTTTTTTGTGCTGCATAGTTACTCGTTACTAATATAAAAATTACCACTGCCAGAACAGTAGATGGCAGGTTTCATGAAGCTCAAAACATGTGTATTATCAGCGCATACGAAAATAAAAGCTACTGTATGTATAAATAAAAGCTGCATTTGAAATAAAAAACAATATGATGTTCAAACTTTTCACTTCTTTCTTTAATAACTACATAACACAGTACTTGTACTTTTACTTTCAGTACTTGAGTAGCAAAATTTTTTTTAAACACTACTGGTACTTTTACTTTCAGTACTTGAGTAGCAAATATTTTTTAAAAAACTACTTGCAATACTTAAGTACAAAAAATGTTGAATACTTTAGTACTTCTACTCAAGTCACATTTTGATCGAGCACTTGTACTTTTACTCAAGTATGGGTTTCGAGTACTTTATACAACTCTGCTCGTTAGTGTTACAAGGTCTAAGGTGCAAATGGGGACCAGGTGTGTTCAATTTAGTGGTATCGCTCTCACTCTCATACTGGATTGCTATGAAGTTCAACATGGCACCTCATGGCAAAGAACTCAGAGGATCTGAAAAAAAGTGCTGCTCTACATAAAGATGTCCTAGGCTATAAGAAGATTGCCAAGACCCTGAAACTGAGCTGCAGCACGGTGGCGAAGACCATACAGCGGTTTAACAGGACAGCTTCCACTCAGAACAGGCCATGCCATGACCAAAGAAGTTGAGCGACACGTGCTCAGCATCATATCCAGAGGTTGTCTTTGGGAAATAGATATACAAGTGTTGCCAGCATTGCTGCAGAGGTTGAATTTGGGGGGGGGGGGGGGGGTCAGCCTGTCAGTGCTCAGACTGTACGCTGCACACTGCATCAAATTGGTCTACATGGCTGTCATCCCAGGAGGAAGCCTCTTCTAAAGATGATGCACAAGAAAGCCCACAAACAGTTTGCTGAAGACAAGCAGACTAAGGACATGGATTACTGGAACCATGTCCTGTGATCTGATGAGACCAAGATAAACTTATTTGGTTCAGATGGTGTCAGGCGTGTGTGGCGGCAACCAGATGAGGAGTACAAAGACAAGTGCGTGTTGCCTACAGTCAAGCATGGTGGTGGGAGTGTCATGGTCTGGGGCTGCGTGAGTACTGCTGGCACTGTGGAGCTACAGTTCATTGAGGGAACCATGAATGCCAACATATACTGTGACATACTGAAGCAGAGGGTGATCCCCCTCCCTTCGAAGACTGGGCTGCAGGGCAGTATTCCAACGACCCCAAACACACCAAGACGACCACTGCCTTGCTAAAGAAGCTGAGGGTAAAGGTGATCGACTGGCCAAGCATGTCTCCAGACCTAAATCCTATTGAGCATCTGTGGGGCATCTTCAAACGGAAGGTGGGAGGAGCGCAAGGTCTCTAACATCCACCAGCTCTGTGAGGTCATCGTGGAGGAGTAGAAGAGGACTCCAGCGGCAACCTGTGAAGAGCTCTGGTGAACTCCATGCCCAAGAGGGTTAAGGCAGTGCTGGAAAATAATGGTGGCCACACAAAATATTGACAATTTGAGCCTAAATTGGACATTTTGACTTAGGGGTGCACTTCCTTTTGTTGCCAGCGGTTTAGACATTAATGGCTGTTTGTGGAGTTATTTTGAGGAGACAGCAAATTTACACTGTTATACAAGCTGTACACTCACTACTTTACATTGTAGCAAAGTGTAATTTCTTCAGTGTTGTCCCATGAAAAGATATAAAATATTTACAAAAATGTAAGGGTGTACTCACTTGTGAGATAATGTATGTGGCAGAATACATATTGTCCTAAGTTGATGAAAACATTTGATTTCAATTTTTTTTTTGGAAGGGTTTATAGCAGAAAAGTAAAAAATAAATATTGTATTTTCCGGAATTGTCACCTTTTGTGTTTATAGCGCAAAACATAAAGACTACAGAGGTGATCAAATACCACCAAAAGAAAGCTTTTTGTGGGAAAAAAGGACATCAATTTTATTTGATTACAGTGTCACATGACCGCGCAATTATCAGTTAAAGTAACAGTGCTGTATTGCAAAAAATAGCCTGGTCATTAAGCTAAAACCTTTGTGGTCCTTAAGTGGTTAAGAAGCTCAAAATAGTCCCAACCTTGCAGCCCTAATTTTGATGAGTGGAGTGGTCAGTACACTAATGGCTCGTTTCCACTGAGCGGTACGGTTCGGTACGCTATTTTTGCCGTTTCCATTGTGAATGGTACCCTAATTCCGAACCGTACTGTACCACTTTTTAGGGACCCTTTCGTTGGGGTACCAAGCACATTAGTACCGTACCAACAGGGTGGAGCTACACTCTGCAGAACTTTGATTGGTTGACAGAGAATCGTCTATCACAGCTTTCCTGCTACACCACGCCTATCATGAAAGGGTACTATTGGCAGTGGAAACGCAAGGTGTACCGTTCCGAACCGAACAGTACCGTACCACTCAGTGGAAACGAGGCATAAGGCCCCTTTCACAAATGCGGACCGTTGAGATCCGCCTGTCAGTTTTCCAGGTGGATCTGAACGGATGCCCCATGCAGCTCTATGGGGAACCGGATGTCAGCGGAGACATGTCTGCTGACATCCAATCCGATGCTGTCTGTCAAACCCGGACGGATGGAAACCGTATTTTCCATCTGTCTGGCGAATCGGATAACGGACAGGCGGTCAGTTCTCAGCCGATTCCCCTATAGAGGACAGCAGGGATCTGACACCTTCGTCTCCACACACAGAGAAAAAATGGACACAGCACCCGCCACTCTATTGAGTTGGGTTTTATGTTCCTCTGACACTGCTTGTTACAAAACTAAAAAGATCTATAGCAGGAAGTGCGAGTATACCCCCTGGGACTGCCCTATAGGCGTAGTCAAATTTTTTTCAGCCTAGTGTCCTACTCCTGTAGGGGGCAGCATAAACCCAAGGGTCAAGAAGATCTGGAGCTGTGTCAATGAACTAAAGAGAAATAATTTAATCCATTTTGGAATAAGGCTGTAATAAAAAATGTGGAAAAAGTGAAGCGCTGCAAACACTTTCCAGATGCACTGTACCCATTAGAACAATAAAGCTTTGCATGTTGTGGGACACTCAGTGTTAAAGTGATAAATGCTCATTTAAAAAAAAAAAAACATGTTATGTTATAACTACCTGTTCAGTGCAATAGCTTTGCACAGAACAGCCCTGATCCTTCTCTTCTTAGGTCCCCCACCGGTGCTCCTGGCCCCTCCGCCTTGCTGAGTGCCCCCCATAGCAAGTGCATGCTCGCTTCCAAGACGCCTCTGTGTGACCGTAAGATACAGAGCGTGGCTAGGTCCTGCCTCTCCTCACTGGCTGTGATTGACAGCAGTGGGAGCTAACGGGAGCTATGAGGAGGCATAGACCTGAGAAAGCCGCTGTTCTCAAGCACATTGCTGGAACGAAATAGGGCTCAGGTAAGTATTGGCTTAATCGATGGGTTTAGTTCAGCTCTATGATCTACTGCTGTTCAGGGGCTCTGGGCTTCAGCAAAATGGCAGCCTCCAGCAAGAAGAAATAAGAGCAATACTGGAGTCAATACACAGCACACACTAAATTTTGGTAGCATAATAATGTGGAATGTATGTTCCTTGCTAAAGAACATTTTTTGTTATGGCCAAGTTGTTATGGCCAAAGGTTGGCTTTTTTTTTTTTATTATTATGATTTCACACAGTTTTTTTTATTATTTCTCATATGTACTAAGGCAGTGTAAGGAAAAAAAAAAAAAGAAGGACACCGCCCAAGAGGCATGGCCCCTATAAAATTTGGAATACAATTGTCAAAATTAGAAATAGAACATCTCACTATAACAGAAATTCCCCTACCCCTCCACGCCCCCCTTCCCCCCCAAATAAATCCAGCTTAATCTTGCTATTCAAAAAAGTTAAAAAAATAAAAAAAGGATTTAAAGTGCACAAGATATCATTGATCGGATGTGAAAGCACAAATAAACCAATAGCCGTCCGGCCTTTCCTGTTAAGTGTAGGTTCACCACTCAGTGAGGTCCATAGGGATACGTAAGATTACCTAGCACCCATATAAAACCACTTATTTGTTTATTTCGAAAATAGGTAGCTCTCACCCCACCGTAGAAGTTGAGTTAATCCAGGACTGCCATAGATACTTTATCACATTTTTTAATACAACCCTAGGATATATAGGTTGCCCTATAGAAGGGTATCATGGAGTTTACCAGTCCCTTCCAAAAGGAAATTGGAAGGGCAAACTTTTTTCAAGTGTAGAAGTATAGCTTTTCTACCTTAAAAAATATTAGAGGATATTTAGGACCTTTTTGTGAGCCCTTGTAGATCCTCAGCTCAGGATTCCCCAGGGCGCGGAGTCTAAGCTCCAGCCTGCTTCTTCACCAGGGACCCTGTGGTGGGGATGGACTTGCAGCAGGCTGGAACCAGGTCGCGGCCCCCAGGTAGGCCCAGCTGAAGATGCGGAGACCACTGGCGTGTGCAGAGTAAACAGCAGACAAAAGGATATCCACGAGACAAGCTGAGGTCAGGACAGGCAGCAAACAAACACAGACGAGAAAACAAAACCGGGGGTCAGTACACAGTGACTCAGATACAATAGCCTAGGGGTATACAGATGGGAGCTAAGAGAACAGTGAAGTTGCTCAAGCAATGAGGGTTACACTGAGCAAGCCTTATATAGACAAGCCAATTAGGAGGCGGGCCAGGAAGTGATGAAGGGACAGGAAATAAAAGCCCACAGGATAGCAGACGACGCCCATAGGAGATCACAGCCACAACACACAAGTGAAAAGCAGCAAGGTAGAAGCACTGCAGCAAGCAGGTAAGAGTATACAAACAAAAACTACAGGCTAACTTGTGAAAGTAACCCCCTCTTATGGGATCTCCCCACTCATTAGGGCCAGGCTTGAGAGGAAACTTTTGATGAAAGTTTCACCAAACGAGGGGCAGAAACATCAGTAGACAGAATCCAACATCTCTCCTCAGGAACAGGAAATGGTACTGAAGGATGGCGGCCAAATACTGTGAAAAAGGAAGACTCCCCAGTGCTGACATTAGCGTGGTTATTGAGGGCAAATTCTGCCCAGGGTAAAAAGGTCTACCCAAACATCCTAAAGGACAGAAATGAAGGCAAGGAGATACCGTTCCACATTCTGGTTAACCCTTTCCGTTTGTCCATTTGACTCCGGATAAAAAGCTGAGAAGTCCAACTTGATTCCAAATGATGTGGCTAGGGCTCTCAAGAAGCAGGCAATAAACTGAACTCATCTATCAGAGACAATGTGTGAGGGCATACCAGTGCCATCTTAAGAGCCTTATAGGCCCCTGGGCAATGCAGTGCACTGGGGCCCCCTGCCTACACAATCACGCACGAGAATAAAAATGCAAGGTAGTTGTCTCTTGTAGTATATATTGGTCCCTGTAATATGTATATAGTAAGGTATATACTCCAGGTAGTAGTTGTACTCTCTTGTAGTATATAGTGTTCCCTGTAATATGTATATAGACTATATACACATTATACAATTTTTTTAACCGCATCAGAAGACTTCTTAGAGAAGAAGGCATAGGGGCGGAGCTTACTGTCATGCATTTGGAGAAGAAGGACGGCCCCCCACTCCCAAGGACGAAGCATCTGAAGAATGTCAGGACATTTGAGAATAGATGCAGACAGGAAGGCCGTTTTGAGCTTGTGGAAAGCCTCGACAGCTCAAGGAGGCTAGGTTCTGGCATTAGCGCTCTTTCGGGTTAAAGAGGTAATGGGCGCCAGAGAGGAGTAATCAGGGAGGAACTGGCGATAGAAATTGGTGAAGCTCAAGAACCGTTGCGTAGCTTTTAGGCCAGAAGGCGGAGGCCAGTTGGTGATGGCCTGAACTTTGGCAGGATCCATAAGCAGCCCTTTTTCTGTGACTATGTAGCCTAGGAAAGGAACTTGGGTTCGTTCAAAGAGGCATTTCTCCAACTTTGCATACAAGCAGTGGTCCCGAAGACGTAGACGAACCGTACAAACAAGCTGGTGAGGAGTGTTTAAATCTGGAGAAAAGATGAGCATGTCATCCAGAGATACACAATGACACAAACGTACACAATGACACAAATGTATAGGAAATCAGAGAAAATGTCATTAATAAAATTCTGCAAGACAGCTGGGGCATTATGAGATATTCATAGTGCCCGTCTCTGGTGTTAAAAGCTGTTTTCCATTCATCTCCCTCTCAAATACAAATCAAATTGTATGCTCCATGGAGCTCTAACTTGGTAAAAAATTGAGCATCTTGTAGTCTGTCAAAAAGTTCAGAAATCAAGGGTAACGGGTACCGATTCTGAATGGTGATGGCATTGAGACCTCTATAAAATCAATGCAGGGCCAGAGTGTACCATCCCTTTTCTCCACAAAGAAGAAACCAGCCCCAGCAGGAGAATTGGATTTACTTATAAATCCTTTCTGCAGATTTTCCTGGACATACTTGGACATGGCTTGAGTTTCAGGGATGGAGATAGGGTAGACAACCTCAGGGACGATGGAGGCAAACTGTCAGCAGCTATTTTTGGAAAAAACATCTTGGAAGGCCAATTAAAGCAGAGCAAGCATTGGAGAGGTAGTGACCTCAGCTCCAGGTTCACAGATGGAGATACCTTAGGGAGACAAGTCTAATGGCATTGCGACCCCCAAGATAACACTTGGCCAGAGTTTTAATCCAGATAGAGTGTTTCCTCAAACATAGAAGTCCAAGAATGATGGGACTAGTTGACTTGGGAAGTATCAGGAAAGAGACTTCCTCACGATGAAGGACACCGACATGCATGGTGATGGAGGTTGTTCTAAACCGTAGGGGTCCAAAGGCCAAGGTCGAGCCATCCACTGCCGATACAGATAGAGGCATGGCCAGGGGAACTAGAGGAATGCCCAATTCAGTGGCTAAGGACTGCTCCAGAGTCTCCATATGCAGAAACTTGATATGAAATTAGGGCCCAATGAATAGAGATGGCTATGACAAATCTAGGGTAAGTGGCGGAGTTCAGATTCTGGTCTAGATCACCCCCCTCTAAGCGACCGTGTAGGGAGTTTCCCAGACGGACAGGGCAGGATTTTATTGTATGACCACCAGCGCCGCAGTAAAGACACAGGCCGAGTCTCAGGTGACGTGACCTCTCGAGGAGTGAGGCGTGTCTGGCCTAATTGCATGGGTTCTTCAGAAGCCAAAACAGCGGAAGATGGGTTGTTCGGGAACGTTCTGGACAACAGGAGCGAAGCGACCCACCAGGGGTTGACGTGATCTCACTCCTGGAAGCGGACATCGATTTGGATGCTAAGGGCAATCAAGCCATCCAAGGTGGTGGGTATAGTTCTGCCAGCTAATTCATCCTTTATACAATCTGCAAGACCTTGCCAAATGGTTGCAGTAAGAGCCTCATTGTTCCATGCCAGTTCCGAAGCCAAGGTGCGAAACTGAACTGCATATTGACCAACAGTCATGTTTCCTTGACGAAGTCAAAGAAGAGCTCCAGAAGCAGATGAGGCCCTGCCAGGCACATCAAAGGTGTTACGGAAAGCTTGTAGGAAAGCAGAGAGACTGGAAATGGTAGGATCTTGAAGCTCCCATAGCAGCAAGGCCCAAGACAGAGCTGGTCCCGACAGGAGTGAAATCATGTATGCCACCTTGGAACGATCTGTAGGGAAATAATGGCCCGCTAGCTCGAAGTAGATCGAGCACTGATTGATGAAGCCTTGACAATCTTTGGGATCACCAGAGAAGTGAGGTGGCGGAGGCAGCTGGAGTTTTGAAGGACTGACCTCTGCTGGAGGGACTGTGGAAGCAGAAGCGACAGGGGCGGACACAGGAGCTGGAATGGAAGAAGAGGGAGTAGGCACAACCTGCAACTGATCCAGACGGGAGGAAAGTGCCTGCAGACACTGCATAATCTGTTCTTGATAAGCCTGCTGAACGTCAACTCTCTGCACCAAAGACTGAAGTTGATCCAGCAGGGGCAGTGGGGTCTCCGAGGAGCTCATGGCCTAAGCAAACTGTCAGCGGAACTGTGGAAGTGAGCCCTAGTAGATCCATAGGTCAGGATTCCCCAGGGCGTGGAGTCTAAAGGATAGACATGCAGCAGGCTGGAACCAGGTTGCGGCCCCTAGGTAGGCCCAGCTGAAGCGGAGACCACCGGCGTGTGCAGAGTAAACTGCAGACAAAAGGATATCCACGAAATAAGCCGAGGTCAGGACAGGCAGCAAACAGACGAGAAAACAAAGTCGGGGGTCAGTACACAGTGAATCAGATACAATAGCCTAGGGGTATACAGATGGGAGCTAAGAGAACAGTGAAGTTGCTCAAGCAATGAGGGTTACACTGAGCAAGTCTTATATAGACAAACCAATTAGGAGGCGGGCCAGTAAGTGATGAAGAGACAGGAAATAAAAGCCCACAAGATAGCAGACGATGCCCATAGGAGCCACACCACACAAGTGAAAAGAAACAAGGTAGAAGCACTGCAGCAAGTAAGAGTATACAAACAAAAACTACAGGCTAACTTGTGACGCTCTAACTGACAAAGGAATGGGGACAGCAAGAACCTATGAAATACAAGAGGTGACCTCAGTCCAGAAAGTCTGGATCTGCAGAAACTTAAAAAAAAATTAAAAAATATGGTCAGCTTTGGCAGGAGAAAGAACGGTGCCAGCATTCCACTGAGGAGGTAGGGTAGATATTTGCCAGTCTACCTGGGGTATAGTAAATCCTAATGATGCATTTGAACTGAATCAACCTATCCTTGGCTGCTACCAGATGTTTGAAGGGTTTTTCCCCCCACAGGTAGTCCCAATCCTCTACCTAAATATCCAGTACATCTATAGCCCACCACTCCCTGCATCTAGTCATGGGAGAAGGAACCTTCTTGAATAACTCTTTGCATACCTAAAGGTTGGCTTTAATGAATGCGAGGAGTTGCTGTGTTAAATACCGCATCTCTAGTAGCAGTCGCTGTAGCTGTCAAAAAGTCCATCTGACTCTGCTTATCAGCACTGTTCAGCAGATACAAAGAAACATTGTTAAGCCCCGTACACACTTACCGATCGTCGGCCGAACGATCGGCCGTCTTTTGTCCGGTGCTGTCGTGTCTGTTGAAAACTGCAAAAGACTGCACACGAATTTTGTCGGCCAACAACAGCCGACTGCAGAAGTGATGTCATGTGATGGTTAACTTTCCTTGTCTTTTTTCTTTTCTGAGCATGCCCAGTCTTGCAAATCTGCTGTCTGTCGGCCGAATTCTGTACTGACTGGCGAACAATCAGCCGTTCTGGTGTCGGCATACAAAAATTTTAATGCTTGCACGACAGATTCTGTTCGGCCGAAAGTGCGCCATCGGCTGTCGGAAGCATCATACTAACAAGCTGAAAATCGGCCGATCGACAATCGGTACGTGTGTACGGGCCTTTACTTTTGTATCTTTCACCTGCAGATCAAATGAATGAGTTTCCATGGACAGGATGATGTCAGTTAACCACATAACGACCGCCCGCCCCAGTTTTACTGCGGCAGGCAGGCAGCCGCTCCTGGGCAAAGCGACGTAGTACTACGGAGACTCTAGGGGTGGGCGCGCGCTGCCAGCGGCATGCTCCTGCTCGTTCCCTGGGGAGCCTGCGTGTGTGACCGGCGGCTCCGATGGCCGCTGGCCACTCACAATCTCCCGCAGCAGAGAGAGAAAGACAGACGGCTGTGTTTACATCAGTGTCCTCCTGTATAGGATTGCTATCTCTGTGATTACATCACAAGCCACGCCCCCATACAGTTAGAATCACGCCCCCCCCAGGGACACACTCAACCCCTTGATCACCAGTAATGTTAACTCCTTCCCTGCCAGTGTCATTTTTACAGTGACAGTGCATATTTTTAGCACCGATTACTGTAGTAATGTCACTGGTACCCCCAAAAGTGTCAATGTAAGTCAGGGGTCTGGTCTGTCGGCCGCAATGTCGCAAAAAAAAAAAAAAAAAACGCAGATCGCCGCCATTACTATAAAATTTAAAATTAAAACTATTTAAAAAAAAAAAAAAAAAGGCAAATCTTCCCCTTAGTTAACGCAATAACTTCTGCGCAAACCAATCAAAATACGCGTATTGTGATTTTTTTTTTACCAATAATATGTAGCAGAAAACTAATTGGCCTAAAATGTTAAATTTTTACATTTTTTTTTTTTGTTGAGAATTTCATATAAAAAAAATGTGAAAAATATTGTTATTTTTTCAAAATTGTCGCTCTTTTTTTTTTTTGTTTATAGCGCAAAAAATAAAGACCGCACAGGTGATCAAATACCATATATTCGTTTGGGTACAGCATTGCACGACCGCGCAATTGTCTGTTAAAGTCACGCAGTGCCGAATCGCAAAATAGGGCCTGGTCTTTGAGCAGCCAAATCCTCCGGGGCTAAAGTGGTTGAAACAACCCAATGTGTAAAAAAAATTATTTAAATACATTTGTTTCTTGGGGTATTTAAAACCCACCTGGGTGGATGCAGCATTGGCCCATATGACATCATCCCATAGTATGAAGGACCTCTCATCCTGTGCAATGTGTACCCCCCATAGGAGCCCCCCTCCCCCTGTGCAGTGTGTACCCCCATAGTATGAGCCTCCCTCCCCCTGTGCAGTGTGTACCCCCATAGTATGAGCCCCCTCCCCCTGTGCAGTGTGTACCCCCATAGTATGAGCCCCCCTCCCCCTGTGCAGTGTGTACCCCCATAGTATGAGCCTCCCTCCCCCTGTGCAGTGTGTACCCCCATAGTATGAGCCTCCCTCCCCCTGTGCAGTGTGTACCCCCATAGTATGAGCCCCCTCCCCCTGTGCAGTGTGTACCCCCATAGTATGAGCCCCCTCCCCCTGTGCAGTGTGTACCCCCATAGTATGAGCCCCCTCCCCCTGTGCAGTGTGTACCCCAATAGTATGAGCCCCCCTCCCCCTGTGTACCCCCATAGTATGAGCCCCCTCCCCCTGTGTACCCCCATAGTATGAGCCCCCCTCCCCCTGTGCAGTGTGTACCCCCATAGTATGAGCCCCCCTCCCCCTGTGCAGTGTGTACCCCCATAGTATGAGCCCCCTCCCCCTGTGCAGTGTGTACCCCCATAGTATGAGCCCCCCTCCCCCCTGTGTACCCCCATAGTATGAGCCCCCCTCCCCCTGTGCAGTGTGTACCCCCATAGTATGAGCCCCCCTCCCCCCTGTGTACCCCCATAGTATGAGCCCCCTGTGCAGTGTGTACCCCCATAGTATGAGCCCCCCTCCCCTGTGCAGTGTGTACCCCAATAGTATGAGCCCCCCTCCCCCTGTGCAGTGTGTACCCCCATAGTATGAGCCCCCCTCCCCCTGTGCAGTGTGTACCCCCGTAGTATGAGCCCCCCTCCCCCTGTGCAGTGTGTACCCCCATAGTATGAGCCCCCTCCCCCTGTGTACCCCCATAGTATGAGCCCCCTCCCCCTGTGTACCCCCATAGTATGAGCCCCCTCTTCTCCTCTGACCTCCAGGCTGTAGGTACTCCATGTCCGGGTGAAGTTGCTCAGAGTTCGGACCGCCGTCTCCTCCTCCAGGTTCAGTTCCCCGCACAGACTCTCCAACTCCTCCCGGACCCTCTCCCCGACTCCCCCGTCTGAGGAGTTGGAGGACTCGGCCTCGTCCCTCTCCATCATTATTATTATTATTATCGCCCCTCCGCCTGCTCTCCCCGCACTTCTCCTTCCCACAATCCTCCGCGGCACCAAAAAGGCGCGAAAACCAGACAGACTCACACCCCGTGTATCCCTCCGACGGACCTACTTTTTCCCCTAACTCCCCTTTAAAGCGGGGATTCCCGTCCTAACCGACACCACGCCGTACACCGGAGCCGCTGGAGGGGCTGGGAAGGAGTAGAGAAGGCTTTCTAGCCCATAGTCCCGGAGCAGCGGAGGGATATGAGGGAAAGGCCGCACTGCATTGTGGGAGTTGTAGTCTGTGAGGAGAGTTAAAGCCCCAGAGTATGTTCCACGATCGGTACTAGTAGTCACAGAGGTCTGCAAAATCCTGACACCGATCGGTAACAGTTACAGAGCTCCGCGTAATCCCAACACCTATCGGTTCCGGTCACAGAGCTCGCTCTGCTTAATCTCAACACCGATTGGTACCAGTCACAGAGCGCCGCGTAATCCCGACACCGATCAGTACCAGTCACAGAGTGCCGCGTAATCCCGACACCGATCAGTACCAGTCACAGAGCGCCGCGTAATCCCGACACCGATTGGTACCAGTCACAGAGCGCCGCGTAATCCCGACACCGATCAGTACCAGTCACAGAGCGCCGCGTAATCCCGACACCGATCAGTACCAGTCACAGAGCGCCGCGTAATCCCGACACCGATCAGTACCAGTCACAGAGCGCCGCGTAATCCCGACACCAATCGGTACCAGTCACAGAGCGCCGCGTAATCCCGACACCAATCGGTACCGGTCACAGAGCTCTACGCAATCCCAACACAGATTGGTACCGGCCACAGAGCTCCCCGTAATCCGGACATCGGTCGCAGTGCTTGCGTAATCCCGACACTGATCGATACCGGTCCCAGATCGCCGCGTAATCCCAACACTGATCAGTACCGGTCACAGAGCGCCGCGTAAACCCCACACCGATCGGTACCGGTCACAGAGCGCTGCGTAATCCCCACACCGATCTGTACCGGTCACAGAGCGCCGTGTAATCCCCACACCGATCAGTACCGGTCACAAAGCGCCGCTTAATCCCGGCACCAATCGGTACCGGTCACAGAGCTCTACACAATCCCAACACAGATCGGTGTCGGTCACAGTGCTCTGCGTAATCCCGACACAGAGCGGTGCTGGTCACAGAGCTCCGCTTAATCCCAACACAGATCGGTAACGTCACAGAGCTCCCCATAATCCGGGCACCGATCGTT